>NC_080174.1:70429860-70732233 GCF_950295315.1 Erinaceus europaeus | reverse complement strand
TCTCTCAGATCCCTAGGGCTGGGTGCTAGGGGCTGGGAGATGCCCACAGATCATAAGGGAGAGGAGACTAAGGACTGGGCGGGGGCAATAATTGAGTTAGACAGTGGGGTTCTTAGTTGCTTGCTGTGCCCGAGGCTGCTGGAGGAAGAATCTGTTTAAAGATGAAGGCTATCTGAGGCTAGATCATTGAGCCCTGGCTTCCCAGCCAGCCTCCAGCATCTCATCATTGAGCAGGGGAGCAGCCAGGAAGTGGGCAGTGCCCAGGGCCAGGACACAGGGAGTTTGAGTATCTGATCTTTTTTTTTTTCTTTTTCTGAATATCTGATCTTTTACTAATTTCAAGTCATTTTCTTTCTTTTAGTTTTTATATCATCACCTTGTAAATAGCAACAGCAACAGCAGCAGCAACAGCAATAGAAACAGCATAATGGTGCCTCTCCATTGGATATTGAGATTAAAGAAGAATAGGACAGCCAGTCATGCTTCTGAAATGTAGTTCACCTGCACTGCCACAAGAGAGAGGGAGAGGGAGAGAGAGAAAAAAAGGGAGAGGGGGAGGGAGCGAGGGGGAGAAAGAGAGAGAGAGAGAGAGAAAGTGTGTGTGTGTGTGTGTGTGTGTGTAAGAGAGAGAGAGAGAGAGAGAATCAAAGCATCACTTCATTTTATACTGTGCCAGGTATCAACCTCAGGGAATCTTACACATGCAAGTCCTGTACTTTACCACTGAGTCACCTCCCTGGCTGCTTATTGATTGACTGATGCTCTCACCACCACTCTGTGGAGATTCAGAGGGGCAACTGAGTTGGCCAATGTAACACACCAAGAAGAACTCAGACCCAAAGCCATCTGAGGTCAATGCCTTTTTCTTCCCGTGTCCATTCCTTTGGGTCAGCTCTTACTGTGGTGGGGTTGGGGTGATACTTTTCCTGATGCTTCTCAGGTGACTCTGAAGTGTGTAAGTGGGAAGATTTTAGATTTAGTCAACAAAATTGCAGGATGCCTGGTGTTTCTGAATATGAATCACATGATTCATTCATTCATTCATTCATTCATTCATTCATTCATTCATTCATTCATTCATCAGCTTTGTTCATGTGCAATCTCACTTCTTCCAGGCTGCCATTTCATTCAGACAATGAGACACACAGAGAGACAGAGACAACATTGAATCAGAACTTTCTCTGAAGCACCCAGGTGATGCCAGGACTTGAACTTAGGTTGTGCATATGATAAGGCACATACAAAGTGTAAGATACATTCTATGCAATATCTGGGATAATCCTGTACTCAGATAGTTATTTGTTTATATAGCAGCCCAGGTCAGTAGCATACATTTTACCATGGACTTACTAGCTGTATGGAGAATCTGGTAGAGGAGGTCCAAGATGTGTGTGGGCCCTGCCTGAGCCCTTCTTACTGGCAGTGGTGCTTCTTTGGGCTATTTCCTCCTCTGTGCAATGAGAAGGAGAAACCTTCTCTCTCCCCTGAGGGTGATGCAAAAAGTCAGTACCCAGGCAACTGGATGGCTTTGAGGAATTCAGTACTGGGTGCTGGCCTGTGCCCAGAGGTTCCCCTGTCCCACCCCATTGCCTGGGCTTCCTAGATCCAGTGAACCTCCTTACCCAGCCCCAGCCTCAGCCCCAGGACCAGGCCCAGCCCCGGTGCCCAACTTCATGGACGGATGCCTTTTTGGAACAGGCTGAATTCATGATAAAGCTCAATAATATCTCACAGGAAGTCAGTAGTTCCTGAAATGCCTCGGGGAAGTGCTCTGGCCAGTGATGGGCCCTAGAGGCCTGTGTTTGCCACACAATACCATTACTATCCTGTCTGGAAATCCCTTCACTTCACAGTCTCAATCTTTCCATTTTCGAGGCTATTGAGTGAATGCAAAGACATTGCAATGAGTTGTGATCCAAGGGGGTAAACTCAGAGCACACATGTTATCATGCTCAAGGATCTGGGTTCAAATTCCCCATCTCCATATGCAAAGGGGAAGTTTTACTAGCAGTGGGGCAGTGTTGCAGATGTCTCCCTTCTCTGCTTCTCTCTTTCTCTCTCCCTCTGTCTCATCAAACATTGAATAGAAAAAATGGCCACCAGAAATGGTAGAGTCATCATACAGACTCAGAGACCTAGTGATAATCCTGGTGGAAAAAAAAAGTAAGTAAAAATAAAAATAATAAATTACGTCAGCTAGGGCCCTATTCGAGGAGTCCTGAGATTCCCCAACAGACATGATGGGCCTAGATCTCGAAAAAAATCCCTCTCTCCATTGTTACTGGTCATCTCTATCAGGAACAACAAAATAGACCCCTTTGTGGGCCCCCCATAGGACCTTGTGCTCAACTTGGATCAACAATGGTAAAGGGGAGCCTCCGAAGGGAGGCTGGACAACATACTCTATGCTACACCTGAGGAAGATGGGCCCTGATATTGGTACAGCTTGGAACGTTCCTATTCATGACCACAGAATGTGAGCTCAGATCTACAGGGATGCAGAGGTCACATAGGCTCCTAAACTGAATATGTGCCCCAGATCACATCAAATCGATGGGGTTTACAGTCAACAATATTTATATACCTTTCCCATATTTGGGAGCTACTCTCTTCCCTGATCCAGCTTTCTGGTCCTTTTCCAGCCATGACAGCTTTTTCCCAACAATAACTTGGATCCACCTGCATTTCAGATTTCAGGCTCAGGGGAAAAAAAAAAAACAACTAGTATAGCCACAGACCCTTTGGAATATAACTAAATATGCCTACTAGATATTTATAAAATGGAGACCCCCCAACTCTTCATCTGCACTATTCTAGTCTTTTGGTTCACGATTAGTCAACAATTTGTTTGGCTTTATATGTTAACTCTTCTTTCAGCCACCAAATTCCAGATGCTAACATGATGTCAACCAGACTTCCCTGGACAGACAACCCCACTGATGTGTCCTGGAGCTCCGATTCCCCAGAGCCCTGCCCCACTAGGGAAGGAGAGAGGCAGGCTGGGAGTATGGGACCTGTCAATACCCATGTTCAGCGGGAAAGCAATAACAGAAGCCAGACCTTCCACCTTCTGCATCCCACAATGACCTTGGGTCCATGCTCCCAGAGGGTTGAAGAATAGGAAAGCTATCAAGGGAGGGGATAGGATATGGAGTTCTGGTGGTAGGAATTGCATAGAGTTATACCCCTCTTATCCTATGGTTTTGTCAATGTTTCTTTTTATAAGTAAATAAAAAAATAAATTAGAGAAAAATATAAAAATATAAATGGTGCGAGTGGATGTCTAGAGCCTGTTGGCTCTACCCTGGCTCTAATGTGTCTCTTAGCAGGGACACAGATCAGGTCCCTGACAGTCTATCCTGGTTCAACAAGAAGAGGACCTACTCACCCCCAAGTCACCCTCATCCTCATCCATTCAGTTGGTATCTGAATGGATAGCCAGGGTTCCCAGTCGGATTTGTCTTCTGGGAGTAAGTAACAAGTAAACTTTCACCAACACTTGGGCACAGATATATATGTACTTGTGTACCTGTGTGCATCCTCTCTCTCTCTCTCTCTCATGTCTATACACAGCCAGATGGAGAAGAGGTGCCTCTGATTTATCTCCCCTGGTCTCTCTTCACCCTTTTTATCTGCACAACCTATAGCCTGAAGTTTACCCTGCACAGACTTTGCCTCAACAAATACTCTAATACACACGTCCACAGATGTCTGCTCTCACAGGTTGACTTATAGGCCCACAAGGGGTCAATTGCTTCTGTTTCCAACTCTGTTTATGCCGGTGGCATTCGTTATTGAAGTGTGTGCTTCAATTAAATATTAAGCAAACCAAAATATGGAGAAAAGAATTGTTGTTTCCATAAAGCAAAATTGAAGCCTTTGGAAACACTCTATAAAGAAGAATTGCTTTAAAAAAGTTGCTGCCAAATTAGGGGCAGATGAGCAGTTGTAAGACAAAACTGGAAACAAAACTGTAGAAATCTAGAAGATTCGACACTCATATCATTTACAAGTGTCTTTTAAGTTCTTGGTCCACTGTAGGGAAATTGAAATTGGAAATTGAGGATGATGTGTTGTGGGTTGAGCTTACTCAAGAAAGATGACACAGCTCCCATCAGCACGCCTGCAGGCAGAGGGAAGACTTTGGTCTTGCATTACAAAAAATTAAAAAGGCAAAATCAAGACAAAACAAAATAAAAGCACAAAACAAAACACTAAAATTTATATGCTTTATGCTGAAATAGCATGTTAGGGTTTTGAAGTTATTATTAATTTTTTTTTATGATTTCCCCTGAACTGCGGTGTTTTGACTAACCCACTACACTAATTGACTAGTCTTAGTTTAACCAGAGGCATTTACTGTACAGAAGGATGTGTCTGAACACACTCACTGTCACATAGTTTTTAAGGGCACCTATAAGATCCAGTTGATGGTATACAAAATTAAGTGCACGTATTACCACGCATAAGGACACAGTTTCAAACCCCTGCTTCCCATCTGTAGGGGGGATGCTTCGCGAGCAATGAAGTAGGTCTGCAGGTGTCTCTCTTTCTCCCTTCACTCTTAATTTCTCTCTGTATTATCCAATAAAAACAGAAAGGAAAAAATACGGGTGTCTGTGTACACACACATAGTTGCACAAAGACACATATACTAACTGTAAACACATACACACACAGACACACACAGACACACACATACACACACACACACACACACACACACACACACACACACACACACGGGCATACAATCCTCACAGCCCAGGTTCCAGCGAACCCATAGATTCACACACCCCAACCAGTGACTCACATGCAAACATCCAAACACACACAAGTGTGCACATACAGCTCAACCTTTTTTCCTCCCCTTTCCTGTGAGAGTCACTAAGGCAATAAGCAGAAGCTGAGTTTTAATCAGAAATTCACACTTTGGTGTTTTCTTCCCCCTGGCCCAGTGGGAAGTTGGGGAGGGTGGTGGAGGATGGAGAGGAGGAGTCAGGCCTCTAGGCCAGATTCATCTAGCAGGCACCCGCTGGGGAGACATGTGGCAATGCAGGTGAGCTGGGTTCCAGCTGCATTATTGAATGCCCTGCTGTGCTTTTATCTCTCATGTAGCCAGGACTGCCTGAGGAGGTGAGGGGGCAGCCCTTGGGAGCTCCAGGAAGGAGGAGGGGGCAGTGTGTCCTGAACAGAAGGAGGGCAGCTGTCTCTGTAGGCATCCAGGCTGAGTTTGGCCTATTCAATTCAGCTTCCCTCTTGCCAAACTTACGCAGCACCATGAGGAGGTGCCTCTACTCTGAAGCTCCGAAGGCTGATTTCAGAGGCAATGCTACTGGCCCACCACACTAAAATCTCTGGGAATCAGGCTAGTGAGCCTTCATTTTCTAAATCTCTCCTGGTCAGGGCCGGGTGGTGGCACACCCAGTGGAGTGTACACATTCAATTTCTCGTGGTGGTTCTGATGAGCAGCAAGATTCAGGTCCATGGATAGAGAACATTCCATTGACATAGGAGATGTGCTGTTTTCCTAGTAGCTTTCTGATTTCACCCACGGGTGGGCAAAAAAGACCTTGGAAATCTGGGAGCTTGAGGGAATGTTATGCATTGTCCTCTAATTTAATTAAAGGTTAGACAGAGAATCAGAGGGAAAAGCACTTGCCCAAGATCATTCTAAGAAGCAGTGGATTTGGTGGGACACCCTAGATGATCTGATTTCTTTCTTTTTCTAAATTGTATTGTTATTATTATTATTAATTTTTTTATCACCCCCAGGGTTATCACTGGGGCTTGGTGCCAGCACTATGAATCCACTGCTCCTGGTGGCCATTTTTTTCCTTTTCTTTTTTATTAGCTAGGACAGAAATTGAGAGGGGAGAGAGAGACAGGCAGAGAGAAAGACAGTCACCTGCAAACCTGCTTCACTGTTTGCGAAGCTTTCCCCCTGCAGGTGGAGAGAGGGGCTCAAATATAGATCTTGCACTGTAATGTGTGTACTCAACTGGGTGCACCACCACCTGGCCACTATATTTATTTAGAGGGACAGAGAGAAAGATACACACACACGTACACACACACACACACACACACACACACACACACACACGCGCACACACACACTTTGAGGGGGTGGAGAGAAAGAAAAAAAGAGACTGACTACACTACTGCTCAGCTCTGTCTTATGCTGGTGCTGGGGATTGAACCTGGGACTTCAGAGCTTCAGGCATAAGAGCTTTTTGCATAACCATTATGCTGTCTTACCAGCCCAATGACTTGATTTCAAAGCCCTATATTATCTATCTATCTATCTATCTATCTATCTATCTATCTATCTATCTATCAGCATAAGTTAAGATGTGTCCCAAAACAAGTGGTCAGTCCCCAGGTCTCTGATCAAAAATGAGAGACTTGTTTCTCATTTCTTATGTCAAGCAAGGTTAGCAGCCTCCTTCCTATTCATCACAGTTACTCTATTCATGTTAGCCACTTAGTTGACAGAACAGCTGCCATCTTGGATTTTTCCAGTTGCTAGGCAGAGGAAGGGAGATCTGGAGGGTATGACCACACAGCTCAAAGAAGTGACCAGAATGGGGAATTGGGCAGTAGCTCAGAGGGTTAAGCACACGTGGCACAAAGCACAAGGATTCGTATAAGGATCCCCTGGTTCAAGCCCCCGGCTCCCCACCTGCAGGGGAGTCGCTTCACAAGCGGTGAAGCAGGTCTACAGGTGTCTGTCTTTCTCCCTCTCTGTCTTCCCCTCTTCTCTCCATTTCTCTCTGCCCTATCCAACAATGATGGCTTCAATAACAACAACAACAATAACTATAATAATAAAACAATAAGGGCAGCAAAAGGGAATAAATAAATAAATAAATATTAAAAAAGAGATAAGTGACCAGAATGGGTGATATGCTTCATTTCCTGTTGCAAGAAGCATCATACCACCACCTAACAGGAAGTGGGGATTGGGAGAATGTTTAGTGAGTCACACCTACCATGTCTTCTGTTTGCCAGCTACATGTGACATGGGGCCCAGAAGTGCCACAGTATTCCAGAAAGGGGCCTGGTGCAGCCTTTTTCTCCCTTCTTCAACCCTATCCAGCTTCTCTAGTTCTTGTCTCTGCAGCTCCAACCTCTCCATTTCTCCCTTTTCTCATCTTCTCTTAGGTCCATGGTATCCGTCTCTTCACAGCCCCCTCCAGGGCTCATAAATTCTAATCCCAACTTTGGCTCTGACCCACTGCACCTGGTGACCAGAATCCATCCTCTCCCATTCTGCAGGGCCTCAGTTTACCCATCTGTACACTGGGACTCATCTAAGAATCTAGCCCCGCCCCCTGCATCTTGTGGGAAACATTTTTGGAGGCCTCTGCATGTTGAGACAACAGACTTGGGGGAACAGACTTTATTTTTCCTCTTTTCCTGTCCCTGTTTTAGAAGATCCCACATATGTTGGGCCTGAAGGCATCCCACGCATCCTAGGAGCTGAAGGGGCTGCTGCTTCTGCTTCTGCCAGGAAAATTCCTTTTTGGAGCTGAGGATCTCCCCAGAGTGGGACCAGGCAAATTATGCCTCCCTCCTTGTCACTTCCATGACCGTGGGGGCAGCTCCCAGGGTGGTGGCTGGGGGTGGCCAGTGCCGTAGGCTGTGTCTGGGAAGAGAGTCTGTCAGACTCTCTTCCTTTTTTCTAGCTTGAGGGATGGGGTTTTGTGACCAGGAAGGACTTCCTGGCAGAATCATTTATGGGATGAGGGAGTGGAGCACAGGGCACTTTCTCTGACAGAGACTGAACTTTTAATGAGTTCACAAAGCTGAACCACTCCCTGCATCTTCAAAGTCACTGCTCCTGTCACTCCACAAACCCCGATACAGCCATTTGTGGATGGCAGAGTGAACACCTTGACTTTTTTCAGTTGCTCCTTCAGGAGCAGCCACACAGCCAGCTGACTGGGGAAAATATTCTCCTAGGTCTCCCCCCCCACCCCCACACAAATAAGACTGTCCATACAGAAAATGGGATCTCTTTCTCTTTTTATTTTTTTGCTTATAAATGTAATTCTGGGGACTGGGTGGTGGTGCACCTGGTTGAGCGATATGTTACAGAGTGCAAGGACCTGGGTTCAAGCCCCCAATCCCCACCTGCAGAAGGAAAGCTTTGCAAGTGGTAAAGCAGGGCTGCAGGTGTCTCTCTTTCTCTCTCCCTCTCTATCTCCCCTACCCTATTGATTTCTGACTGTCTCTATCCAATAAATAAAGATAATAAAGAAAACTTTAAAAAAAACTTAAAAAATGTAATTCTGTCTCCTGCTCACCCACCACGCTTCACATACCCTGGACCCCTGCTGTGTGTCTGGGCTTACCTTGGACACCTGACTCTTACATGGGTCTCCCTGCTCAGGTGTCCTTTTGTGACTGAGAGGGAAGTCACCACCAATTGTTGGTATGCATGAGACCCCTTCTGTTTCATTTGGTTTAAATCCCCCCTGCTTAACACTATTCTATTTACATAACCACTTCATTCTATTTACATAACCACTGTTAACAAGTTCCACCCTCCCTCCAGGGCATTTGTGGTTCAGTGATAGGATTCTCACCTAATCTGCCCCCTCTTTGTCACACTCTGATTTTCACCAGTCACTTTTCTCTCCACCCTCTCTATGTCACATCCTGTTTCCACCTTACTTGGCAAGTATATATAAAGACAGCATTGTGAGTTTTACAGTACTGTACTTTGAGTTTAACTTAACTCGTCTTAGATTGTGCTGCGTCCTGCATGAATAAAGAGATACTGCCTACAGCTCAACCATGAGTCCCTGGTCGTCTGTTACCCGCCCGTGAAGCCAGTCCATTGAAAACAACATAACCTGTTGAAAACAACAACCAATTGTGGAAAAGGTTGTGTCCTTGGTGGAGAAGGGGCTGGCAAACTGTGATCTCACCAGGCAGCCCTGTGGAGCAGAGATGGGGTGGCAAACAGGCTGTGCTGACCTCCCTACACAGTAGTAAGTTGATGCGGCCTCTTCTTCACAGGGTTGTAGGTATACAGGGAGAAGGGCCCCACCCAGTGAGCAGGGAACAGGCAAAATGTGCTCTTTCGTAGCCAGGTAGGATTAAGCTCTCTTCTCAGACTCTTGAAGCCATCTACCTGGGGCTTTTTGATACTAAATTTTCACTTGTGCTTTTTACAGCTGGCCCTGTTCTCCACCAGGCTTTCTGCTTTTGAGTGCTTGGAGTGGACTGCCGGCAAGAAAAGGAGCTGTAGATGTTTATTGAGTGTCCACTGGGTGCTGCCTGCTTCCTTACATGTGATTCAACCCTCATAAAACTGCTGTGGGCAGCAGTTATTATACCCATTCATGGATGGGTAAATTGAGGCTTACAAAGAAAACATTTATTAAATCCCCACTGTACGCATGATGCTGTCTTACTTGTTTAGTGAGTCCTCTAGTATGCTTTTGCCTACTCTAGACGTCCCTGGATTAAATACCATCTCCTTCAGGAGATCTTTCTTGGAGGTATGTGGATGTCTTTCTTGCTTCTGTGATTCTCCCGTGTTTTCTTCATGGCCTGGCTGTAGTTTCCTTTCTGTTCCACCCCGCCTACCCCCCAACTATAAACAGCTTCCTGAGAACGAAAGTTGTGGTCAGGCTTCAGCTGTAGCCACTGTTTGCAGGACAAGGAAGACAGACCCTGGCTCCAAGTGCCTGTGGTTTCCTGCTGGCCCAACACAGATGCAGCATCTGATGGGATCTGGTCTGGGCTCTTTCTCCCCAAGTCCTTCCTTTCCCTAGAGTCAGGGGACAACTCTCCCTGCCTGTCCCCAGTCCATTCTGTCCCAGTCATCAGAACCTGCATACACTTCTGGGAATGAACTGAGAACCCCTCACCAGAGAGAGTGCCATGTCTTTGCATATCCATCACAGCTGGAATGCCTTCCCAGCCAGAGACTTTTACTGCTTTCAGGGCCTCTCTGGTCTGCCTTGCTGGGGTCTCCTTTGCCAGGAGCTGAATTCTGAATTCTGGAATCACAGCTAGTCGGTCCCAGGTGGGATCTGATATCAATCACCAGCTCATCTTCCCAGGCTTGTACAGGTGAAGGAATCATGAAGGAATCACTTCCAGAGAGGTTAAGTGACTTGCTCTAGGTCACACAGTAAGGGAGCAGAGGGCTGGAAGCCTTGCTCATGACTCCCCACCCCCACCCCCAAGTCCTTCCTTCTCCACATAGGGATCCTGGTTCTGATCCTGGGCCTCACCAACCTGTGGTGCTTCCTCCATCTCAAGGATTTTATGACTGACGGAGACTCTAGCGGTGGCATTTTGTGCAGACTGTCCGTATATCTGTCCGTGGGACAGAACTGTTCAGCTGCTGTTCTGCCTCACCCCCGCCTCTCCCAGTGTCTCTCATTTTTCCTCTGAAAGGAAAAAAATTAATAGAAAATGTAAGTGAGCAATCTCGTGGCCAAGGCGGGTTTTCATTATTTGCAGCTGGGGAGGCAGGCCGGGGAGAGGATCCCAGTGAAGCATGGATTCCGCCAGGAGCCTCAGGAGATAATTGAGCGGCGGCAGCAGGGGCGGCGGGTGCGGGGTGGGTGCAGGCGTGGGCGCTGTATTATCATTAGAATTTACATGACACATTAGCCAGAAGTGGCAGCGCTCATCTTTCTAACCAAATCCCATTTACCAAATGAGCAGCCGACACTTGTTTTATCAGCTGCCTCTGTTCACGGGCCTTTCTGCTTAGAGTGTGCCCAGGGGGCTGCCTTTGGGCACAGGAAGAGAGGGCTGGGCATTCACCGAGTGCCCACTGGGTGCCTGGTGTGTCCCTGCTAGTGACTAAACCCTCCTGAGACTGACCTGGACAGCTGCTGTTATACCCACTGGTGGCTTGTGGAAGTAGAGGTGGACTTGAGTAAACTTGACAGGGTGGACTTGGAAGCCTGACTTTCATGGTCTGAATTTTTACTTATTGACTGACTTTTGTCATTACTAGAGCTTCACTGCTCTAGGTTGACATTTTTTTTTTTTTTCTGTTAGAAAAACCAAGAAAGGGAAGGGGAAACAGAGACAGAGATAGAGGCACAGAGAGGGAGAGACACTGCAGCATGTTAGTTTTTCCTCTAATTCTGTAGCCCATCCATAAGGTGCACTAGGGGTTTGAACCTAGGGCATATGCATGGTTAGGCAGGCACCCTTCCAGCTGAGCTATCTTGCTGGCCCTTAAGGGCCCTTGGGGTCTTGACTCTTTCTCTGCTCAGCTCAGTGACCTTAGCCTCTCTGGATTACCCTGCCCTCACCTGCAAAGTCATATTAGCAGTAGTTCCTATGTTAGGGCTTAGGTGAAGCCTAAAAAGAACATTGGGAACAAAGTGGTTAGCGTTAACATGTTCTTGGCCCTCTGCTGGTTATGATTGTTGTCCTCAGAGTCTTAGTATCTGTGTGTCCCTACCAGATGCTATGTTAGCCATTCTCCCCTCAAGATGGCACCTGACTGTCCCCCCCAGCCTGGAATTCAGAGAGGTGAACTGAGTGGTGACCCTGTTTCCAGAGCTCTGGTCTAACCTTTTGGAGACCAAGAACTGTCTTTCTAGCCACTGAATTCACTTCCCTCCTGCCCTCACAGCATCCTGGCCAGTCCTTGGCCAGGCAGGACTTGGAACCACCCTCCCCACCTTCTCTCTCTGACTCCTCCCCTCTGCCCAATGGGACCTGCAGGGGTGGGGTGGGGGTGGGGCGTGTCTGCTCAGCCCTGTGGAGTGTCTGCACTGAGGTCATTACTCACAGGGGGAGTGAGGTGGAGAGGGCTAATGACAAGGACCCCCTGATTGAGCACCTACTATGTGCCAGGCCTTGGGGCAAGACAGAGACAAATGAGATGCAGGCTCCAACGACATCACAAAGAGTTTCACTGACAGCACATGATTAATTGCAGGAGGAACTACACAGCCCCCAGCGGGGCTGGAGTTTGCAGGCAGGGGAGCTTCACTCTGCACAGGGAGGGTCTGCCTCTGAAGCCATGTCAAAGGGCTTGAGTGTTCATTTGGCAGCTCTTTATTAAGTGCCTACTATGTGCTGGCTACTGTGGTGGGTGCTTGGGGCTACTTCTGGGAATAAACCAGACAAGAGCTCTCTGCTCTACTGGGGTTAAGCATCCTAAGCAGACAACTAAGAGTTAGGATGGAAAACTGTAACTGGTCAATTTCTGATGGTCAGTACTCTAAAAGATGAAGCAAAAAAGGCCTATGAGGCAGAGGGAGGGGTTAAATATTGAGGTCTCAGGAGGTCTCACTGGATCGTGACCCACCTTAGGGGGAAGGGGTCAGCCATCTGAAAATCTGCAGGAAGTCTGGTACAGGTAGGGGGAAAAGTGAGGGGGAAAAGTCCTGGGGAGGGATGGAACTTGGCAGGTTGCCTAAACTGTCCAGAGGTGAGTGTGGGGGTGGTGGGTGTTGTCTGAGGGGAGGGTGAGAAGACATGAGGTGGGAATGCAGACCTCTGCCCCTGCAGGGGAGAGAACAAGGAGAAGGGGACATCTTTGTTCTCCACAGTTATCCTGTCTCTGAGTAACCTTTCCTTCTCCATCTCCTCCTCCTCCTTCTTTTATTGCTACCAGGGTTATCACTGGAGCTTGGTGCTTACATAATTAACCAGTTCTGGTGGCCATTCTCCACACCTTTCTTTTTATTTGATGGGATAGACGGAATTAAGAGAGGAAGGAGAGATAGAGAGGGACAGAGGAAGAGAGACACCTGCAGCCCTGCTTCACTGCTGGCAGAGCTCCTGCAAGAGTGTGTTGGAGGTTTAGACCCAGGATCCTTTCACATGGTAACACGTGCATCATTGCCGGGTTCCCTCCAGGCCTTTCTTCTTCTATTTGGCCTCTTTGCCTCTCTTTGTGTTCCTATGGATACAGAGTGAGGTCACAGGTAGTCAGTCCCCAAAGCCAGAGATGATGCCATAAATGCCTGCTTATCCCCCCCACCCCCCGCCCCACCTGCCCCGGCTGTGCAGACCACACTTCTGGTCTTATCACAGACTTATGCCTTTGCCCATGCTACTCCCTCTGCTCAGATTTCCTTTATCTGTTTCTACACAATAAGGGAAGGCAGACACCCCCTCTCTGAGTCCCTTGGTCCCCATGTTCCCTGTCTTTCAGCATAAGGCACACTGCATTACAACCACTTGTTTCTAGGGCAGGTAGTGGTGTATTCATCCCTGCCGGGGAATCAAAGAACATGCCTCTTTTCTGTTTGGGGCTCTGTTGCTTTGAGGGGATTTCTAACTGTAGCTGCAGCTATTGACTTCTGGAAGGTCTCTCTGATCTTTTCTGAGATGGAAGGGGCTCTGAGGGATTTTCCCACCTCTCCCTTCCCTAAGGGAGGAACTTAATCTAGTGACCTAGGCTGGGTGGGGGTGGGGACTGGAGGAACTCCCTGGGCTCTGTACTCCAGGAGATGACTTGGAGATGCTCTGTCAAGCACAAGTATAAATTGCAGGCAGTTTTTAAACGTTTGGAGAGATTGCTTTTTGAGTGGCAACCTGCATCTGCGCCTGTCGGAAGGGGAGGGGCAGGGGATCATTTATTTTTCTCTGTCCTCTTTCCTCTCTGGGACTCAGTCCCTTTGTGGCCTCAGCAGCACCCAAGCACAGGCCTAGAGGAAGAGGTACAGGGCTCTGCAGACAGGTGCAGAGGTGCCCTCCATGCCCCCACACCAAAAAAAAAAAATGACAGTCTCAAGTTCTGGGCTTTCAATCCATCTCTGCTAAGCTTATGCTCAGGGCTTTGACTTGACTGCATATTTCTTTCTTTCTTTCTTTCTTTCTTTCTTTCTTTCTTTCTTTCTTTCTTTCTTTCTTTCTTTTTATGACTGCATAGTTCTGTGTCTCATTCAAACTTGTCATATCCCGGGACACCCCAGCTGGACATAGGTGTCCTTATTTTTTCCACCTGCTGAGGCCATAGGCTGGGAGTGGGGGCTGCTGGGTGATCATCTGTCAACCAGGGTGATTGGAAGGGGTTGGAGCATTGACCCCAGTGGTAATTATTCATTTTGTTTCTTGGCTTATTCATTCTCACAAGTAAAGAAATTCTTTTGAGTGTTTCCTTGATTCTAGTATTGGTTTCAGAACCTGGGGATACATAGCAAATTACTAAGGAAGATCTGTCTTCCAGGAGTTTACACAGGCATTTGCTCCTTAACCTCAGCTTCAGTGTTCTTATTGTTTTATGGTGACACAATAGTGCTCACCCCAGGAGAGGCTTGAGGAATTAATGATGCCAGGGTGGTAAAAATGTGAGAAGGCTCAGGCGGTACTTCACAGATGGGGTCTGTACTCCTACCTTGGTGCTGCTCCCATTGGATCTGGTTCCTGGGAAGCAGTAGAGCATCCTGGGCCTCTGGGGCAAGACAGGAGTGATGAGAGTGAAGGATGAACTCAGAGGCAGATGGAGGATGGAAGGATACTTAGTGAGGCTCTTGGGATACTTTGCTCCTCTCTTAGCCCTGTGACTGCTGCTCTTAGTGAGAGAGGAGCCCACCAAAGGGGAGAAGGACACCCACTGCTCTGGTTCTGAGTCCCAAGGCTAGCCTGGAGAGCTAGACTGAACATCTAGGCTGAGCAGTCCCTCAGGGCAGGAGCTGTACTTGCTTTGTTCACTGCCATTCCTGGGCCCCCAACCAGAGCCTGGCAGCAGGATGTGTAGGTAGATGTCAGTTATCTCCATGTCACCCCATCTGTGTCCAGTCAACAGGCTCCAAGTGGTGGGTCTATAGCAAGAGGAGGAGAGGCTAGAGGGCTGATAGCTGAGGGAGCAGCTCCAGTGGGGAAGACTTGCTTAGGGTACAGTGAAGACCAGGAGGCAATAGTAAAGGAGAGTGAGGGGGAATGAGGAGCCTGGCTAAGCTACCAGGAGACAGAACAGCCTCACTCACACCTTCCTTTCATAGCGGGAGGGTGTTGGGGGGGGGTGGAGACAGTTTATTCTTACCTTGGCTCTTCCCAAGAAGGAGCTTAAATGACAGTTCAAGGTGAGAGGGGAGTCAGGTGTGTGTAGGTGTAGGTGTGCGCGTGGGGTGTGTGTGTGTGTGTGTGTGTGTGTCCACTATGGGAATTGTCTGGAACACTTCTTCCCATGACAAGTCCTATATTTTATTCATCTGTATATTTACAATCCCTGGACATGTACTCAATGAGTACATTCTAGATGGAGAACAGGTATTGTCTTCATTCATTCAATACTTCCTTAAAGCAATGTTTATTTATCTATTATACCATTATGAAGAAACCAGACCCTTCATAATAATATAACACATTCTGACAATAGTTATAAACTTAGCTTCTCACAAAGAAAACCTTACTGGAAAAAACTCTGTGGCCCCATTTAAAGGTGTACTATCAATACTCCATTCAAATAGCTTTTCAGAGTTAACTGCCATGTCTGCCTTTTATCCCTTTGAGCTTCCTTCCCATCCTGACACCAAGGCAAAGCTCCTGGAGTGAGTAGGTGTCTGAGATACATATAAAAGAATCCCACAATTCTCATCTGTCAAGGAGTTCGGGGGTGCTTGTAGTTCAGTTTCTGCTTCTGTTTCTCCAGTTCTTGGTAAATGGGAAAACATTTTGAACTCTGAGCCTTTTCCAAGAACAAAACCTGTTGAACACTTTTTTAAAAAAACAAAATGTTTACTTTTCAAAATTAATTTTTAATTGATTTCACACTAGTTTACAGTGTTAAAGGCCTTGAAGAGTCCATCCTCACATCTATTCAGAACACACAGCTCACCGTACTCACCATCAAAGTTCCTGTGTTATCAAACCAGTGGGAACCTTCCATCTATCTACCTCCTCTTCTTTCCCCTCAAGAGTCTGTCTGGAACATTCTATGGGAAATACCAGATATGGGGCATGTTGGAGGGGGGCTATCCATCCAAGGATGTGAAATACTCTGCCTGAGAAGAGACCCAGTTGGATTCTCAGAGAGCCACCCCCATCTGAGGAGAAGGCACAGTGGACATGTTGCTTTTCTATCCCTGCCCCAGTCCCAGGCTGCTCTCTTTCTGGCCTCCCCACTGGGCCTTCTCTCAGTGCTCTGGGGGACCTATTCAAATTTCAGCTGTGGACAGAGTGCAGCTGAGAGTGAGGGCTGACCGGGTGGCACTGGCAGCTGGCAGATAGCCTCTGCCCAGTGCCTGATGGTCTCCTGCTCCACATCACCTCCCCAGGCCAGACTCCTTAGTGAGTTCCTCTCTGGCCCCTGGGATGTGAGGGCCACATCCAGCCAATTACAGGAAACTCTTATTTCCAGCTGAGGAGGGCAACAGGGAAATTGGGGTGGAGTTCTGGGCAGGGGTCAAGGACTTGTGGGCAAACTGTAAGAAATCTTCTGAGAGGATGCCACCTGCTCCCAACCCTGGAGAGGGTGGAAGCTTGAGGCTGTAGTGACACCTACTCAGGTGGCCCTGAAGCATCCTTCTCTCCCCTGTTCCAAACAGATCTGTGGGGTGGGGGCCAGCTGGGGGCGGGAGACCACTGGGCATGCACAGGACTGAGTAGGGATGGCTGCCCTGTCATTCTCCTCTGGAGCTGCAACTGAGCCCAGCAGCTCCTTTGAGGCAGTGGTGAGGGTTCCCTGGGGACCTGGCCTCCTGGCAGGCGCAAAGAGCTGGTTATGATTTTAGTTAAAGCTACTTAGAAGGAGCCAATGGGTCCCTCCGGGGCCTTTCCAGGATTACAGATCACATTCAAGCCAATCCGCCCTGGAGAGGGAGAGGGGAGGTGAGTGCACTAAATCAGCCATCTGAGCCTAGGAAGCCAAGGAGGGAGGTGAAGGCTGGAGTCGGCACTGAAATTGGAGGCAAGGAGTTACACAGATGGGTAAACAATGTGCCAGCTAGGCCCTGCTCAGATAGGCCTTTCAGCCTCACCAGCCCTAGCAGATGGGCACAAGTCAGTTGTGACAGGTGAGAATATGGCCTGCAGAAAGGTTAAGTAACTTGCTTGTGTAACACAGATACTAGGTGGTAGATTGGAGATTTGAACACAGGCAGGCTGGCACCAGAGCATGATTTTAACCCAGATGCTGGAGCTGCAGTGGGTTAGAATCATGGAGTTGATGTGGCATTAAGATAGGACTGAAACCAGGTGGGTGGGGGTTGGCTGCAGCTCATGCCTACAGAGATATCTTCTGTTCTTCTTTGTGGATTACAGGCTTGGGGGGAGATACTAGATGCAGCTTTCTCTTTTAGAGTCTCCAGGGATGTAGATGTAGGAAATGTCCTACCTTTATACATGCTGGGCCCTCTGACTCCTGCTACGGTGACTGGCCACGCATCTGTTACACCCCCACCCTTACGCCTTTTGCTTGATAGGACAGAGAGAAATGGAGAGGGGAGAAGGAGGTAGAGAGGGAGAGGGAGAGACACTTGCAACACTGCTTCATCACTCATGAAACTTGGCCCCTACAGGTGGGGACCTGCAGCTTGAATGCAGGTTCTTGTGCCTGGTAATGAGTGTACTACTGCCCCCTCCTTTTTTTAAATTAGCAATTTGATAATGGTTCACAAAATTACAAAATTACAGAATTATAGTCCCATATGGCACCCACCACCAAAGTCCTATGCCTCCCTCCCACCCCCCTGATAACCATCACAGTTCTCACAAATTTTAGAGTTTAGTCACTTCTGTTTTTTTTGTGAGTTCTTTCGTTTCAGTTCCTTGTATTCAGTTATGAGTGAAACCACTCAGTAGTTGCTTTTTAACCTCTTTTTTTTCCAGGTAAATTAAGCTTTTATTGAAAACAAAACATGTTAGAGAAAGAAAGAGAAAGAGATAAAGAGAAAGAGAGAAGAGGACTCACAAACTTTATGGTCGCATGGTGGTCCCAGGAGAGAGTGAGCAAGAGAGCAAAGGAAGAGACTTACATGATGCTGTCTGGGCCAAAAGAGAGAGAGAGAAAGAGAGAGCCCTTTTACCTCTTTGCTTATTTCATGAAACATAATCACTTCCAGTTCCATCCATTTTGTCCTAATGGACACAATGTAATCTCTTTGTAATTGCAGACTAGTATTCTATGGAGTATACATCCCATAACTTCTTTATCCAGTTATCTGTCAATGGACATTATGTTACTTCCACTCCTTGATATAAAGTCCACTTAAAACTGGCACTTTGGCTTAAGCTTTTAGTTCCAAAATTTGAATATGTATAGTTCCAGACAATAATCCCCACTTCAGATTTGATTGAATGCAAAGCATTTCCCTCCCCAGACCAGGCTGTGTGAGACAGATGGTGTAGTAACTGAGCCCTCCAGGGCTGGAGAAAGGGACAATGGGGCAGTATAATTCCTTCCTTGCCCTGGATCGGGGAAGGCACACAGATGTGGCTGCTGGACAGCTCTTTCTGCTTCTCCTTTGGTCCTAGTCTCCATGAGTCCTCTCTCACAGGCTTGCTGTTAAGCCTCTGCCCTTCTGGGCTAAGTGCTTGAACAGAGATCAGTACCACCCAGGCTGTTCTCTCTACCCTGGCTCTGCTGTCAACACTTGCACTATGCTTAGGCTTCTATATTCAGGAAGTTTAGATCAGAGGAAGCAGATACTTTCTCTCTACCATGGTTTTTTTCCATTTAGAAGCCCCAGGTGGGAGTCAGACCCCAAGATGGAATCATGTTCAGTCCTCTCTTTTTGACAGCCAGTATCTGGTGCCTTTATGACATGTCTTTTTAACCTCCCCGTTATATGTGTAAGAGCACAGTCCTGCTTCCTGCCCATCACTAAACACATGAGAAACTGTGCAGTTCCAGCCATGACGCTGTGTCAGACAGATTTTAGGGTAAATTGCACCGTTAGTTTTTGGGGGTTTAGGTTAAATGATGTCTATCTGGGAAATGATGTCTTAGGAAAGGTGAGATAGTTATCATTCATTAAGGGGCTGGCATAGGAGAAGATTTTCTGTATAAGTACTGCGCACTAACCGATTGCGCCACTGGAGCTCCAAGGAGAAGATTTTCTGGCAAAGGTGAAGTTTCCCTGAAGCCCCCCCCGCCCTTTTTATGACCATATACATCCAGTCTAGAATTGCATGGTGTCTGGGGCATGATGGAAACTCTTCTAATCAGTATGGAGGTTTTATTCTGATAGCAGTGTAATGAGACTTGGGGTCCCGTAACAGACATTTCAGATGCCACCTTGGTTCCAGTTGGACTCTTCTTGCTCTTGTTCACCACTCAGGCCTTAAGGAAGTGGTCAGTCTTAAGCTAAATAAGATCTTCTGGTTTTATACTGATATGGCATGAAGAGGGACTCTCCCTCCTGATCCAGTCTGTCTCAATTAAACTGATGGGTGGTAGTTCACTTCTTAATCCATAGAAGATTGAATTCCAGCTCCATTCATAATTAGGTATGTGACCTTGTGGAGCTGAATTAATTTATTTGTGCTTCAGTTTTCTCATCTGTAAAATGGGGACATGACTGCTTAGATTGTTAAGAAAAAATGGAAGGACCAAAAGGACTTGAAGAAGCGTGTCCAGCACACAGACATTCAGTAAACAACATTTTCTCTTCCTCTTTCTCCTCCTCTTCTTCTTTCTCCTCTACTTCTTCCCCCTCTACCTCTAACTCCACTTGCTCCTCCTGTTTTGCTACCAGGATTATCACCGGGACTCAGTCCCTACATAAACACTCCATTGTTTCCTGTGGAGTCTCCCCCACTTCCTTTCTTTTTCTTATAAAGAAAGAAATAGAAAAATAGATAAGGAGAGTGGAAAGTAAAGAGAAAGAGGGAGGAAGGGAGGGAGGGAGGGACAGAGAGAGAGAGAGAGAAATACCTGCGGCACCGCTCTACCACTTGTGAAGCTTGCCTCTGCAGGTAGCGACTGAGGGCTTGAGTCCAGGTCCTTGAACATGTTAACATGTATACTGTGCCAGATGTGCCACCACCCTGCCTCCTCCTCTTCCTTCTCCTTCCTCCTACTCTTCCTACTCATCATCCTCATCTACAGACTCTACACTTTTGGTTGCCACAAAGAAATGATTAAAAGCATACATAATGGAATCTGAAGTGAGATAGTTTGGGTCCAAGCTTTACGACTTTGAGCAAATCACTAACCTTCTCTGAGCCTTAGTTTCCAGAGCTGTAAGATGGAGCTTTCGCTGCCTCCATTTTGCCTCAGGACCATTGAGGAGTATTTTCTGAGATGAAGTCTAGTGTCCTGAGCTAAAGGTTTAGCTTAAAGTAGGCACTTGATAAAGAACAGCCATAGTATTCTGTTATTGATGAAGGATAGATTTTGCCCAGAGGCCCAGGAAGTGCCAGTCCTTACCAATGCCCCTGTAAATCAGCCACCCTGTCCTGACTTATCTGTGCCACTTTAATCACCAAGGAAACAGTAAAGGGACCCAGATATTACAGAGAAGCCCTTGATTTATAATTACTGCACCTCACAGGCAGTAATCATTCCTCCACCCCCATCCTGGTCCTGCATTGGAATGTAGCTCTCCATTGTCAAGAGCTGGGAACTTCAGCCTCAAATTAAAAGCAATCAGATGAATATCTTTTATACATGATTTACTCCAAGTCTCCAAGTCATCCTAGAGAACAGGGGCATGAGGCGGGAAACTAACGAGTGTGCTCATTTTGCTGGTCCTCCCACACGAAGAATTGCTTTTATGTTTAGTAAGTTGGTATCAGTATTTGCAGAGTGATATGCAGAAGACAGCATCACTAGGCTTTGTTATTTGTCTGGTGGGTCCAGTCAGACACACATCCAGGTTGCAGGATACTTGACAGCCCTCCCACCTGGTCTTACCAGCTTCCCCCCCGCCCCCAGAGCAGCTCAGGGGCTCAAGGTGGATCAGTGCCCCTTGGAGACAAGCACCCCTTGATCACTCCCTCAGGTATACAGAGAAAAGGGGTGTGTCCAGGCTCACAGGACAGAGCTGGAAATCGAACTGGGCTTTCTGGTTCTCTGCTTTCCCCAATGAAACAGGGCTTTTCAAATGTGTAAAAAGCTGTAGGATCTTTCAGAAGGTGAAATCTTACATGGAAACATAAAACAGAAAATGGAGATGTTCTGGTTGAAATGTAGTCAGTGGAGGAGTGAGGGAGAAGATAGGAGGAAAGGGACCCAATGTGGTCACATCTTGGTTGACTCTTTGAACTCTTTTATGGAACCCTAGAAGCTCAATGGCACCTAGTCTGGAAACCTCTGTAGTAAACACTGTTGTTCTAATTCTCAACAATTGCAACTGAAGAAGCAAATCTGGACTCTAGTTTTTAATCTTCTAGAAAAATTGTTATTATTTAATTTTTTATAATTTTTATTTATAAAAAGGAAACACTGACAAAAACCATAGGATAAGAGGGGTACAACTCCACACAATTCCCGCCACCAGAACTTTGTATCCCATCCCCTCCCCTGACAGCTTTCCTATTCTTTATCCCTCTGGGAGTATGGACCCAGGGTCATTGTGGGATGCAGAAAGCAGAAAGTCTGGCTTCTGTAATTGCTTCCCCACTGAACATGGGTGTTGATAGGTTGATCCATACTACCAGCCTGCCTCTCTCTTTCCCTAGTGGGGCAGGGCTTTGGGGAAATAGGAGCTCTAGGACACACTGGTGGAGTCGTCTGCACAGGGAAGTCTGGTTGGCATCATGCTAGCATCTGGAACCTGGTGGCTGAAAGAAGAGTTAACATATAAAGCCAAACAAACTGTTGACTAATCATGAACCTAAAGGCTGTAATAGTACAGATGAAGAGTTGGGGGATCTCCATTTTGTAGATAGTTAGCAGACCTGTTTTAGTTATATTCCAAAGGGCCCATGACTATTATTAGTGTTTTTTTTTTTCTTTCTGAGCCTGACATCTGATATTCAGGTGGACCCAAGTTATTGTCTGGGGGAGATGCTGTCATGGCTGGAAAAAGGACCAGAAAGTTGGATCAGGGAAGAGAGTAGCTCCTAAATATGGGAAAGGTGTATAAATGTTGTTGACTGTAAACCCCATCAATTTGATCTGATTGGGACCCATATTCAGCTTAGGAGCCTATGTGACCTCTGCATCCCTGTAGATCTGAGCTCACATTCTGTGGTCGTGAGTAGGAACATTCCAAGCTGCCCCAATTTCAGAAACCATCTTCCTCAGGTGGAAGATAGAGTCTCTGATGAACACAGATGCCGAAATATTGAACAAGATCCTAGCCAACTGGATATAGCAGTATATCAAAAAATATTTTTGTAATAAGAGTGAGACATAACATCACAGAATCACACTGGTATATGCTGGGGACTGAAATCAGGATTTCACACATTACATTCCTGCACTCTACCAATGAGTCATAACTCCCCACTGCTGGAATTTCAAGTTTTTTTTTTTTTTTTTTTGGAAACCAATCAGAGGTTTGGGATGCTTCTTGTTGCCTCTACTCCATTGTGGGCATTGACTCATAGAGGACAGAGCATCTGCTTTCCTGATGAATAAGGAAGACTTAAGAAGAAACCAAGATGCTGAGTGGGTTGAAAACTACTTCCAGGACATGCCCTCCTTCTGTGGTTAGTGTTTTCCTTCGGTGAGTGCCAGGAGTCAGTGAATGAGTGAAAGCCGTCTCTCCTTCCTGTTCCCTAGAAGGGGAAAGGCCCAAAGGGATCTTAGTCCTTGGGTGTTTGGGTCTGTTGTATATTGTTGTTCAGTATATAGCTTCTCTGAGTTAAATCTCCTTACCTCTATATAATATGCCCAAGGGCACAGAGCTTACATTGAAATCTAATACATGAAGATACAAATGGGCCTTTGACGAAGTTGGAGATCTGGCATCTCCTTACCACACAGTCCTTGCATATAACTCAAGTGCCACAGATGCAGGTCTCATGTAATGAAAAGGGAAACTGAAATCCAGAAAGACATAGATTAAGGCCATTCAGTGAGCCAGTGACAAAGCTGGTCCTTAAGCCCATGTGTCTGGACACCCAACTTCTTTTTTTTTTTTTTTGTAGTGTATTTTTTTCTTTCTTTTTTTTTTTTTTTTTTATTTAAGAAAGGATTAATTAACAAAACCATAGGGTAGGAGGGGTACAACTCCACACAATTCCCACCGCCCAATCTCCATATCCCACCCCCTCCCCCGATAGCTTTCCCATTCTCTATCCCTCTGGGAGCATGGACCCAGGGTCATTGTGGGTTGCAGAAGGTAGAAGGTCTGGCTTCTGTAATTGCTTCCCCGCTGAACATGGGCGTTGACTGGTCAGTCCATACTCCCAGTCTGCCTCTCTCTTTCCCTAGTAGGGTGGGTCTCTGGGGAAGCTGAGCTCCAGGACATATTGGTGGGGTCTTCAATCCAGGGAAGTCTGGCCGGCATCCTGATGACACCTGGAACCTGACACCCAACTTCTTAACTATATCCAGCAACATGTAACCTCATTCTGGCTACTTGAGACATTTTTTGCTCCTTCTCATAGATAACATGCTTGCGTCTTAGATTTTCTCTTGGTGGGGTTGTTCTGGGCTGATCTGGGCTGGTCTCTTCCACCAGGGGGTTGAGCTGAAAGCTCCTTGAGGAAAGAAATGGACTCCCAAGCAGCTCCCAGTTTAGATCTCTTTTCTCTTTTCGAGTTTCCCCACTTAGAAACCACATAGTTAAGGACTTGCTAATAAGTCATCCATCTTGTCCCGCAAAGAGAACTAAAGGCCTCCTGCTCACTTCCCCCTCGGCTGGGAGGGGATCAATGCCTTATCTCAGCTAGTCTGTGCAGAGAGGAAGGAGGGAAGGAAAACACTTAATTAAGCAGAAAAGGAACACTGTGTGCTTTGTGCTTGCCCTTTGTCCCTGGCCCCATCTTCCCTCAGAGGACAGTGGGAAGTATCAGCCCATATGTTGGGCAGGCAGAGATGGAGAGAAAGACAAAGATGAGAAAAACTCCAGAATGGGCCTTCTGCCTGGGCCTGAGCTAGAGCTCATTCCAGACGGATATGTTCCTTTAACATCCAGACCCCTCACCCCCGTCCTCACCCCCATTCCAAACAGGACTGGAATGGGCAATGGGCCAGGGTAGCAGCGAGAACGCTACCTGAGAAATGCCTCCCTGACTTTCTGGCATTTAAGTGCAAGGTTTCAGGTCAGAAAAGCATTCTTGGCTCTATACCTTTCAGTCATACATGTGCATAGAAAGGGAGGCCCTCTCAGTGCTTTGGAAAGAAGAGGCTGAACTTCACAGTCCACACTGTCCTTTTCTCTGGGGTCCTAAGCTGAGCCCCAACACAGTTCTTGGTGCCAGTGGAAAGTGAGCACCCTCATTGTTCTGTGTTGTTATGCTTCACATTGGTTTGGTCTTGCTCTCCCCCCCACCGGGAGATGTGGTTTAGCCCCTGCTAGTTTTGCGCCTCTCTTTCTCCCCGGCCCCTGTGCCCCTACGCGGCCGCCTGAGGAGAAGGATGCAGGACAGATCTGTGTGGTGATTAAGGGTCTCTCTCTGCCACCAGAGGAGAAAGACAGGAGAGCACATGTTTGCCCGCTCGTAAATAAAGATTAAACTGCATTCTCAGCTCAGCCATGTGTCTCTGGTTGTCTCTGTCTACTGCCACGAAGTTAGCCCGGCCTACTGGAGCTCCGAATTTTAACGACAGTTCTGCACATTTGGAAGACCCTGGTCCTGGAGTTCTCTTGGGCACTTCTGAATCCACTTCTTAGCCCTGAGTTGTTTCCTCTTCTTCTTTTTCTTCTTCTCCTTCTTCTTCCCCTTCCTCCTCCCCTCCCCCTCCCCCTCTCCTTATCTTTCCCCCTCCCCCTCTCCCTCTCCCTCTCTCCCTCTCCCTCTCTCCCTCTCCCTCTCCCTCTCTCCCTCTCCCTCTCTCCCTCTCCCTCTCCCTCTCCCTCTCCCTCTCCCTCTCTCCCTCTCCCTCTCTCCCTCTCCCTCTCCCTCTCCCTCTCCCTCTCTCCCTCTCCCTCCCCCTCTCCTTCTCCCTCTCTCCCTCTCCCTCTCCCTCTCCCTCTCCCTCTCCCTCTCCCTCTCCCTCTCTCCCTCTCCCTCTCCCTCTCTCCCTCTCCCTCTCCCTCTCCCTCTCCCTCTCTCCCTCTCCCTCCCCCTCTCCTTCTCCCTCTCTCCCTCTCCCTCTCTCCCTCTCCCTCTCTCCTTCTCCCTCTCCTTCCCCTTCCCCTTCCCCTTCCCCTTCCCCTTCTCCTTCTCCTCCTTCTCCTTTCCCTTCCCCTTCTCCCTCCCCTTCTCCTTCCCCTTCCCCTTCCCCTTCCCCTTCTCCTTCTCCTTCTCCTTCTCCTTCTCCTTCTCCTTCTCCTTCTCCTTCTCCTTCTCCTTCTCCTTCCCCTTCCCCTTCCCCTTCTCCCTCCCCTTCTCCTTCCCCTTCTCCTTCTCCTTCTCTTTCTCCTTCCCCTTCCCCTTCTCCCTCCCCTTCTCCTTCCCCTTCTCCCTCTCCCTCCCCTTCCCCTTCCCCTTCTCCCTCTCCCTCTCCCTCTCCCTCTCCCTCTCCCTCTCCCTCTCCCTCTCCCTCTCCCTCTCCTTCCCCTTCTCCTTCCCCTTCTCCTCCTCTTCCCTTGGGTGTTGAGGTCCATTTTATATTGTTGTTCACTATATAGTTGCTCTAAATTAAATCTCCTTACTTCTACATAACACACCTAAGGTCACTTTTCCTCCTCTCCCTCCTCCTCCTTTTCTTCCTCCTCTTTCTCCTTCTCCACCATCTCCTCCTCCTTCTTTTAATTTTTTTGTATTATCTTTATTTTGCTTATTGGATATAGATATCCAGAAATCAAGAGGTAATGGGGGGGGACCTTCACACTGCTTTACCAAAGATTTCCCCCTGTAGGTGGGGACAGGGGCTTGAACCCAGGTCCTTGCACATTGTAACATGTATGCTCAACCAGGTACACCACTACCTGGCTCCCCTGAGTTTGTTCTTTGCTGTCTTGTATGTCTGTATCACCTGTGAACTTGGATGTTTCTTTCTCCCCTGACCCTGATACTAATTGTCCTGCTCCTTGTTAAGTCATTGACCTTCACAATCCCTCTAACTTCCTGGCTTTGATGTGACCCATGACTCTGGCTTCTTCCAATTTATTTATTATTTTGCCACCATGGTGCCTCATGCCACCACTCTTGGAGGTCATTCCTTTTCTTTTTTTTTATAGAGGGTAAGAGACAGAAAGAGCTAGAGAGGAAGAGAAAGACAGAGAGAAGGGGAGACCACAACACTGCGCTACCACTCCTGAAGCTTCACCTCTACAAATAGGGACCAGGGGCTCAAACCTGGATGTTTGCAAATAATGATATGTGAGTGCTATGGGGTGCACCACCACCAACTCCCTATATATTTATTTTTGTGTGTGGACCATGGGACATGGCTTCATAGCTTCTGGACTGATATTTTCATTTAGGTAGGTAGAGAAATAGAGAGAGAGAGGGTGAGGAAGAGACCACAGTACCAGAGCTTCCTCCAGAGTCCTGGTACTTCCACGTGATGCTGGGGCTTAAACCTGAGCTGTGTGTGGCAAGGCAGGAAAACTACCTAGTGAGCAATCTCTCCTCTGATTTCTCCTAATGTGACTTCTGTCACACCTCTAGGCTGTCACCCAGCTCCAAGATAGTGGGGTGTCCCTGAGTCTCTGTGAATCTGATGGTAGACTTGCCTGCTCACAGGACAGATGGGAAGAATCATTCTCAGAGGCTCTTGGTCCTGGGAGGAGGGGCATTAGTTTCCCCCTGGTAGGATCTCCCGACAGAGCAATTACTGTAGACAAATGTGTGTCTCCAGATTCATAAGTTGAACCCTTATTAGGTGGGACCCTTATGAAGTGGGACCCAGTGAGCTCCCTCACCCCAGTTGCCTGGTGAGGATGCTGAGAAAGATGGCTGTTCTGAAACAGGAAGCAGCATCTCCCCAGTCATGGAGCTCCCAACAGTTCGGTCCTGGACCCCAAGCCTCAGGATATGAGGAATAACTTCCTGCTGTTCACAGATCCCCTGGTCTATGCTTTTGCTGCAACTGCCTGAAAGGGCCAGGAAAGCTCCCCTGCTCCACTCCCTCCTGCCCTGGGAGGCCTGATGGGGTCTGGGATGCTGGGTGTCTTCTAACCTGCTGGGATTTAGGAACAGAAACTTGAGGGAACTGTGGGCATTGATCTGGGGAAATTGGACTGCGCCTGTAGGTGGCCCTATTCTATTCAGTGGACTGACTTCATCACCAGTTTGAGGTAATTTGATAACTCACTGAATGCTTATTGAGGTAATAAAATGGGGGCTAGGGAACTGATTCTAAACCCGGAGATGAGCCATGCTGAGGCTTAAAAAAAAGATTATTTATTTTCTATGACAGAGAGGGGGAAATGGAATAACAATGAGGTGTGTGTGTGTGTGTGTGTGTGTGTGTGTGTGTGTGTGCATGAGGGAGGGAGGGAGAGAGAGAGAGAGAGAGAGAGAGAGAGAGGCTGAGAGCGAGAGAGTTCAGATAACCACTTATCTCTATGGCAGTGCTGGGGACCAAACCTATGGCCTCAGTCTTGTACGTTCTGGCCACTTCCTGTTAAGCCTTGCAGTCTCTCTGCCTCTCATTCAGGACATCATCTTGCATTGGACATGTCCTGTGCTTATTGGAAATCTCTTGACCCCCTTCATTCCAGCCATTGCTACCATAACCTGATTCATGAAGGTGCATCTGACAGCTTGTGCGGTGGTATGACGCCTTTTACTTTCTGCCCCAGTGTCTCCCCATGCAGGAGCTTGAGGTTCCCATAGGGATACCCTGAGCACCTACCTATCTGTGTGCAAATCTGGGCTTGTAAATGACTGATATAATATGCTTGCAGGAGCTGATTGTTGTTTATTCACAACATTTGCTAAGCAGAAGTTAAACCACTGGGGGTTTGGGATGGGGTGGGGGTATTTACAGCATAAGAATTAGCAGATATTACCCATCAGGCATCTCCACTCCACCAGGCCAATTCACTAGAATGCTATCAGAGGGAGCTCAGGCTCATGCTGTGATAGGAGGGAACTTCTTGACCAGCAGTGTTCAGGAGTTGGTGGATGGCTCTTTAGCCCCCCCCCCCATTCTTTGATGCTTTGATGTGTTCTCCATAGCTCCTCTGAAGCTTGGCAGTGGCCAGTCTGGCACTGTATCCTTGCATTAGAGTTCCCTCCTTTGTTTCGCTCTTTCAAGTCCCCTGTTCCATTTCCTTAGATATTCACCCAAAATAAACTACTTGCACATAAATTCTTGTCTCAGCTCTTGCTTTCATAGGACAGGGATGGGGCCTGGGAAATGGGAGGTGTTGAAGCTAAGACTAAGCCTTTAAGTGCAGATTCTGTTTGCTTTCCCTGTCCAGAGCATGCCATTTCTGTGCTTTTATTCCTGTAGTTTTTATTCTGTGTCTAGCTGAGACTGCACAGATTCTTCTCAAAGCAACAGCACCTGATTTGCCTTGCAACATCTGCAACAGTGGAAGAGATTTAAAAATATTCAGGTGACTTAGGCAGCAAAAAAGAAAAAAAATCTTCTGGCCTGAGCATTGTTTGCAAGTCTCTTGCCTATTATACTGACTCTCCTTTACAACTGATCTCAGTTAACATTTGCAAGTATAACCACCACTCCCTGTGTCTTCCCAGGACCATCTCCATTATGGTCCCCATCACAGCTGCCAGGAATCTTAAAGCTGGAGGATTCATCCCCAAATGATTTAGTCAGTCCCCGCTTACAAACAGGTTGATATGTCTTAATATTGTTTCCAGTTTCTAATGCAATCCATTTGTACTGATCTACCTCAAATTCTGCCTGCTGATCTGTTGTTGATCACTGAATATTCAGATCCACAACTCACTCTCCTGTTTCCTGACAGAGTTCCTCCTGCCCTCCCACCCCTCTCTCTCCTTACCAGAGCATATCTCAGCTCTGGCTTATGGTGGTGCAGGGTATTGAACCTGGGACTTTGGAGCCTCACTCATGAGAGCCTCTTTGCATAACCATTATACTATCTATCCGTACTCTCTCTCTCTCTCTCTCTCTCTTTATTTTTGTACTCAGGAGGAGGTTGGGTGATGGCTGGAGAACTTTATAGTTAATTGAATCAAGCAACAGGAGCTAATGTGATCTTTGGACTAATCTGAAGACAATCATCTCCCCTTAAAAGTAGGTCATGTCAAACTGCAAGAGTACTGGGCATTCTTTCCCTTCCTCTAAGGAATGCCAACCTTAGTAATGTAAAGGAACATTTCCTCAAATCAGCTCCATCTGGTTCACACAGGACTATAGGATGTTGGACCCTCATCGTCAGTCCTCAAGTTGGGGGGGGGTGATAGTAGGAAGTGTGGAGAGATAAGAGATCAGAGTCATCAAGTAGTCAATGCCAAGGGCTGGCCTTACACAGCAGTACCAAATTAACTTTCTGATAGTCTACCAGGCTTCCCAGGGGGTGTACCATCAACAGTCACCCAGACACTCTACCTTAGGGATTCCCAAGGAGTAACTCACCAAACACTGTCTTGTCTCCTAGTTGTGGTCCTGGATTTGAAGTCCTTTTAGATTCTGGTTTCTGTGATCAGGAGAGGATGGTCATGCACAGGCTGGATGGACTCCTCCTTCATCTCTGGGATCTTCAGTTTATGAGTAGACCAGTAGGTTTTTATTTGCTTATTGTTATTATTAATTTTTTTTGGTGGAGCTTTGGTCTCATGTATGTGCATATTCACCACTCAGGGCTGGTTTTTTTTTTTTCTTCATTCTAATAGAAATGTAGAGAGGAAGAGAAACCTGAACTGGGCTCATGGCAGGGCACATGCCCTACCTGGTTAGTTATTCCTTTGACCCTAAACTGGGGAGAAATCTCTAGAGGACCTTGAAAAGAACGAACTTCAGACAGTTTCCTCTGTTTCTTTGTAAGGAACCAGCTTCTGTGAGCTACCCTTCACTCCTCTATTTTTTGAGTCCTGTGAGTTCAGGTCTTTCCTGACAGAGACCAGCTGTATATTCTAAACCGCCATGTGCTCCTCTATGCTTCCCAGCCTTCTTTGCATTTTGATGGGGTCACAGGACTAGTTCTAACCAATGAGGCAGAGGCGGAACCAATGTAAGTCGCTTCCAGGATGGTACTTGGAAACATCCCATTAAATGATCCAGTCCTTATTTATTTATTTTGGATAGTGAAAGAGAGAAATTAGAAAGAGGTTAGGGGAAGGTAGAGAGGGAGAGAGAGAGAGGGAGAGAGAAAGAGAGAGAGCCTCCTACAGCAGTGCTTCACCACTTGTGAAGCTTCCCCCCTGCAGGTGGGGACCAGGTGCTTGAAGCCAGGTCCTTGCACACTGTAACATGTGTGCTGTGACAGGTGCACCACCACCCAGTTACCCCTTTTCCCTTTGTGGCAATAATAGGGGGCACAGGGTGATGGCAGGATTGTGTGACTAGGGAGCCTGAATCCTTGAGTCACTACTGGAGGAAAGCCATTCACATGGCTTTGAAGTGGGCAGGATTTTAGCTCCCATGACCTTTTTTTTTTTTTTTTTTTTGCCTCTCCTTGTATCTTGTCTAGGAGTATATTACACTACATAGCAAAAGGGACTTTGCAGGTATAATTACCATGACAAATCAGATGACTTTACATAGGGAGATTATCCTGGATTAGCTGGGTAAACCCAATGTAATTTCATGAACTCTTCAAAGCAGCAGAAGAAGGTGGAGAGATGCAGGGAAAGGAAGTCAGAGAGATTTGAAGGACTTGATGTACCATTTCTGACTCTGAACATGGGAGAGGGCATGAACCGAGGAATGTGGGCAGCCTTTAAAAGCTGCAAAGGACTTCTGGCTATAGCTGGCAGGGAAATAGGGACCTCAGACCAAAAAATCTCCCAAACAACCCCAGTGAATGCAGAAACCATTTTTTCCTGAGGTTTTTGGTACCCTATACTGAGACCCAGTCAAACCTCTGCTAGGACATCACATTCGTTATGAGATAATAAATAGCGTTTTCTCAAAAAGTGGCTAATTTGGCGGTAATTTGCCATGGCAGAAATAGAAAAACAACATAAGCACAGAGGAGTCTGTGTGCACAAGAAAAAAAAATCCTTTAAGCCACGGAGATTTCAGAGCCTGCCTGTTGCTGCAGTTAATGATGTTGACTCTGATACAGACCCTGCTAGCTTCCAGTGTGTGGAAACTTTCATTCTAGTCTGGAGGCAGAGTGAAGACTGGATTCTCAGCCCTTCAAGTGCCCTCTTTAGTCTGCTGGTGTGTGTGTGTGTGTGGGGGGAGCCAAGCATCTCAGCAGAGATGGGTGCTCGGCTAGGAGAGAGGTCCAGGGCTTATGAGCCCATCAGAGCTGACATGTGACCCGGGATGAGACTCCTTGAAGGAGGAAGGACGGCGGGTCTCCAAGATCACATAGCAACATTCTGGCAGTGTGGAACCTAAGACCTCCGTCTCTTGTCTTCAAGGCCTGGGCTCTTTGCCCAGGCTGGATGTGAGTGAGATCTTGCATGTGAGTGTGCACACTATGTGAGCCTCTGGCACACATGTGAGGGCACCACGTGTACCCACCATGAGGGATTCCACTTCTGAGGCATCTCCCGGCCCTCCAGGGTTAATGTTCTGCTCAGGAGGCTGAGAAGTGCAGCCACTCCACTTTGGTAATTGAAATCAATTTCTCAGCCTTATCTTTAGGAAACCTATATAGTCTCGACTGTAATCTGAAAGCCAAGGCTCAGGCAACTTTTAAATGAAAACCCTTCTGTGAGGAGGGGAGGGAGGAAAGAACACCTCTCCCGGCAATTTTCTCAAGGAGCCTGCCAGCATGTGGGGTGTTTCTCCTTTCCTTTGGGGCTGTGGCTTCTGAGACAGTGAGGATGTGTTTGGAGATGTGTATGTGTGTGCATGAATATGAGTGTGTGATAGTGTGGAGTGTGTTGGTGTGTTTGTGGTAGGACGGGGGAAGGCATGTGTGTGTGTCTTGACATGTGTGATGGCCTTTGCTTTGTGCTTCATTTTGTTCTGTTTTTATGAGTGCATGAATATTGGTTCCTGAGCTTAAATGTGTGTGTGCATGTGTGTGTGTGTGTGTGTGTGTGTGTGTGTGTGTGTGTGTGTAAAATGGTGCCTGGAATAAATCCATGGACTTACAAATATGTGTAGGATCCAAGGATGTATATCTGTCTCTCATTTCAGAAGGCAGGTCCCCTTTGGGGCTGTACCTCTCAATTTCTTTGAGCTCAAGGACAGTTTTTTTCCCCTTCTCATTTTTTTCTTTTCTTTTTTTTCCTTCTATTTATAAAAAGGAAATATTGACAAAAACCATAGGATGAGAGGGGTACAACTCCACACAATTCCCACCACCAGAACTCCGTATCCCCTCCCCTTCCCTGATAGCTTTCCTATTCTTCAACCCTCTGGGAGTATGGACCTAGGGTCATTGTGGCATTGACAGGTCAGTCCATACTCCCAGCCTGCCTCTCTCTTTCCCTAGTGGGGCAGGGCTCTGGGGAATCGGAGCTCCAGGACACATTGGTGGTGTTGTCTGTCCAGGGAAGTCTGGTTGGCATCATGCTAGCATCTGAAACCTGGTGGCTGAAAAGAGAGACAGAGAAATAGAAGGAGAGAGGGAGAAGGAGACAATTACAGCACTGTTCCACCACTCGTGAGGCTTGTACATGGGGGCTTGAGACTTGAACCCAGGTCCTTTTGCATGGTAATCTGTTTGCTCTAATAGGTGCATCACCAGCATCTAAGCCCAGGAACATATATTTTTTTAATGTTTTAAGTGACATTACTGGACTGCTACTCAATCCTCTACACTGCCATTGGAACCCTCCAGCCTACCTGTTCCCTAAACCTATTCAGGACCACTGGAGTCTCTCTCTGCTAAGGCCTGTGTGACTGTGGGCACGGGATCGGGATTGACAGGATCCCACAGCTTCTGGGTGAGACCTGCAGGCACTAACATAGCAGGCAGGGACTCCACTGCCAGAGCTGCAGCTCTGAACACAGAGGCCCATGCAGGTGAGAATGGCTCCCCCCTCCCCCACCTGCCCAACACAGGGTCTGCCCCACCCTGAATACCCAGGGATTTCTCATTTGAAGTCAATCAGCCTTGAAATCCCTGCCTGAGCCTGAAGGGTAATTATAGGGCTGGTAATAAATGCTAGGTTCCAGGCTGCCCAGGATGGGCACAGTTTTTTGTTCTTTCTTTCTTTCTTTCTTTCTTTCTTTCTTTCTTTCTTTCTTTCTTTCTTTCTTTCTTTCTCCCTTCCTTCCTTCCTTCCCTTTTGGTTTTAGTTTTCTTTTTCTTTTTTTTTTTTTGCCATCAGGGTTTTTCACTGGTGTTTGGTGCCTGCACTGGTACCACCACTCCCAGTATCCTCCCTCCCTCTCTCCCTCCCTCCCTCCCTCCCTTTGCCTCTTTCTTTCTTTAAAATTTTTTATTGTACATAAACACCATTCCCACCACCAAAAGACTGTGTCCCATCCCACCCCACCAACCACCACCCCCCGCCCGGCCCATGAAGCTGAACATATGCCCTCACCTTTTCCCTCTCTTTCTTTCTTTCCCTCTCTCTCTCTCTCTCTCTCTCTCTCTCTCTCTCTCTTCTTTCCCTTCCTTACTTTCCCTTCTTCTTCTCCTTCTCCTCCTCCTCCTCCTCCTCCTCCTCCTTCTCCTTTTTTGGCAGCAAGGTTATTCCTGGGGCTTGGTGCCTGCATTATGAATCTAAACATCCCAGTGGCTTTTATTTTTCTTGATAGGATAGAAATAAATTGAGAGGGCAGGGAGATAGAGAAGGAGAGAGACAGAGAGACACCTGCAGTACCTACTTCACTGCTCATGAAGCAACCTTCCCCCGCAGGTGGGGCACAGAGGCTCAAACTCAGATTTTTGTGCATGGCAGCATTATAAGATTATAGGGGTATATTCCACATCACTCAAATTCTGTGCAACCCCCCTACCCCCACACACACTATTTTTCACAAAGCCAGAGTGAGAGTTTGGCTTTTTCCTTTTTTCTTCCTCCTCTTTCTTCTCCGTCTCCCTTTTCCTCTTCTCTCTCCCTCCTTCTTCCTCTTCAAGTTCCTGTATTTCAGTTTTCTAGATTCTACATATGAAGTAAATCCTCTGTTAGTTGTCTCCACTATTTACTTTGTAAAGCACAATCACATCCAGTTCCATCCATTTGGTCCTGAAAGAAAATATTATCTTTTAAAAACTACTTATTTATTGGCTAGAGACAGAGAGAAATTGAGGGGGAGAGAAGAGGAAAGAACCTGCCATACTTTTTCACTGCTTGTGAATCTTTTCTAGGAGGGGACTGGGCTTGAACCTAGGACCTTGTACATTGTAACATGTACACTCAACCAGGTGTGCCACTGCCTATCCCCTGATATATATATTTTAAAACCCTTTTTTTAATTTTAGCTCGTGATTTATAGTGGCTTACAAGGTAATAAGGTTACAGGGCATAGTTCTACACCATACTACCACCAAGATCTGTGCCCCACACTCCCAAGCATAACCACTGTATTCACAAAGTCTTAGAGGCAGTGTGTTTAATTCCACTATTTTGTGTGTGTGTAAATTCATGTGTTTCAACTCTCTAATTCCACATATGAGTAAAACCATTCAGTAGTTGCATTTCACCAAGCATAATAACCTACGGTTGCATCCATTTTGCCCCAAAGGGCACAATATTGTCCTTTAAAATCGCAAAGTAGTACTCCATTGAATATATATCCCATAACTTCTTTATCCAGTCACCTATTGATGGACATTTATGCTGTTTACATTCTGGTTACTGTGAATAATGCAGCTATGAACACAAGGGTGCATATGTCCCTTCAAATTAGTGTTTTCATATCCTTTGGATACATGCTCAAGGGACTGTACCAGTGTGCATTCCTACCATCAGTGAAACAGAGCCCCCTTTTCTCCATATCCTCACCATTACTTTTCATTTCCTGTGTTGTTGAAGTAGGCCATTTCACAGGTGTGAGGTGGAGTCTTAGTGTGGTTTTAATTTGCATTCCTCTAGTGATAAGTGAAGTGGAACATTTCTTTATATAAAATGCCCAAACATTTTCCTAGCTTGATTGAGGACATAGAGGACACATAGGGAGACTGGAGAGATGATGGCAGCACAGCAAGCCAACCATGGGTCAGTGACAAATTAGCATTAGCCCACAAGGGATCTGAGACTGGGGTCTCTGTCTTTCTGACTTAGTACACATATACATGCACACACATGTTATTATATATATATATATATATATATATATATATATATATATATGTATATATATATATTTTTTTTTACCAGGGCAGTGCTCAGCTCCTTTGTAGTATTCTATGGACAGTCCTTAAATAAAATGGGAACTATCTTATGATCCAGCAATACTGCTCTTAGGCATCTATCCAGTGGATATTCAAACACTAGTTTGGAGGTACGTATGCACCTCTATGTTCATAGCTGCATCATTAACAATAGTCAAAGAGTGGAAGCATCTTAAATGTTACCAACAGATGGCTGGCTAAAGAAATTATGGGATATATACTCCATGAAATACTACTATGCAGTCAAAAGAGATAATTTTTTGTTCCTAGGGACAAAATGGATGGAACTGAAGGTGACTATGCTTCGCAAAATAAGTAAAAAGATAAAAGACAACTACTGGATGGTTCATTCATATATGGAATCTAGAGAACTGATAAACATGAACTTGCAACTTCTCCAATGCCGGGATAGCCTGAGGTTGTTTCTTCCTGAGCAAGTGCTCTCTGGGTTGGATAGAACTCGACTGGAGTCAACCTAGGCTGCTGCGTGGGAGAGGGATCAGGAACTCGTGCCAGGCTAGCGTCGCAGGAGAGAGACTCTGGGACTCTCAGAGCCAGAAGGCAATTCCAAGTGTGTTTAATCAGAAGAGCAGCTGTATTTACACTCGCCAAGTAGGGTGGAAACAGGATGTGATGTAGAGAGGGTGGAGCGAAAAGAGATTGGTGGAAAACAGGGTGTGACTAGGAGAGGGGGTGGAGCCAAAGAGAGTGTGAACCAGTGGAATTAAACCAGTGCCCTGCAGGCAGGGCGGTTCTTAGGTAACAATGGTTATGTAAATAGACTGCAGTTAAGTAGGGGGAAGCTGGCATACTGCCCAACATGCCAACAAACAAACAAACAAACAAAAACAAACCAGAAGCAAGCTGTTTCTAAAACTTTGGAGTTTGTGGTTATCACTGAGAGGTGCCGCCTCTCCAGATTCAAAGGAGGTCTCGAAACTTTACATCAGGCTCAACCTGATGCTGTTGACTGGCTATGGAAGAAGGGCAAATGCTAGGAGAAGAAGAACTGAGAGGTGGAAGGGTGGGGACACAGAACTTTGGAGGTGGGTGCAGAGTGGAAATATACCCTGTAATCTTATAATTTTGTAACCAACTATTAATTACAAATAAAAAATAAAAAGAAATATAGGTTCTGATTATATGCTTAATATAGGCTTTGATGATGATGTGCATGGGGCAGCAACAGTGATGAAGATGAGGAAGTGAACGTTGTAATATTGGAGTTACACTGTTCTTAGGGGTGGTGTGAGGAAAGGGGAGTGGCGGTGATAATGGTGGAATTAGAGGTGATAGTGTGATCATTTGGGGAGACTGTGATGAAAGTGGTGGATTCGTTGGTGGTCCTGGATAGAGAGATGGGGCAGTGGTGGTGATGGGAGAGGTGACAGTAATTATGGTATGAGTGTGAGGACTAATAGGATAATGAAGATTGGTGACAGTTTTTGAAAAAGTAATGAGAAGTGGGGGAAGGAACACAGGTATGGAGAAGATTCACAAGAATAGAGTTGAGGAGATAAGGGAGAGGAACTGAAGCAGGAGGAGAGGACTTTATATGGCCTAGGTGGAGTCAACTTGAACCAGGTGATCTGTCTGTTCGTCTATAGTGGGAGCAGACATGGTGAGATGCCAGTGTTTGATGGGTCATGAGGTCAGCAGATGAGTGGTGTTGTAAGCTTTTTTGGAATATGAATGTAACTGAGACAAAGCTTGGATTAAAGAACAACATAGGATATAGGGATCAGGAACCCAGGCTGGGAGATGGGCAGGTGATAAGAAGATAAACTGCAGTTCTAAAGGCCAATTGTATAAGAGGCTAGGAACCAGACTTCCACACTGTAAGAAAAGGGCTACTCAGAATTGGAGAAATACACATCAGTACCATGGACAGATACTAATAAATGCTAGAGACCCAAAGCTTGGCTGCTTGCTCTGTGTTGGTTGACTTACCAGAGTGAAGGAATTTTAGTCCACTTAGGCAAATTAAAATTTCCTTCAAAAGATGAATGGTGGTTTTGGGGTGGGATCCCTTAGACCAGAACATTATTAAACACTACCCTAAATAGGTTAGAAAGGACAGGAGCCCTGAACCAAGATGGAGAAGACAAGAGGGAGGTGAGAGGAGCCTCAAAAAGACATGATTGGCAGAATAAGCCCTGGCCCTGTAGCCAAAGATCAGAGTGAATCTCACTCCTGCCAATTATTAACCATCAGATCTTAGCTAAGTTCCTTGCTTTGAGATTCAGTTTTCTCCTATATAGACTTGAAAGAATAACTAGCTTGGAAGGATGTTGAGAGGATTAAATAGCTATTATCTATAAAAGCCCCAAATAGTTTCTCCATAGAGGCACTTGTTTGCTTATTTTTGTAAAGTTGTGAAGTCTCATGGATATCCAGTTTCACTGTTGCCAGGGCCTCTCTTCATTCTGGTAGAATGAAAGAGAAAGGAGTAATTACACAATACCAGAGCTTCCCCAGGTTCTGTGGCACTCCAACATGGGGTTAGGACTTGAAGCTGGTCTATACACATGGCAAAGCAACTCCCTACTTGGTGAGCTAACTCTCTGGCCCCAGTAGAGGAGTCTTATCAATTTCTTCTTGGCAACCTTCATCCAAAAATGTTCTCAAGCATCTCCAGGAAAGGAAAGGGGGGGTTTGTTATACCATCCAAAATGCAGATGGTTAGGCTGGAGCCAAGATCCATATTCTTACTTCTTAGAGGGCTGGCCGGAAGAGCACTCAGTCAGCAAAACTATTAGGCACCCATTTTATGGCCATGGTCAAGATGCCAGACTGAAAATGGGGTGAAAATGTGCTCTGGGATTGAGTACTTGCCATGTATGGGGCTTAGCATCTCTGGAGTCAAACTTGCCACTGTTGCGTCACTAGGTCTACTTACAGCCCCATATCCTGGTGCTTTGGACTTTCTCAGCCCTTGCACCCTTTGCTCCTCCAGAGAAGAGCAGGTCAATGACTTGGCTGCTTCTTTTGCTGCACAAACAGATTCACTCCACCCGTAGTGTTCCAGAGTATGTGCTATATACTTTCAGTATAAAACACCCCCAAACCTGCCAAGTATATCAACCTGAGTTTACATCTAGTTCAACCCGTGGCAACGTGCTCAAGCTGTTGAAGCAGATAGCTCAGGGTTCAACTCCTGAAGCTTCTCTTTCTGTCTGTGTAGACTTAGATAATGTCCTTAAATGACTCAGTCCACTTTCCTGTAAAATTAGGGTAGTGTCAGTGATGTCACTGGTTGCTGTGAGGATTGTCTGGTAGGCACTCACTAAAGTGTGCCTATAATACCTCTTTTGAAATTCATGTCTTTGCATCATCTCCTCCCCTAAAGTGTGGGCACCACTTGGGACTTGGTTCTCACGACTGGAGCCATCTTCTGTGAGCTGGCAAAGGGATGGCTCAGAGCCAGGAGGACAGGGATTGAAGGAAGGTGGAGGAGGAAGGAGAGAAGGTAAGGTATGAGTTCAGTGTGGGTCTGTCATGACTGCCAGGTGCTTACTTTTCAGCCCTGCTGCTCCTCCTTTGCCATGCATGGTCCAGACATGAATGTTCTGTGTTCTTCTCAACGTGGCCACATTTTCCTGAGGTCTTCCAAAGACCACTGTACTCAGAAATGAGGCCTCCAGGTGACCCTAGGGCAGTTCTCCTCACCTTATGCTCAGAAACATCTTTTTTTTTTTGGCGGTGTGTGTGTGTGTGTGTGTGTGTGTGTGTGTGTCTATGTATGTAGGAGAGGTAGTGTCAGACCCAGGGCAACTCTGTAAATCAGAGCATTTTGATGCATAAAATCTGGAAACACGAGCCTATGAATTGTAATCGAGCATGACGAAATCTCATCAACAGAAGTAAATATGAAATTTGAGATGACAGGGAGAAGCGCAGATGTGCTCCTGAATTCCCGACCCCCTGTGCTCCCAGCTCTGCCTGGCAAGCTCCACCCCCCAGATTTAGTCTCTGCATACACCAAATTAACCCTAAGTGCCTCTGATGACTCAGCACGGCTGTGTCTTCCCTTCACCTTTCTGTTCCATGAGGAACTGGGATGATCTCCTGCCTGTGCCTTGGCTATTCAGTTGATAGAAATTCTTGCTTGGAAGTGTCTGGAGAAGCCAACTTTTCCACCGTTTATGAAATTCGATTATGCTGAATATCATTTCTGTTCTGCCTAGGGTCAGATTACCTGTGACAAGTCCCAATTCTGTCTTTGGCTAGCTCTGATGTGGGGTTAGTCACCAGGCCTCTTTGTGCCTCAAGTTCTTCATCTATAAAACAAGCATAATCATAGTGCCAACCTATAGCATTACTGCTAGGGCAGTCCAGGAGGTGGTGTGGTGGATAAGGCATTGTCCTCTCAAGCATGAGGTTGTGAGTGTGATCCCCAGCAGCTTGCGTACCAGAGTGATTTTTGGTTCTCCTTCTTTCTCTTCCTCTCTCTCTCTCTCTCATAAGCAAATAAACAAACAAATAAATAAAATCTTAAAAAAAATTTATTTATTTTCCCTTTTGTTGCCCTTGTTGTCTTTTTATTGTTGTTGTAGTTATTATTGTTGTTGTTATTGATGTGGTTGTTGTTGGATAGGACAGAGAGAAATGGAGAGAGGAGGGGAAGACAGAGAGGGGGAGAGAAAGACAGACACCTGCAGACCTGCTTCACCGCCTGTGAAGCGACTCCCCTGCAGGTGGGGAGCCGGGGGCTCGAACTGGGATCCTTACGCTGGTCCTTGCGCTTTGCGCCACCTGCGTTTAACCCACGGTGCCACCGCCCGACTCCCAAAATCTGTTTTTTTTAAGGGCTGGGGAGATATAATAGTGGTTCTGAATCAACTTTCATGCTTGAGAATCTGAGGTCCCAGGTTCAGTCCCCAGAACCACCATAAGTCAGAGCTCAGCAGTGCTTTGGTAGAGAAAATAACAACAACAACAACAACAACAGATTGCTCATCGGATTAAATGAGATCTATTTCCTCTGTAACTCTAGGCTAGATTCCATAAACCTAATACTGGCTTGGATACACCAAATGACATTCAAGGCTTTAAGAAGTGGGAGACAGTCTAAGCTTGCCAAAGTAGAAAAGGGACTACAAAAACTGGAAAAGGGGCAAGAGACTGGATCACTTAATGATGGCTATTTTAGCTACTATCAAGCTACCTTATTACCTGGGGTCCTAGTAAGGGAATCCTTGGATTCCCACATAGATACTATGGGTCCAGAACTCTAACAGATCCCTCTCTTTTCCATCACTGGTTACTTCCATCAGGAATCCCATCATAAGCCCTTTTGTGGGCTTCTCCAGGACCTTACCCTCACTATAAACTAGCAATGGTAGGGACTGCCCCACTCTCCAAAGAGAGGCTGGGTCATCCTCTGCCACTCAAGGAAGACTGGTCCTGAAATGAGTGCAGCCTAAAATGCTCCCAAGCTGTGACCATGGGCTGTGGGCTCAGACTGACAAGGACTAGGTTACACAGGCTATTGTGCTAAATATGAATATATATGGGCCCTGGTCAGATTGATGTGATTAAGCTACTCTGTAATCTGGCTCTCAAGTTCTACTCTCAACTCTGACACAATCCTCCCAGAAACAGTTCTAGTCCATTTTCGTGTTAGCTATCAAATTCAAGCAAAAATTATTAAACTCATGGGCCCATAGGGTCATGGCTAAAAAAGATATCCTAGCTTTCTTCCACCCTTCAGTTCCTATTCCTATCAGCTATATTTGTACTCTTTGGTTCCTGTTTTTGAAGCATTTTGTCATGCGTAATATATTACTGCCTTTCAGCCACCAAACTGGAGATGATACTATGATTCCATCCTGACCTTTCTGGCTGGATGACCTCACCACATCCCCAAACCTCACCTCTTCAGAGCCCTACCCCACTGGGGAAGGATAGAAATATGCTGGGGATGTGGCTCGACCTGCCAATGTCCATATCCAAAAAGAAGCAATTTCAGAAGCCAGAACTCCTTCCTTCTGAACCTTGAAAAGAATTTTGTTCCTTACTCATAGTGGGGAGAAAATATAAGGGAAGATGACCAGCCAGCTCTGGACCCCAATTCTAGCAGGGCTAGAAATGTTTATCACCAAGAATCTTTGTTTTGATACTATCACTGAAGAAGAAGCTAATCTGGAAAATACCAGAAGAAGCACTGTTTCAATAACCTGAGAAAGAAGAAGGAAAAGGAAGGACATTTGGAAGTAGTAATAGGTGTAGGTGTGACATAGAAAGGAAATAAAAGCAGGACTGCAGGAACAAAATGGACTCTTTCTCTCTATACATAATTGTGTGTGTATATAGATGATATACGTATATATATGTATATATAGACACACACACATATATAAAGTCAACTCATATCTGTGCCCTTGGGAAGGCTATTGAAGTTTTTGCTGGAGGGGGATGGGGACACAGAACTTTGGTGGTAGGAATGATGTGGAATTAGACCCCTATTACCTTATGATTTGTAAATGGCTATTAAATCATTAAAGAAAAATAAAGAAAAAAAAGAATACTGTTTGTTGGTATGCATGAGACCCCTTCTGTTTCATTTGGTTTAAATCCCCCCTGCTTAACACTATTCTATTTACATAACTGCTGTTAACAAGCACCACCCTCCCTCCAGGGCATTAGTGGTTCAGTGATAGAATTCTCACCTGCTCCACCCCCTCTCCTTGGCACATCCTGATCCTCTCCTTGTCACACTCTGATTTTCACCAGCCACTTTTCTCTCCACCCTCTCTATGTCACATCCTGTTTCCACCCTACTTGGCAAGTATATATAAAGACAGCATTGTGAATTTTAGGGTACTTTAGTTTAGCTTAGCTTGGTATAGATTGTGCTGCGTCCTGCATGAATAAAGAGATACTGCGTACAACCCAGCCATGAGTCCCGGGTTGTCTGTTACCCGCCTGTGAAGTCAGCCCGACGAAAACGACATAGCCCGGTGAAAACAACAGCTCTTAGAAAAATTATCTGGTTAAGCCTTAACAAGTGAATTAGTTATTCATATCTCTAGAGATGTAAGCCCTGAGCTTCAGGAAGGCTGAGCACTTTGTCTAAGGCCATGCAGCTCAGAAGCAGGTGACCTGTGTTTTGGATTCTGTTACTCTGATGAAACTTTGCCTCACTGTCAGAGCAAGTCTTTTTTAGGTGTTCCTTAGTTCCATGATCTACAAGTGTGACCTCCAGTTTGCACACTGGGTTTGGAAGGAGAAACTTCTGATGTTCACCCCACATGTTTGTGTACTCCAGGGGCCTTCAGTGGGATCACTTCCCATCCTCTCAGGACAGACCACTCACTCTACATGTAGCTGAATTATCCCTGTCAGCTCCCTGCTTCTCCCAGAGGGCCCTGAGATAAGATCCTTGCAAAGCCATATCTCTTTCATCTTTACCATCAGCCCTAAGGGCCTGCATGAGCCTCCTAGGGAACTGAATGACAACTTAAAACCATGTGACCCAAAGCATGCTCTGTTGAAAAGGTGTTTAGAGAATTATGGGTGGTTAAACCAAAGCAGGTTCTTGCTTGTAAGTCTTCTCAGAGCCTTCCCCCCCTCTTTTCTTCTTTTCTTTTTTTCTTTCTTTCTTTCTTTTTTTTGGTGCTGATCTAGAATCCAGCATTCCAAGACTGGGCAGGAGCAAGAGGTTGTTACAACCAATCTTGGCCGCAGATGACTTTCTATTCTCAGTTTCTCCTGGCCCCATCTTTTCTTGGGTCCAGTTATTCTGCTATAGAGCATCAGCAGAAGGCCATCAGGTCTCCACCCAGAATCCAGGGCCATCTGACCCAGGTTGGGCAGAGCTGTGTCAGTCTTTTGACCACCCTCCTGGAAAGAGCAGTACCTATAAACACAGGGCAGGTGGAGGAGGGCCGTGCCTGGGTGGCTGCCCTCAAGGAGCAGGATTGAGATCTGTCCCTAGTTTGTCTAACCTTGCTTCACACAGTCAGTCACATGTATGGTCACTAGTGTATGTGCACACTTGTACATGTGTGTGCATGCATGCCTGTGAGCTGGCTACACTGACCGTCCAGCATGTCTAAGATGCAGGTCTTATGGGTGTGTAGGGAGGATGGTAAAAAGTTTCCCACTTTGGGAAACTTTTTGTCTGATGGGAGAGCAGAAATCCTAAAGTTGCCAAGAACCTTGGGTTGATAGAAGAAGTTGTTTTGGCCTCGAGGGTGGCCCTGGTATTTTATTTTAGCAATAGGAGCTTGCACTCCCGGTGGGGCAAAATAGCCCATGGCAAAAGCCTATTCATGGACACGTCACACTATGGAAGGCAGAAGTCTAGGCTCACCCCCTGGTATACACCCCTAATTACCTCTTCCCCTTACATGTGAGAGGCACTTGTGACTATGGGAGAGTATCACTCCTTTGAGTTGGTTATGCTTTATAGCAAAAGTGAAGGGATTTTAAAAAATGTAATAACAATCTCTAATCAACTGACTGTAAGTTAATCAAAAGGGAGTTTACCTATGGTGGGCTAAACTTAATCAGGTGAACCCTTTCAAGATGATCTAGAGGCCAGAGAAAATATTCCCCAGCTGACCTTGAAGAAAATTGTTCTGCTCTGAGTTTTAAGGAAACAGTCTGCCAACAATCACACGAGTTTGGAAGTGGACTCCAAGTTTCAGAAGAGATCTCATATAGTGCCAGCCAGGATAATAGTTTTAGCTTTGTGAGACCCTCTGCAGAGGACCAGCTAGGCTATGTTCCTGAATTCCTGCCCCACAAAAGATGTGAGCTAATAGTGGGGCATATGCTAAGCTGACCAATTTCAGGGAATTAGTGGCACTTCTGGGCAGTCATAGAAAAAATATGCACAGGGGCCTGGGTGGTAGCACACCCAGTTGAATGTACATGTTACTATGCACAAGGACCTGGGCTCAAACCTTTAGTACTCACCTGCAGGGACTGGGGGGTGAGGGGAGAGGAGTTTCATGAATTGTGAAGCAGGTCTGAAAGCATCTTTTTTTTTCTTTTTCTCTCCAGTCTCAATTTCTCTCTGTCCTATAAAATAAAGAAAGAAAAAAAAAAGAAGAAGAAATGGCTCCTGGGTAAATGTATTCGCCATACAGGTACTGAATACTAGTGACAAACTTGATGGCAATGAAAAAAAAGAAAAGAGGTGTACATGCATTCCATTCAGTACAGACCAAAGATGTCTAGATGCACATGGACACACACATATGCAACACCTGGCCATCCAAACCTCTCACCAGATGCACTTGGACACACACATATGCAACACCTGGCCATCCAAACCTCTCACCAGATGCACTTGGACACACACATATGCAACATGTGGCCATCCAAACCTCTCACTTGCAGGTGCACCATGATGACAGAAATAAGAAGATATTTATATCCGGGAGGCGGGCTGTAGCGCAGTGGGTTAAGCGCAGGAGGCACAAAGCACAAGGACCGGCATAAGGATCCCAGTTCGAGCCCTGGCTCCCCACCTGCAGGGGAGTTGCTTCACAGGCAGTGAAGCAGGTCTGCAGGTGTCTGTCTTTCTCTCCCCCTCTCTGTCTTCCCCTCCTCTCTCCATTTCTCTCTGTCCTATCCAACAACAACTACAATAACAATAATAATAACTACAACAGTAAAACAACAAGAGCAACAAAAGGGGATAAATAAATAAAATAAATATAAAAAAGAAGATATTTATATCCATAAACATGTGCATAAGCACATACATATTCCTAGGTGCACATTCACACATGTGCTTTATGTCTATAAACACAGACACAGGTCTGCAAACAATCCATAATCCACATTCACATGAGCGCTCAGCCACCACGCATGTCCGTGAACACACATCACAATTATGGCAGTGAACTGATGCTCAGTGCTTCCTGTGTGTCAGGCACTAGTGTATGCTCCTTATACATACTAGCCCACACAGTAGTGACACCAGCCCATGCAGGACACAGACCAACCTGCCACTGAGAGTCTACAAAGCACCACACTATCAGTTACTAAGGGGGCACAGAGAGAGAAAGTGCTCTGCTAGAAGAGTCTCTCAGTATGGTTTCTGGACGTGTGTGTGTGTGTGTGTGTTTCCATCCTCATTGTGCCTGACAGGTGGGTAAGTCAATCACTTCCACTCCTTTTCTGTACTCAGATAGGGGAAGCCAGGCAGTCACCCCCATGCTGACTTCAGTATTTCCACTAGGTGGTGATAGACTAGCATGTTTGGGTTTGATGGGCAGACTCGTGGTCATCTCAGGAAGAGAGCTAACATACATCTTGAGTGAGAAAAACCTGACATGAAGAAAAAAGAAAAAGAAAAAATAAAACACCTCTCTGGTCACACCGTCTCTAGTCAACTTCTCCCTTTCTGTCCAACATAGTCCAATATGTCCTTGGAGCTCTAACTTGCTTTAACTGTGGTCAAGGCTCTGGTAGAGCTGTGTCGGCTTAACCTGACACCTGAATGTGTCAAGATAAACTATCTGAGGCTATCCAGACATCTAATCAGTCCCTGGTCACCTTTCATTTCAAGACTTTATCCATTTAATCCTGTGTACTCTTTATTGGGACTTAGGCACTGCCCTAGGCTCTTACAAATATTAACTACTGTGATTCTTGTAACCACCCTCTAAATAAGTGGAGATTGTTATGGTTACTGTGTACAGATGAGGAAAGTGAGAGGCAGAGAGGTTAGATAACCTGCTCAAACTTTCATAGGTAGTAAGTCTTGAGAAAGAGAGAGGGCATTGGCTTTATCTCAGAAGCTCAGCACAGTTTAAGGATTTTTCTTCTTGGACCTTGAGCTGCAAAGAGACCAAGGTAGCAGCTGAAAGGGAACTTATGACAAGAGCAGGAGACAACATCCTCTGTACTATATAATGACTTCTCACTAGGCTTTAAATTCCAGGGAGCAATTTCCTGGCCCATCTGGGGTCTCTCTTTGGAATCTCTCTTTCTCTCTTTGTCTCTCTCTCTCTTTCTTATTCCCCATAAAGGTATAAAAAGTAGGGCCAGCTCCCAGCTGATCTCCAGCCATGGACAAGTCTATAGACTCATACTCTGGAATGGGCCTTTTATAAGATACACAACCCATTCTACACTCAACTGCATCCCATAAATCAGGTTAACCTTTTCAACATGGCTTAGAGAAAATTAATTACTCATGAAGGAGCGCATGACCTTTTTCCTGGGCAGGATGAGCAGGGCTGCTCCCTAGAACTGGGCTCCCTGCTCTCCCCACAGCAGCATCTAGGCCTTTGGGAACCCGCCCAGCCTCTAGGAACTATTTACCCAGGAGAGCCAAACCCATGCATGTCCCACAGGTGTGCTGGTCTACTCAGTGTCCTGTTTACTGACCAAGCCCTTCTCACTGGGCCATCTAGAGCTGGTGACATAGAAAGAGAACCTCTCTGACCAGCACTCTTTGTAAGTCGCGGCTTGTCTGGGCAGTATGGAGAGGGGAGACACGAAGGAAGAATTATTTGAGGGATCTGTATTATTTCTTATATAGAGAGTTTCTAACCCAAAAGAAAGGACTTCTCCTGGAATTCAGATGGTAAATTTCCCACTTAAAATCCCCCCAAGCCCAGCCCACTCCAAAATGCTGATGCCAATAAACTAGTTCTTCAACATTCAACCAGCTGACTATCTCATCATTCAAGCAGACTACTAACCATCCAAGCAAACGTCCCACCAACTACCCACCTAGCCAACTAATAAACAACCATCCAGAAAGCTTTGTGCAATCTTGGGGGGAGTGCAGGTGAAAAAGAGGACACAGGCCTTCCCCCCGCCCCAGTCAAACTTATAGCTTAGTTGGAGACATAAGATTTGAAGTTTAGGGAGCTGGGCGGTAGTGCAGTGGGTTAAGTGCACATGGCACAAAGCTCAAGGGCTAGCGTAATGATCCCCGTTTGAGCCTCCAGCTCCCTACCTGTAGGGGGTCGCTTTGCAAGTGGTGAAACAGGTCTACAGGTGTCTATCTTTCTCTCCTCCTCTTTGTCTTCCCCTCCTCTCTCGATTTCTCTCTGTCCTATCCAACAACAACAGCTATGATAACAATAACAAGAACAACTACAACAAGCACAACAACAAGGGCAACAAAATGGGAAAAATGGCCTCCAGGAGCAGTGGATTAATAGTGCAGGCACCAAGTCTCAGCGATAACCCTGAAGGCAAAAAAAAAAGAAAAAAGAAAAAATTTGAAGCTTAGAACATGGTGGTGTAGGATGACCAAGTATCTGAGGACAGACTCTGATTAACCCTTTCTGCACTTGTAGTTGTTAGCTACCAGCAACAAGGGGAAGTACATTCAGTCACATGCAGTGATCCCTTGACCTTGTTCCAACTGTACCCATGTGCCCTGGCAGTGGGGAAAGGTCAGAGCAGTCCAGAGTACTAGTTTTGCAGTTAGACAGACTTTCTACTTAAGTCCTGGCTCTGCCATTGATTAACTTGAAAATCTGATCTTTGAGCTTTATTTTCATTTCCCCAAAATGAAAACAAGATTGTGTGTGTGTATGTGTGTGTGTGTGTGTGTGTGTGTGTGTGTGTGTGTCTTGAATCCAAAGCTGCGAGGGGCCACCACTGATACGTGTATGCTCCTGACCATGAGCGGCACTGAGCGCCTGGCACTGTATTTGCTTCATCTGAAGGAAGGAGGTTCAGTGACTGGGCTTCTGAATACAAGAAGCTCTTCTTCCCATTCTCTAGTGATTGGGGCCAGGACAGATGGAGGTGAGAACAAAACTAGGAAGGGTGGCAGGGCCTGCAGAGGAAGGTGCACATCCATAATAAAAAGGCTATGGGGGGGCTGGTGCAGTGGCACACCTGGTTGAGCGCACATATTATAATGCACATATAACCCAGGTTTAAGACCCCAGTCTCCACTTGCAGGGGGAAAGCTTTGCAAGTGGTGAAGCAGTGTCTGTCTTTCTCCCTTTCTGTCTCCCATATCCTCTCAATTTCTGACTGTCTCCATCCAATAAATAAATAAAGATAATAAAAAATAAAAAATAATAAAAAGGATAAAGGAGAGAGGGGTCAGGGGCAGGGTTGAAGGCTGCCACTAACCTGGGCCTGGTGGGAAGCAAGAGTGGGGGGGTACTGCAAATCTAATGAAAAACTAAGGGTGCTTTTGGGGATAAGGCTCATTACATGATACCTCCTCACCCCCAGGTCCTATCCTCAGCCTCAGGTGAGCTCATGGGCTCCTGCAGGTTCAAAATCACTTGGGTTTTGATGATTCCTAAGTGAACACATTTCTTCTATTAGTCAGATCAGGCTGACATAACAAAATACCACAGACTATGAGGCATACAGGGCAGAAATGAACCTTCTCAGTGTCCTAGAGATCAGAAGACCAAAATCAAGGTTCTGGTCAATTTGGTTTGCAGTGAGGGCTCTCTAGCTTGTAGATGGAAATCTGATATGTCTTTACATGGCTTTTCCTTTGTGTGTGCATATACATAAATAGACAGAGAGGTTGAGAGGGAAAAGGGAAAGATTCTGAGAAAGGAAAAAAAAAGAGTTCCTTGTTTTCTCTACTTGTAAGAAAAAGAAACTGCTGTGCTTATTTATAACTGTGAAAAACAGAGGGCAAGAGAGCCAGAGCATCACCATGGCATATGTGAAGCCCGAGATGACCCTGGATTCTGTGCATGCAAGCCCAGTATGCTAACTTTTACATCGCCTCCCTGGCCTCTGACTTTCTTTCTTTATGAAATAACACACTGAGCTGTCATGTAAGGGTTTTGTCCTTATGCCCTCATGGCACCTTAATTATTTCCTTTAGAGGTGCCATCTTTAAATACAGCCACGTAGGGTTCCATGCTCCAACTTATAAGTTGGGATGGGGTGTGTGGTGGTGGAGGGTAGGGGGCAGAAATCAGTCTATAGCACTCGCTTTTTGTTGGTATGCATGAGACCCCTTCTGTTTCATTTGGTTTAAATCCCCCCTGCTTAACACTATTCTATTTACATAACCACTTCATTCTATTTACATAACCACTGTTAACAAGTACCAACCTCCCTCCAGGGCATTGGTGGTTCAGTGATAGGATTCTCGCCTGTTCCACCCCCTCCTTGTCACACTCTGATTTTCACCAGTCACTTTTCTCTCCACCCTCTCTGTGTCACATCCTGTTTCCACCCTACTTGGGAAGTATATATAAAGACAGCATTGTGAGTTTTACAGTACTGTACTTTGAGTTTAACTTAGCTCATCTTAGATTGTGCTGCGTCCTGCATGAATAAAGAGATACTGCCTACAGCTCAACCATGAGTCCCTGGTCATCTGTTACCCGCCGGTGAAGCCAGCCTGGCGAAAACAACATAGCCCGGAGAAAACAACAGCTTTTATCTTCGCTTTTGAATCCCAGGTCTGGACACCCAGATGCCAGCAGGACTTCTTACTTGGTAGACCCTGGGCGCCTCACGCACCCAACCTGGAACTGAACTGCTGACCTTAGATTTTCTTGTCTGAGAACCACTGGACATATCCAAGGGATGGGGCTTGGCAGCGCTGGTTCTGATGACCAGCTTCTAGTCATTACCAATTAAGGTAGAGGTGGGCAAGGGACCAAAGCTTGGCTGCCCAGGTCTCTCTCTAAGTCCTGGAACACAGTGATACTTATGACTGGGCAGGGCAGCTGTATTTGGTTAGTCCTGTGCCTGGGGAAGCTGAACAGAAATGGAGAGAAATGGTGGAGAAGGTTCTGGGCTCTTATTAGACCTATAGTTTTAAAAAAAAATTTTACTTATAAAAAGGAAACATTGACTAAACCATAGGATAAGAGGCGTACAGCTTCGCATATTTCCCATCACCAGACCTCCGTATCCCCTCCCCTCCCCTATTCTTTAACCCGCTGGGAGTATGGACCTAAGATCATTGTGGGGTGCAGAAGGTGGAAGGTCTGGCTTCTGTAATTGCTTCCCTGTGTTGACAGGTTGATCTATACTCCCATCCTGCCTCTCTCTTTCCCTAGTGGGGAAGGGCTCTGGGGAAGCGGAGCTCCAAGGCACATTGGTGAGGTTGTCTGTCCAGGGAAGTCTGGTTGCATCCTGCTAGCATCTGGAACCTAGTGGTTGAAAAGAGAGTTAACATACAAAGCCAAACAAATTGTTGAACAATCATGAACCTAAAGGCTGGAATAGTGCAGATGAAGTGTTGGGGGGTCCTCTCCATTTTGTTGATAGCTAGTAGGCATATTTTAGTTATATTTCAAAGGGCCTGTAGCTATACTAGTGGTTTTTTTTTTTTTTTTTTTTTTTTGCCTGAGCCTGAAATCTGATATGCAGGTGGATCCAAGTTATTATCTGGGGAGATGACATCATGGCTGGGAAAAGGACCAGAAAGCTGGATCAGGGAAGACAGTAGCTCCCTAATATGGGAAAGGGGTATAAATATTGTTGACTGTAAACCCCATAGATTTGATGTGATCTGGGGCCCATAATTAGCATAGGAACCTGTGTGACCTCTGCATCCCTCTAGATCTGAACTTACATTCTGTAGTCATGAGTATAGACCTACAGTTTTTTAAGGATGAAAACATCCTGTTTTCAAAGTAGCCCCTGTTTATCCTTGTTCTTGGTTTCTGTTCCTGGTGATCCCAGACTTTCAGTATAGCTGTCACCTTAGCCAGCACTGGAGAGGAAAGGGGATCATGGAGACTCAAGTAGATGTGAATGCCAGGGTATTTCTCAAGAAGTGTGAGTGGGACACACTGTATGTGTATGTGTGTAGTGAACACACACATGCTGTCAGGAAAAGAATGGATAACAAAGTTGATCATGAAGGTGGTCAGACACACACACACACACACACACACAAAGAGAACAAGAGTCGAGGGAGGAGCCCCAGAAGAGGGGTGGCAAGAGGACCCACAGATGATGTTGTGAGGGCACAGTGAGCAAAGGGTGGGTCTTTCTTCTTGCCCACTGGCCCCAGAGCCACTGGCCTGCTACAGGCTGGAGGTGGGGCCTGTAGAAACACAGCCCTGCCCTCATGCATTTTCTCCTCTGCAGTCACCCTGCAGAGTCAGGTCAGAGGTGGAGGCTCCCTTCTTTCTGGTTTGCTTCCTACCCAACTGGCTGGGTATGGCTGGAGCTGGAGAGAAACCACTGGCCAGAACTTCACCCCCTTTCACCCCATGTCTCCTATTCCCCCCTTGGGTCCCAGGCACATCCAAATGTCCTTGCAGTTACAGCCTCTTTTGCATGATGGACACAGGGACACACACAGGCACTTTCACATTTGTGCAAAAATAGCAGAGACACATGCATACAGACACACACCAACATATAGTTTTGCACGAACACCTGAGAACACCCTCATTCACGGGGCACATCGTGACCCAGAAGCACATGAGCACAGACATGCAAGCACATGTTCTCTGCTTAAAAAGCACAGAGGCACACTTGGTCAGACAGTCACAGATACAAACAAAACGAGAGTAAGAGTGAGAGAGAGACAAACACTCAATTTGCATCTGCTGTTCTGTACACAATCATGGCTATATCACAGGCCTGAGTTAAGTGGTCAGGAGTCTCCTAAGGTCTGTGGTGCCCCCAGGTTCTGGCCAGATCTCAGATCCTTTGACCCTGTCCTAGTGATGTGTCTGTGACTGTGTATGTGTCCTGTGCAGGGCACATGTGTCCCTGCATGTAAGCCTGCCCCCATGTTTGCAGGTTTTGGTTTGTGAGTGCATGAGCATAAACACACACACACATATAGTATGTTTATGTATGTGTAGAGATAAAATATGCCCACACTTGTATGTGCCTGCAGCCCTGCATGTGCGCCCAGCATGTGTGTTCGTGGATGTGCATGTTGTCAGAGTGCGCAATTCTGAGCTGTCACTGCCGCCACTGTCGCTCTGCGGGCCTCAGCCTGGGGCGACTCCAGATGTTGTTCCAACATTCCTCATCCACCACAGAAAATCAAACAAACAAATGAAAAATTAACGCCGTTGTTAGCCAGGGATGCTGCGCTGATGAAACCACTTCTAGCCAGCCCAGCTGGAGCAGATGGCGATGGCTCTGGGACTCACCTTGGGCCCTGGCACGGGTGTAGACAGGATCATCAGGAAGCTGGCAGAAGGTGGTTTATTGTGGAATGGGTTCTGATTTGACTGCAGGAAGCTGTAACACCTCACAGGGGTTTGTCTCTGTTGCCCATCCCCCCTATTCCAAGAGCCCCTAAGGTATGTAGCCCAGGGTGGGGGGCGGGTGATTGGAAGGCGACCTGCATGCACTGGGTACTCAGCTCATAGTAGGTGTTCACTAAATGCTGTTCCTTGAACTTAACACCCAAGCCCTCGCAACAGTAGCATCAATGGGTCAGGACGCTGAGGCTCAGAGGAATTAGGTGGCTCAGGTTCATGCAACTTGTAAGCAGAGGCATGGGGTTCAGGTTCATCTTGAACTTGAACAGCCTCTAAATAAATGCAGCACCTTTGTAACACACTTAGGATGTTTCGAGTGTGATCCAGTGGAGCATTGGGAGTGGCTGCAAGATCTCTCCCACCCCCACCACCACTTTTCCAGTTAAGAGTTATGGAGTTCCCTTCCCTTCCCTGCTCTGTGAATCTGGCCATACCTAAAGGCATTCTTCACTAATGGAATGTGGTGGACACTAGGTTCTGAGGCTTCTGAGGCTGGGTCAGAAGAAGCTTCACTGCTTCCACCCTGCTAGAAAACTCACTCTGGGGGCTCTGAGCCTGCAGTCCTGACGGTGTCCTGCAGGAGGAGCTGTGTGCAGCATTCTAGTCAAAGCTCTGCACCAACCCAATCTTCAAACCAACTTGTGAGTGACTTAGTCTTCAACTGAATGACACTACTTTTGTTCACAGACCATGAGACAGTACAGGAAAATGAGCCCACCTGGTCCAGCCTGGATTTCTGACCCATAAAATCATGAGCTGTGAGAAATGATCATTTCAAACCACTCGTTTTATTTGATACGATGGAGAGAAATTGAGGGAGGAGGAGAGGATAGAGGGGGAGAGAAACATCTGCAGGACTTATTCACCACTTGTGAAACTTCCCCCCCTGCATGTGGGGACTGGGAGTTTGAATATAGGTCCTTGCACCTGGCAACATGTGTGCTCAACTGGGTGTGCCAGTGCCTGTCCCCTTAAGAAGCTCGTTTTTGAGGGTAGCTTGTTAAACAGCAATAAAGAATAGAGGACCAGACCTATGTACATATGTAAGCACTTGCATCCACATACACACAACAGCACACACTTGCAGCTACACACAAAACAAGAAATTTACACACACACACACAGTCATGTCAGCACATACACACAACATAAATAGAGTCTTACACACACACTTGGAGCAAGCAATTGACACACACTCACAAGTACACACACACACACACACACACACACACACACACACACAGTCCTTTAGATTCTGGCTCTTTCAGCACCTCTACATCAATGCCAGGATCCAAAGTGTGACCAAGTTTCCCATTTCTGGGGTGAGATGCACCCAGTTCCTGACCAGTGACAATGGTTCCTCATTACTCAGCTGATTTCCTTGTTTGTGGGCTTTTTCTCATTTGAATTCCTCCCAAGGATCAGAGTGAATAATTTCCCATGGAAATAAATAGGAGAGGAGGCGAGCAAATGCTTTCCAGTGGCTGTGTGGTAAAAACAGTCCTGCTGAGGGAGTCCTGTCCTCCCCTAGCAAGGCCTCTCTCATCTGCTCCAGTCTCAAACCTACAGTCTGGGAGCTGGGTGGGGGGGGAAGTGGTGGGCAGATGGCTATGAGGGGTGTATGGGATGTGCTAGAAGGGAGGAGGTGGCTTCTGGGAAGAGAGTCACATTCCTTTGCTGGGAAGGGTTGTCCCAGTCTTGAGACTCTTAGAAGGCCCCTCCAGATAGTACTGAGATTCAGTTGTGTGTGTGAGTTCATGCAGGTGGGCTTGGAAACAACTGTTAAGGTGGCGTCCTCCCATATGTGCAGGTCTGTGTCCTTGGGTGTCAGTGGCACTGTACACAACATGTGTGCTTGTGTCTGGCTGTGTGACTCTGGCTGTGGGTATGTGATGACCTGTGTGACAATGTAGGACAGTGTGTACACATGATACCTGTGGATGTCTTCATGTATCTGTACATATGTGTGTGGGCTGTGGTGAACCACATAACTTTCCATGCCTGAGTGTGTGACTTTTTATGCCTGTGGGAGATCATGGATTCTGGCATGTCACAGGGACGTGTGTGTGTGTGTGTGTGTGTGTGTGTGTGTATGTGTGTGTATGTGTCCCTGTCACTAGGTGCCTATGTGGGACTGCTGATGTGTGTTTAGGTGAGAAGCCTCACTCTGACTGAGGCAGGGGGAGGTGGCAAAATTCACATGTAGTTGAAGGTCTTTGTTGATGTCAGGCACTTCAGTGTTCAATTAAGTCTTTCAAAACATAATTTTCTGAGTGTCAATGTAGCAGACACAAGAGGAACAAGGTAGGCAAAGGCCTTGCGCTCACAGAGCTGATTATCATGTGAAGAAGACAGAGAGAAGACAGTTTGTCTAATTAATTATATCATAATTTTGCAGTTCTGGGGTCTTATGCACGTGCAATTCTTCCACTCCTAGACTGGTCTTTTCACCCTTCTTATTGAAGATAGATGGATAGACAGATAGATAGATAAATAGATAGATAGGACCATTTTGTCTCTACCATGTAGAGCTTCCTTAGTGCCACCCATGGTGCTTCCATGTGGTACAGGGGCTCAAAGTACGTACCCACTCTTCTGGGTGAGCTATCTGTTGAACTTTGCACTTTTTTTCTGTTGTTATGAAGGCAAAGAGCCCAGGGTCTCACACAGGGCACATACATGTGAGACCAACACAAGTTTAACTTGGGGATCAAGGGCAGGGGGACTTCTTTGAGGGAGTGACCTTTAGGCCTAAAGCATGAGTAGGAACCAGTCAGGCAAAGGTGTTGCGAATGGTGCTGGGGCAAAGTGTGCTCAAGGCCGAGGGAGCAGGATACATGAAGACTGGTGTACAACAGAGCAAGTTTCTTGGAAAAAGTTGCAAGATGACTGTAGAAGGGATTGCATGAAAGTAGGCTGGAGAAGTGGCACACATCAGATCTTTGGGGCCTTCTGGGCCTGGTAAAGCCTTATATGGGAGACTTTATTCTGTAAGTAAAGGCCAGGGAAAGAATCTTGATTGCCAAGCTGCAAAGAGTGGATGTAGACAGGGAGGGGAGGCTGCTGTGATGGTGCAGGCAAGAGGATGGAGTTGGTTTGGTCTGGAAAGTGAGATTGGTGGAGAAGGTAGAAGTGAAGTGACACCCTGACTATTCCTAGGTGGGTTAGCAAGCTAGTGGTGGCTGGTGCTGCTGAGAAAAGACAGGAGAGGGAGGTCTCCAGGTGACATCATGCCTTGGGGGGTGTCTAGTTTTGAATCAAACTTTGGACTTTGCTAGTGGTGGCAGCCACCAAGCCAGCCAGGCTGGGGAAGGAGGTGCACACTGGAAACGCAGGCTCTCTCTGGACACCATGTGGTATTTTAGAGACCCAGAGGTGGCAAAGTCTGGTGGGTCATTGTCATCGGAAGCCTGGAGATGAGGAAGGTTAAAGCTGGATATTGGGGTTTATGGAGTAGGGAAACATAATTGGGAAGTAGGCAGGTCTGGTACTAGGTTGAGGGAGAAGGGTACTCTCTTTACTCTGGTTGTAGATTAGTCCGAGCTGAGCACAGGACTAGGACTTTCACATCCTGCTTCTGGGTTCACACCAAAGAGATCTGAAAGCAGAAACTCCAGCAGATGTCTGAACACCAGTGTTCACAGCAGCACTATTCATGGGGGTGAAAGGTGGAAGGAGCCTATGTATCCATCGATAAATGAATGGATACAAAGAATGGGTTAGAACCATACAGTGGGATACTCACCCTCAATGTGGAATGAGGTTCTTATACACAATACAGTGTGTATGAGCTGTGAGGACATTATATAAGTTAAAAAAAAAAGCCAAGGGAGTCGGGCTGTAGCGCAGCGGGTTAAGCGCAGGTGGCGCAAAGCACAAGGACCGGCATAGGGATCCCGGTTCGAACCCCGGCTCCCCACCTGCAGGGGAGTCGCTTCACAGGCGGTGAAGCAGGTCTGCAGGTGTCTATCTTTCTCTCCTCCTCTCTGTCTTCCCCTCCTCTCTCCATTTCTCTCTGTCCTATCCAACAACAACAATAATAACTACAACAATAAAACAACAAGGGCAACAAAAGGGAATAAAATAAATAAAATAAATATATATAAAAAAAAAAGCCAGGCATAAAAGGACAAATACTGTATGGTTCCGCTTCCATGAGGAACCAAGATAGAAAAATTCAAAGAGACAGACTGTTGATTACTAGAGCAAGGGGGAAGGAGAGTACATACAGGAGCCCTCAGCACCACTGGCTACTCCCAGATTTTTGTTTCCCACAAAAAATCACAGCGGTCTCTCCCAATATGAATCTGATCAGCCACTCCATTTGTTCCAGGACACACATTACAGTTGATTGTTACTTAAGAGCCCCACTTAGGGCTTTCCCTTCTCACCTGTTTATGCCGCAGCTTTACTCTCCCCTGTCTACTATGACTCCACTCTTTCCCTGTTCCATCTCTCCATGTGGCCTTTGAAGACACTGGGTCTGTCTTTTTCGGGGGAGGATATCCACCTCTTGCCCCAAAGTCTTGATTTCTGTGTCCCATGGCCAGTCTTACCTGTCTCTTCTGCATCTGAACCACTCCCCTGGCCTCAACAATGAGGATGTGAAAGGTGGGTTAGACATGGCCAGAATGCATCAAAGGGACATAGAGAAGTTCATTTGGAATGACAGGTGTGACTTACTCTGCCTGGGTAAGGTGGACAGATAGGATGAGAGAGGACTTTACATGAGAAAAAAACATTGTAAACTAGGCTTTGAAGGCTGAGTAGAAGGGAGACAATTCACGACAAAAAGCACAGCAAAGCAGAAAGAAAGTTTTTTTTTTTACTCTGATTTTTTTGTTTCTTTTATTTTTATTTATTGGGGAATTAATGTTTTACATTTGAGAGTAAATACAATAGTTTGTACATGCATCACATTCCCAGTTTTCCATATAACAATACAACCCCCATTGGGTCCTCTGTCATCCTTTTTGGACCTGTATTCTCCCCCCATCCACCCACCCCAGAATCTTTTACTTTGGTGCAACATGCCAGTTCCAGTTCAGATTCTACTTGTGTTTTCTCTTCTGATCTTGTTTGTCAGCTTCTGCCTGAGAGTGAGATCATCCCGTATTCATTCTTCTGTTTCTGACTTATTTCACTTAACATGAATTTTTCAGAAAGAAAGTTTTTACAGACAGAAGTAAACAGGGTCAAATTCTGGCTTGGTGGCTAGCCAGCAGCTGTGAGCTTCAGCAAGTTGCTTCCCCTCATGGTGTCTGTTTCCTTAGCTATAAACGGGGGACAGCAAACAAATACAGTGCAGGGTTATTGTAAAGCTTGGTTACAGAGCATTTGAGATGCTTGTCAGACCACAAGCATCCCATAAGCAAACATTTGTATCTGGGAACATTCATGTTCAGACATCTGAGGCCCAAAATTGTGTGTTTGAATCAAGGAGAGCCCTGTTCACAGGGCTCAAGTTCTTTCCCATCTCTTGCTCCAGCCTGGCTCAGTTCACTGCACTGATTGAATTAACCAGCCAATAACAACTAGTAATAAATGGAGGAACCTGAGCTCCAAAGAAGGCTCAGTCTGTAGATGGAGCTGAGAGGAAGGGGCTCAGGTTTCTCCCTGGTCTTCTGGTCCCACTCAGTTCCTGGGGGTCTGATTACAGCCAGAGGGAGCCAAAGAGTTGGCCAGTCTTTTGTTCACCTCGTTTTCCTCCCTCCAGGTGATGCTAGCATTCTGCTGGCAGATACTTAGGTGTGAATGATCAACATGGGCCCCATCAACAGAGGGTGAGGTGGAAAGTAGAAAGGGAGCTGTCTGGGTTTGCAAACAGCACTATTCTTGATCCAAATGACATGCAAACACCAATTCAAAAGGACACGTGCACCCCATGTTCAGAACTGTATTACTCACAATAGCCCAAATAGGGAAGTAACCTAAATGCCCATCAACAGATAACTGGAAGAAATTATGGGGCGCAGTGGTGCACCTGTTAAAGTGCACATGTTACCATGTATAAGGCCCCAGGTTTGAGCTTCCACTCCCCACCTGCAGGTGTCTATCGTTCTCCCTCTCTGTCTCCCTCTCTTTCAATTTCTTTCTGCCCGTTCCAATAAAAACAGAAAAATAGTAATTAAAAAAGAGAAGTTATGGGGCATATACTCAATGGAGTACTACCTAGCAATTACAAAAGATGATACTGTGTCCTTTGAGACACAATGAATGGAAGTGGAGGTGATTCTGCTTAGGGAAGTAAGAATGTGCAGGACCACTACTAGATTGTTTTACTTATATGTGGAATGTAGAGAATTGAGATACATGAACTTGGAAGATAAAAAGTAGTCAACCCTTTTGGGGTCTCTAACATTTTGTGAGAACTATGGTGGTTACTGTTGGGGGAGGGGGTCACAGAGCTTTGGTGGTGGGAGTGGTGTGGAGCTATCCCTCTATTATAATCCTGTAAACCGCTATTAAGTCACTAATTAAGAAAAAAAAATATCACAGTGCCATCCTTCCACCCTGGCAGGAGTTGTGGGGAGCAGGTTAGTGTTTTTTTTTTTTTTTCCTTGTCAGTTCTGGGTCCTAGGAGGCCAGAGCAGGGAGGGCTTACAGTTCTGTTCCTCTGGCTGAATCCTCTCCATGCAACTGTTTCAGTGAGTTAGGCTTCACTGTTGGACTCACTCTCTATGCCAGCCATGGGTCTACATTGCATTTTGTCGGCTTCCTGTGGGACAAAGCAGGAAGCTTGATGGAAAGGGAGTTGAGGAACTGGCTTAGGAGCCCAGCTTTCCCTGGGGGACTTTGAGCATTTGATTTCACCTCTCTGGACCTTAGCTACCTCACTCTGCAGTGGGGACTCAGGCTGTCAGGGTCTGTGACTTCAGATGAGCTGGGAGCTGTGGATGAGCTAAAATTCCCATGAGGATCCTGGTAGGCTTTTCCAGAATTTTGATTTGTTCAGGGGCTGGGTTGTGGCACACCTAATTGAGTGCACATGCTACAGTGTGCAAGGACCCAGGTTCAAGCTCCTAGTCCCTACTTGCAGGGGGAAAGCTAGGTGAGTGGTGAAGCAGGGCTGCAGGTGTCGCTCTGTCTCTCTCCCTCTCTATCACCCTCTTCCCTCTCAATTTATGGCTGTCTCTATCCAACAAATAAATATAATTAAACTTTTAAAAAATGTATTTGTTCTTAATAGTTTGTTACAAGACTGTAAGATTATAATGTGTATTTCCACACCATACCCACCACCAAAGTTCTGTATCCCAGTCCTCCCAAAGATAACCACCTTAGTTCTCACATGTTTGATATCAAGTGTCTGTCTGAAGTATGATGTGCGAATATGTTCTCCCATTTGCTGGGTTTCCTGTTTATCTTTATGGAGTTTTCTTTTGATGTATGGAAGCTTTTTAATTTGATATAGTCTCACTTGTTCAATCTTGCTTTTGTTTCCTTTGCCCGTGGGGTGAAGTCTCCAAATATGTCTTTAGTGTTAATGTCATGAAATGCTTCACTGATGTATTCTTCTATGTATTTTATACCTTCAGGTCTGATGTCCAGATCTTTGCTCCATTTTGAGTAAATTTTGGTGTATGATGTTAATTGGTGGTCTAGTTTCATTTTTCTACATGTGGCTGTCCAGTTCTGTCAACACCATTTGTTAAAGAGACTTTATTTTCCCTAATGGGCAGGTTTGGCCCCTTTGTCATATATAAGGCATCTATATGTGTATGGATTGAGTTCTGGGCTCTCTATCCTATTCCATGGGTCCATATGGCCATTTTTGTTCCTGTACCACACTGTTTTGATTACTACTGCTTTGTAATATAACCTAAAGTTGGGTATTGTGATGCCTCTGTTTTTTCTTCTTTTTCCTTAGGAGTGTTTTTGCTATTCGTGGTTTTTTAGAGTTCTACACAAATTTTTGAATAATATGTTCAGTCTCCTTGAAATATATCATTGGGATTTTAATAGGGATTACATTGAATCTATAGATTGCTTTTGGAATAATACCATTTTAATGATATTTATTCTCCTAACCCATGAACAGGGGATGTTCTTTCATTTCTTCGTGTCATCTCTATTTCTTTTAGCAGTGTCATAGTTTTCCTTAAAAAGATCCTTTACATCCTTTGTTAGATTTATTCCTAGATATTTGATCTTTTTGGGTTGAGTTGTGAATGGTATTGCTTCCTTCAGTTTCATTTCTTCTGACCTATCTTTTGCATAAAGAAATGCCATGGATTTATGGTTATTGATTTTGTAGCCTGCTACTTTACTAAATTTATTGATGATTTTCAGTAGTTTCTTGGCAGAGTTTCTGGGGTCTTCCAGGTATATCAACATATCATCTGCAAATAATGAGAGTTTAACTTCATCCTTTCCAATGTGTATTCCTTTGATATCTCTTTCTTTCCTGATTGCTATGGCAAGGATTTCTAGGACTATGTTGAATAAAATGGTGAGGGTGGGCACCCTTGTCTAGTTCCTGATTTTAGGGGGAAAGCTTTCAATTTTCCCCCATTGATTATGATGTTAGCCATGGGTTTATCATTATATAGCCTTTATTATGTTAAGGAATTTTTCTTCTATTCCCATTTTCTCGAGGGCCTTTATCATAAATGGTTGTTGTACCTTGTCAAATGCTTTTTCTGCATCGATTGATAGAATCGTGATTTTATCTTTCCCTTTGTTGATATAGTGGATTATGTTTATTGACTTATGGATATTAAACCATCCCTGTTTCCCAGGGATGAATTCCACTTGATCTTATATTATTGTATTCAATTAGCCAAGATTTTGTTGAGGATCTCTGCATCGATATTCATCAGGGATATAGGTCTGTAGTTTTCTTTTTTGGTGGGATCCTTTCCTGCTTTGGGGATCAGTGTGATGTTAACCTCATAGAATGTATTTGGGAGTGTTCCCTCTTCTTCTATTTTCTGGAAGAGTTTGAGAAGGATGGGTGTTCTTCTTTGAACATTTTATAAAATTCATTAGTATACCCATCAGGACCTAGGCTTTTGTTCTTGGGTAGGCTTTTGATTACTGTTTCAATTTCTTTTCTAGTGATTGGCCTGTTAAGTTTACCTACTTCCTCTTGTGTAAAGGTTGGTAGTGGGTATGACTCTAGGAATGTGTCCATTTCTTCTAAGTTGTCAAATTTGGTTCCATATGAGTGTCCATAATATTCTTGCATAATCTTTTGAATCTCTACTTCATCTGTTGTAATATCTCCTCTTCCATTTTTGAGTGATTTTACCATAACATTCTTTTTCTCTTGGTGAGTGTAGCTAGTGGCTTATCTATTTTATTTATCCTTTCAAAGAACCAACTCTTGGTTTCACTAATCTTCCTAATAGTCTTCTTGTTTTCTATTTTGTTGATTTCTGCTCTGCTTTTGACTATTTCCTGTCTCCTGCTGACTGTTGACTCTTTTTGTTGCTCCACATTAGTTGGTTGAGGTGGTTTGTTAGATGGCTTACTGGTGATTTCTCCTGTTTATTCATGTGGGCCTGTATTGCTATGAACTTCCCTTTCAGCACTGCTTTTGCTGCATCCCATAGGGTCTGGTAACTGGTTTCTTCATTTACATTGGTATCAAGATAATTCTTAATTTCTTTTTTTATATCTTCAATGACCCATTTATTGTTCAGCAGCATTTTGTTTAGTCTCCAGGCTTTGGGGAAATTTCTTTTCCTTTTTTGGTTGATTTCTAGTTTCATGCCTTCATGGTCTGAGAGGATGCATTTTATAATTGTAATATTTACATATCTGTTTAGACTGTCTTTGTGGCCCAGCATATGGTCAATCCTTGTAAATGTTCCATGTGTACTTGAGAAGACTGTATATTGGTTGCTTCCATTTTGTTTAGATTTTTTTTGGCACGTTTATATAAATCAGATCTCTAGATTCCATATATGAGTGAAAACACCCGGTAGTTGTCTTTCATCTCTTTGTTTATTTCACTAAGCATAATCACCTCCAGTTCCATTCATTTTGTCCCAAAGAACACAACATCATCTTTTTTTTTTTTTTTTATTGCAGAGCAGTATTCCATGGAATATATATCTCATAGCTTCTTTAGCCAGTCATATGATAACTGCTCTCAAAGTCTTTTGCTCTGGAAGGCTTTTAATCTTATTTATTTTTTATATTTACTGAGTTCCCCTTTTGTTGCCCTTGTTTTTTTTTATTGCTGTAGTTATTGTTGTTGTTGATGTCGTCGTTATTAGATAGGACAGAGAGAAATGGAGAGGAGGGAAAGACAGAGAAGGGGAGAGAAAGATAGACACCAAAAGACCTGCTTCACCACTGTGAAGGGACTCCCCTACAGGTGGGGAGCCAGGGTTCGAACCGGGATCCTTCTGGCGGATCTTGCACTTTGTGCCACATGTACTTAACCCGCTGCACTACCACCTGACTCCCAAGGCTCTTAACCTTTTTGGGTGTGATGACCCATTCTTGTCAAGGGAAGGATCTGGAGTCCTTGGTGTCTCCCCTTGAAATCACTTATGCTCTCCAAGTGTATACAGCCCATGGAAGCATTACTTAGAGCACATACCGCCATCCACTACCTCTCAGGTATAGCTTCTCAAAGTGTAGTCCCCTGATTATCACTTGGGAGCGCACTAGGAATGTGAGTTCTCAGACTAGAGAGATAACTCCTCTGGTTGAGTGTGGACTTTAGCAGGCGTGAGGACCCGGGTTTGAACCCCCCAACACCACATGGAAGTACTTGCATAGGGGAAGCTTGATGAGTGGTAAAGTAGTACTATGGTCTCTCTTCTTCTTTCCCTCCCTCTATGTATCTCACCCTCTAAACAAAGAAAAAAGAACTGAAAAGAAAAGAATTGTGAGTTTTCAGGTTCCAGTCTAGACTTTGTGAGTCCAACCGAAGGAATGGATCTGGCTCTCTAGATAATCCTGATGAGTGGCACAGTCCTTCCCACCCGGTGCCCCCTCATACTGTTCCCCCATCTCAGTGGGCCCCTCAGAGGAAGAGAAGGATCTGTGAGTCTCCTTGTTATAGAGAGAAACCTGGAGGGGGTCCCTTTTCCCTCTAATGTTGCCCAAGACATCTCTAAGCCTCAACATTGAGGACAGTGCCAGAGTATTTGAATAGCTCATTAGCCCTGCTCTGGGCTTCAATTCCTCTTAATTAGTTTTGCAAAAGATAGTCATAGAGAAAAAAAACAACAAAAAACCAAACTCATCACACATCAAATGCAGGTCCAAATGCTGGGTTGGTGGATGTGGACATACAGGAATGTGCCTTTGAGCAAGAATGTGATTGGGAGGTGAATGTAAGCCTCTGTCCTCAGAGGAGTCTTGTGTTGTGTTCATGTTCACATCATCTCCAGGGGTCTCTATTAAGACATTATTCCTCCCTTCCTTACAAGTCACTGTTCTTTTTTTTCTTTTTTTTTTTTTTTTAACAAGTCACTGTTCTTAATGCACTCAAACTGCAGGGACACATCCTCTCTCTCTCTCTCTCCCTCTCTCCCTTTCTCATCACTGGGGTTTCACTGTCCTGGGCTCACTTTCTCAAATAGAAACAGAGTGAAAGGGGAAAAAATGTCACAACACTGACGCTTCCCCCAGTGCAGTGTGTGCCAGGTTGGAACCTAGGTCATGCACATGATGAAACAGACACACTGTCCAGATGAGCTGTCTTGCTAGTCCAAACCATACCCTTTAAACCCACACCTCTCTTAGTTGTTTTGCTTCACAGCACCCCTAGCTATGGGTTCCAGTAGCAAGAATGCCCTGTTAAAGCTCTGTGCTAGCCAGCTGGATAACCAGGGAACAGCAGTGCTCTTACAACTAGGACCAGCCTTTGGGTCTAGTCTGAGCGCTGGAAGAGGTTGCTGCTGTCCCTCTGCACACATGCTGTCATCTGATTCCTGGAGCCTTGCCTTGTCCCATATGGGATCTTGCACTCTGGGCATGCTGGGTGCTGCTCTGGCTGCAGGCACAATGGGGGGCTAGTGTTGCTAGGAGAGAAGCCATCCTTGGTGAAAGGATAGGGTGTCCTAAGATGCCTTGAGTGTAGGGAATCTTCCTCTCCCCCCAGCCCTTAGCCCTCTGCCGCATTCCTTGCTGTGAGCAGCCTGTTTAGAATCAAGTAAATTTATGGCATAATCCTGCATGGAAATGCATGGAAATGCTGCCAATTATCATCAAGTTGGTAGAGAGGTTTCATCCCAGGTGCCCTTCGTGGTCTGTCTGCTGGCTCCCAGCCTTCCAGAAACCACGGGGAGCTAGAAGCCATCCCCCACGGCCCAGACTAGCAGAACAGGGCCATTTGTATAGAACTCTTCATTCGCCTCACCTGGCCTTGTAGCTTTATGGCAGACCGACTCCTCAGCACTAAACCTGAGCAAACGGGAAAATGTCATTCCCTGAGTCTCCGCAAAGCCGACAGCTGATGCGATTTATCTAACTGAGATCAGTTCATCAAACTTGGGTAGAGCTGAGCCTCTGGAAAGACGGGAAATCTGATACAACTGTGTCTGCTTAGAATGCAAAGGTTCATGGAGATTTTAGGAAACTCTGTAAGGAGAGTGAAGCTGGGAGGAATGATTAGCAGGCGGGCGCTGAGCCGGAGCTGGGGCTTTATCTGCTGGGGAGGAAAGTGCTGGAGAGGCAGCAGGAGGGTGGGGTGTCTGGCCTCTATGCAGACCTGTTAGGCCAACAAAGGACTAAGGAGGCCTACTGTGTGCAGATGCAAGACTGACTTCTGGGCTATTGGGCTGGAGGCCATGTGAGACTTGATCCCACTCTGAAAATCCTCTCTTTCTAGTGGGGAGACAGACAAGAAGTGACAACATGGTGCTTGCTGGCATCTGTAAGCAGGGCTACAGCAGAGGCTCAGAGTGTGGGTAAGAGACTGTCACAGTCAAGTCCTGGCCTGGGATTGGAGATGCAGTCTCACTACCTATTTGCCAGCTGTCTGTCCTTAAGTGAGTCATTCAAGCTTTCTGAGCTTCTTGCTCCTTCCCTGGGAAACGTTCATGACTGCAGCTACTCCTCAGGGTGCTGTGAGGCTTGCTGAGGTGCTGGATGCCCCATGGAATGCTCTGCATCCAGAGTGACAGCAAGAGTGCTCTGTAGTGGAGCTGGAGGGCCTGGGGGGAGGCAAGGATGCAGGCCAGGCCTGGGAGGACTAAGCTTAGCTGGTGCTAAGGACAAGGGGATGCCCCATATTTATAATGTGTCAGAGGGCCACTTTCTATTCCTGACTTCACTTTGGCAGCTCCCTCAGAGTGGGAGAGGGGGGGTATGTGGCGGGGGGGGGGTGTAGGAGTATGTGTGTGTGAGGGAGGCAGCTTGTCTCAGTAGAGCAGCTCCCCTGCTGCCTGCCTTCCTACCTCCACACCAGGGCCGTTCTAGCCCTCCTCTGACTCCATCTTGCCCTCCACACATATTTATCGGTCTTCTAGAGATGCACTTAGCAGGGACCAATTTCTTGCCATCAGTCAGGAATGGTGGCATTAATAGGACAATGCTGAGGCCCCGGGAGGGGCCAGAGGAGCACATGGTCCCTTTCTTCTTTCTGAGCCTGGTGGGTGCCAGCTTTCTCCTGATTCCCTACTGCCCCCTGGCTCCCAGCCCTCAGGGCAGCCTGTTCCTCCCTCTGGCTGTGGTGCTACCTACAGGAGCACAGACGGGAAATGAGGATTCTGTTGGGGGGGGGGGCAGGGGAGTCAGAGCTGGGTAGAATGGAGGGGTGGGGTGGAGGGGGTATCAGCACAGGGGTTATATAGGTCCTGCCTTAAGCAAGGCATTGCTTTCTAGATTCATTTAGAGAGGGGGTGAATTCAGAGCAGGATTGGGGGGTTGCTCATGGCAGACTCAAGCCTCAGAGGGAAACTGAGGCAGCAGCTCAGAGGACTCCAGGCTGTTGGGGTCCTCTCAGCACAGGCAGGAACACTTTTTTTGAGTTTTTATAATCTATTTATCTAATTACTTTATAAAAGTAATACATACTTAATAGGGAAAATTTTTAAACAGTAAGAAACAAAAAGAAAACACACCTTATTTATAACCCACTGTGAACTTCTATACACACCTGTTCTTATGTTTGCTTATTTGGTATTTTATAAAAATAGATCCAGAGTGCCTATCAATAGTCTAGCCTGAAACAGAAAATGAAAATGAAATTAAGTCAATGGAGAAAACAACACAGTAAACTCATGAATAGCAACAACTGCACATCACAAAACACCCCATCTGATTTAGAGGTCTGGGCTGGTCTTAAGCCTATAAGTAGCTGTTATAGATCACTTCCTCCAGGAAGTTTACCTGGAATGCAACCAAGCTCCCAAGACTCTCCATTTCCCATCTGGGTTTCCAGGTCTCCTTTAACCCCTATTTCTGTAGCTAGGCATGGAGTTACAATTTATTGAGCACAATTATATGCTAGACTGGGGCCAATTTCTTGATGTATATTAACTCATTTAATTCTTTATCAACCTGAAAAGACAGACATGATAAAAAAAATTACCCCCATTTTTAAGGAAATGAGTTCTGAGAGGCTGAATCATTGCTCAAGATGCTATTTCAAATGTTACCTTCTCAGCAAATCCTGCCTGACCACATCTTTTATTCCTCTCCTCCTCCACTCCCACCTGGGCCTTCTCCATCTTGTTGTGTTTTCTGCTTGTGAATTGCTGCCTCTGCCACCCAACTTCACAGTTCACAAGAGCATAGCCCTCACCTGACTTCTGTCTCCCCCAACCCCTCCAAACCCTGCATAGTACCTCTTTCTGTGCCTTGAACAGTCAGTATTTGCTGAGTGAATAAAAGAGTCCCTGAAGGGATGATTGTTCCCTGGATACCAATCACAGAGCCAGGTTTTAAAACCACCACCTGCTGGCAGCCCTGCGCTAACACCACCAGCCAAAACCACCTGCAGACAGAGGAAGGGTCATTCCTGGTTGTGGTACTGACATCATTAACCCAAAGCAGCGCAAATGGCAACTGCAGACCCCACCTCTCTGGCTGACAGAGAGCAGTTTGGGAGTAGCTGGGGCAGTTGCAGACATGGGTAGGGGCCAGGGGAGGAGATGTGCTTTCTTTGCATTCGTGGACTCACCGCTTCCATGCTAGAAGGCAGATGTGGATGGAGCTGCTATCTCAGCCTAGCATGGCTGGGGCAGCTGGGTGCTGCTCCCGGAGCTCAGCCATTTATTAGTGTTTGGGGGTGGGGGAGGGATTCTATTTGTCTGGGAACCACAGGCTGGGGAAAAAGGCTTTCAGGAGATGAGTGGCAGGAGAGATAAGCCTGATGTGTGACTTTCTGATGCTTGGTTGGTTTGAAAATAAGTCCTAGGCCCAGATATGGGATTGACAGGGGGATCAGAGAGGGCCATTTGCTTTCTGCCTCCTGACTTTGAAAAGGGGCCCAGAATCAGGAGACTGGGTCCTAGTGCCCAAGATGGGGGGTGGCTTTGTGAAGGGTGATCATAGCAGGCTACTGGGGGAAGAATGGTTCCCAGGCTGATGTGTTCTGAAACAAGATCCACGTGACTCCAAGTTTCTTATCCTGGGATGAAGCTTTAGTGCTTGGAGCTCACTGATACAGGCCAAGAACCTGCAGAGCATTTGGGGGGGACATCTTTAAGTCCACTCCCCTTGCTTCCCCTACCCCTGTCTGCAAAGGTCTGAGCAGTGTCCATGCTTCAGCTGGCTCTCACCACCCTCCAACTTCCCACCCCCACCCCCCACCTCCCACCCCCCACCCCAGGGCCCAGCTCAATTCTGATTTATGGTAATGTGGGAGATTGAACCTGCGACTTTGAAGCCCCACGCATGAGAGACTGTTTGCATAAGTATTATGCTATCGCTCCCCACCCTCTTTTGTTCTTCAGCTGATTGGTTGGGAAGCCTCAGCTGCAAGAAAAGGAGTCTCAGCTGTCCCCAACTCCCATGCCCTTTCTGGCTGCATTTGGGGTTGATGAGTCTCTTTAAAGTCACAATTACCAAGGCCGGGTTGCCTCACAGGCAGAGCTCGCCACACTTCCAGGTCCCGGGGTTCTGCCCCACCTGTTGTGGATTTCCCTCTACCACATTTATCATCTGTAATACCCCCTTCACTTATTCACGATGAACATGAATGTGACTTCTCTCTCCTGGTGCTGTTGAGGGGATGGGAAAGTCAGAAGGACCCTTCCCCCTTTTTTTCTATTGGATTTGTCTCTGCTTTGTTTGAAGTGAATTTCAAAGGACACACATTCAGGTGTATTGTTTCTACATTCGTTCTCTATTAGCTGTGCAAAGTGAAGTTAGGAAAAAGACTCTGGGGATAGACTCCCTGATGGTCTCTGGGCTTCATCTATTATGGCAAGAGCCCAAGAAAAAAACCCAAATCAAAAACCAAGGCCAAAGATCCCTCTTTTTTAAAAAAAAAATATTAAAATTTTTTATTGAGGGATTAATGTTTTACAGTCAACAGTAAATACAATAGTTTGTACATGCATAACATTCCCCAGTTTTCTACATAACAATACAACCTCCACTAGGTTCTCTGCCATCAGGTTCCAGGATCTGAGCTCTCACCCCCACCCACCCAAGAGTTTTTTACTTTGGTGCAATACACCAACTCCTGTTGAAGCTTTGATGGAAGATGGAGGTCCAAGCCAACATTACAATGTTCTCAGCATGGGCAATTTAGGGGAATAAGAAAGGAACCAGGTGGAACAGTTTCGGGGAAATGAGGTGAAGGAATGTAGTTTGGAAAACAGGTAGTTACCGAAACTTACATTAAACTAATGGGAAGTTAGAAAATTTTTAGAAACCCCCTGCCCTGAAGGGAACTGTATGATGTTTGCTCAGTAATTACTGCTTGCTCAATGTGCTTAGAAATTCCTACAAATGAAGCTCAGTAGTTGGGGTCTGGGTCGTCGGCACCTGGAGCAGCTGAGTCTGTGTCCGTGACAGGGCCCGACCCTAGCCTGAGCTAGAAATAAAACTCCTTTGCGCTTGCATACCCAGTCTTGTCTCTTGGTGGTCTGTTGGGAAGCCCACCCGGCACAACAGCTTTGTTTAGCGTTTTCTCTTCTGATCTTGTTTTTCAACTTCTGCCTGTGAAATCATCCCATATTCATCCTTCTGCTTCTGACTTATTTCACTTAATGTGATTTCCTCAAACTCCATCCAAGATGGGCTGAAAATGGTGAAATAACCATTTTTAATAGCTGAGTAGTATTCCATTGTGTATATGTACCACAATTTGCTCAGCCACTCATCTGTTGTTGGACACCTGAGTTGCTTCCAGGTTTTGACTATCAAAAATTTTGCTGCTATGAGCATAGGTATACAAAATTCCTTTTTGGATGGGTATGTTTGTTTCCTCAGGATATATCCCAAGGTGAGGAATTGTAGGGTTATAAGGTAGGTCCACTTCTAGTTTTCTGAGGGTTCTCCAGACTGCTCTCCACAGGGGCTGGACCCATTGATATTCCCACCAGCAGTGCAGGAGGGTTCCTTTGTCTCCACAACCTCTCTGACATTTGTTGTTGCTATCCCTTCTGATGTATGACATTCTCACAGGAGTGAAGTGATATCTCATTGTTGTTTTTATTTGTATTGCTCTGACAATCAATGACTTGGAGCATTTTTTCATAGGTTTGTCAGCTTTTCAGATCTCTTCTGTGGTGAATATTCTGTCCATATCCCCCTCCCTGTTTTTGGATGTTGTCATTTGTTTTCTTGCTGTTGGGTTTTCAAGCCCCTCTTTTTTGTAACACTTATTATGTCACACTGGGTGCCACTTCTCATTGGCCCGATGGAGTAAACTCCTCCCCCTTCATATAGTGCAGAGAAAAAAGGTAAAAGAACCCTTCACTAAGCGAGTCTCTGTTCCACATGTACAAACCCAGTGAGAATAAAATGCACTCTCCAGGACTCTCTGTGTCCTGCATTTTCCCCCAACAGTGTTAGCTTTGATGACATAATAAAATTTTTCTGAGCTATGCCTGGTAGCCCCCAGGCTCTGCCTCCTGCTTCCGTAGTGTTCAGAAGGAACAGATAGGCGACTCCCCCTTTCTAAATTCCCAACAGCTCCCTCAAGCTCCTTCCCATTTGTAACACTCAGGACCATTTTCTTGGCCATTCCCTCCTTCTGGGATCAGCTGATGTTATTTTGTGGTTGGCCCCTCACCACCTACCAACTGTGAGCTCCCAGACTTGTTAGAATTATTCTGACCTGATCTGCAGGTCTCCTATGCCCACCTCTCTCTGAGCATCTCTCTTCCTCCTGGTGATGTGGCTCTGGGTCATGTGGACCTCTTCTTCCCCAGGCTGGAAGGGAAGCATGAGAGCACTAAGTACCTCTTCAGGCCTTGGGTACAGCAACTGCACCTTCCTCCAGGATCTGTGGAAGGACATTCCTCCAAGATGTGTGAGATGGTAGCTGGACAGCCTGGAGGCTAGTACAGCACTGGAGAAGAGTCTGAGCCAGACCCTCGAGAACATACCTGAGGCTGCTTCTGCTGTCTCTATCACTTCATGGAGAATCATACCTAGATCACAGGGTTACCTCCTGGCCCACCTCGGGATGGGCCGATGAGTAGCAATTCCCAGCCTGCTCTCAAGCATGATCAGATTCCTCTAGAGCCTAGTGGGTTTTAGAGGGCCCTCTGCACTCCCTGGTGTCAGAGCCTCTGTATGAGGCACTCTCTCTAGCACTAGGCACTTCTGTATGTTTTTGTTCTTCTCCTGTTGGTGTGCTTCTAGTTCTGCTTTTGGGATCCCTTCTGTTACATTGCTTGATGTTGTGGTCTATTTACATGGTCATTCTGTTACATTGCTTGATGTTGTGGTCTATTTACATGATCATTCTGTTACATTGGTTTGGTCTCACACCCCCTGCCTCCAGGAGATTTTGGTTTAGTCCTTGCCTTTTCGCGCTTCTTGCTTCTCCCCGCCCCCTATCCTACGTACTTCCTGGGTTTCTGATGCTGCCGCCAGAGAAGGATGCAGGACAGAATGGGGTTGTGATTAGATTAGATTAGTTTTTGAACCGTTTGCTCGTGAATAAAGAAATATTGTTTCTCTGCTCAGCCATGTGTCCCTGGTCATCTGTCTCCTGCCGCGAAGCTAGCCCAGCATACTCGTGCTGTGAAATCTGACTGACATTCTCCTTTAAATAATTTTTATGGGGGTGGGGGCTAATGGGTTACAGTATGTTTGTTGACAGCCAAGTACAATTTCCCACCTCTCTATGCAAGGCTTTTGTAGATCACTCTCTCCCCTAACTTAAGTCCTTTTCTACCATCATGCACCAGGATCCCAAGGACCTCTCCACCCTTTCCTTCCCTCTTTTCCCCAGACTCTTGCAAACACCCCATCCAGTTCAAGCTTCACTTGGTGCTTTCCTTCTCTGTAGCACTAAGCACTGTTTAAAAATAGTTATTTATTCCCTTTTTTGTTGCACTTTTTTTTAATTGTTGTAGTTATTGATACCATCATTGTTGGATAGGACAGAGAGAAACAGAGAGAGGAGGGGAAGATAGAGAGGGGGAGAGAAAGATAGACACCTGCAGACCTGCTTCATGGCCTGTGAAGTGACTCCCCTGCAGGTGAGGAGCCAGGGGCTCAACCGGTATCCTTAATCAGGTCCTTGTGCTTTGCACCATGTGTGCTTAACCCACTGTGCTACTGCCCGACTCCCAAGCCTTAAGTACTTTTAAACTACCCCAATGCCTTTTGCCAGACTGTTGACTGAATGAAATAGCAAAGTTCTTTGCAGACCCCTCTTATCCCTCCCCAAACCCCCCACCCATGGCCAGCAGCACAGGGACAATGGGGAGGGCTTGCTTGGGTTTCCAAAGGCTGCTTTCCTGGGTGTGCAAATTTGACTCAGTCTTGGGGTGAAAGGAGGTCATATTCCTGGGGGTCAGAGGATTTGGTGGCAGGGACTTAGTATTCTCTGACCGTGAGGTTACTGGGTACTGAATCACAGATTGTCCCATTGTGTGATAGCTCTTTTTTTTAACCAGAGCACTGGTCAGTTCTGGCTTATGGTGGTGCAGGGGGATTGAATCTGGGACTTGGTAGCCTCAGGCACAAGAGTCTCTTTTGCATAACCATTATGCTATGCACCCCCCCCCCATTTCCTTTTCCAGAAGTCTTGTGCAAGAGTATTTCATAGCATCAAGCTCAGGCTCACGAAAAAGAAAAAAGGAATGTTTGCTATTTCTCTAAAGACACTAACTTCTGGGATCCTAGCAGATTCTCTCAGGGCACCTCTTTCCAAGTACCAGGCTCTATCTAACTTTCCAGCCTGGACAGCGAGGGCAGGAATAAGGAGTTCATCTTACACTGGATGCATGGACAGTATTTTCCTGCATCCGGGGACTCTCACTGCTGTACTGCTCAGCATCATTTCCCCACAGGGTTTCCCTGGTCCTCTAAGTTCCTTGACTGACCACAATCAAGGTCTCTCTCTCAAGAAACTGAACATGGCACATCAGACATGAAATCCCAGACAATATAGCCCAGGGACTTCTCACAGCCACACTCACCTGGGAAATAGAGGAGGGTTCCCTCTCAAGGGCACTGAGGCCTCCCGCTGTTATTAGGGAGTCTCCAGATAGGAACCCAGCACTATCTTTGTCTGCTGCTGGGTACCATGTCATCACACAGAGATGGATGATGGGGCATTCTGAGGACTAGCTCCAGGCAGATCAGAACCCTCAAAAAACACTGGACTAGAAGTTTCTGGAAGGTAAAAGTGATGTCTGAGTTATATGCATCCCACACCCTACACAGGCTGGGTGCATGCATATTTCTGCCAGCAATGGAGAGATTCAACTGGCTCAGCAAGTGGTTCCCTACATCCAGTGTCTCTTTTTGTCCCTTCCCTATCTTTATTCAAGCCATAGCTCTTCCTATAGCTTTCAGTTGCTCAACACAAAGCATAGGAATTCTCTTTTGTTCCATTTCTCTCTCCATGTCCCTGGGTTCTCTTCCTCAAAAGAATCCTGCCTGGTCTTTTTGGAGTCTGCTTCTGCTCTTTGGTGCTGTCTCTGCTGCAAACCAGGACTCTGTCCCAGGGCTTTGTCTTCCCGAGGCAGAAGATGGCAGTCTCACTTTTGTTACAATTACTTCTGGCCACACCTCTGATAGACAGAGGGGTCACTTTCACTTAAAACATTTAACTCAATTTAATATTTGAGTAGGTAATAAATTCTGCTGCTTCAACGGTATCTGCAGTGAGAAACTCCTCTTCTATCCTTCCCCACCTCCCAGCTCCTTTTGTAGAGGGAGGGACAGCAGTTTCCTATGTGTCCTTCAGGACATAACACAAGCATATGAAGGCAAATGTATGGCTAGAACTACATATTTAAAAAAACTATTTATTTATTTATTTACTCATTTTGTGAGAGAGGGAGAGCAGGTAAGCAGAATAGCATCCTGGCATATGCTGTGCTGGGGCAGGGGTGGGTGTCAGACCTGGGGCCTGACATGGTCAGATCCTACACTCTACTGCTCCACTTCCCCAGCCATACAACACCTTTTTATAAAATGCTTTCCCTCTCATTTGTCTGTGAGTGGTGTCGTATAATCCCCTGGTTTCTGTACTTTTCTTTTTTTTTCTTCCTTGGTTATTGCTGGGGCTTAGTGCATGCACTACGAATCCACTGCTCCTGGTGGCCATTCCCCCTTTTCCTTTCCTTTCCATTTCTTTTGTTTCCTTTCCTTTTCTCTTTCTCTCTTTCTTTCCTTCTTTCTTTCTGTTTTATTTGGTAGGCCTGAAAGAAATTGAGAATAGAGGGGGGAGATACAGAGGGAGAGAGAAAAAGAGACACCTGCAGACCTGCTTCACCAATTGTGAAACATCCCCCCTGCAGGGGCTCAAGCGCAGGTCTTTGTTCATGGTATAATGTGTGTCATTAACTGGGTATGTCACTACCTAGCCACTGTACTTGGTTTTATTACCTTGAACTAAATCTTGCATATAACCCCATGAAAATAAAAGCTAAAAAAAAAAAGAAATAAAAAAATCTTCTTACTCTTTTTTATACTTTATTTTTGGGTAAACAGAGAAAAATTGAGAGAGAAGGGGAGGGAGACAGAGGAAGATGAGGAAGGAGAGAAGAGAGAGGGGGGAGAGAGAGAGGGAGAGAGAGAGAGAGAGAGAGAGAGAGAGGCCTGCAGCATTGCTTCACCACTTGTAAAGCTTCCCCCCTTTCAGTGGGGACAGGAGCTTGAATCTGGGTCCTTGAGCCCTGTGATATGTTCACTTTACCATGTACACCACCTCCAGGACAATTCTTTTTATTTTTGAGAGATAACTCATATACTGTAACACTCATCCTTAAAAAAGAAAAAGTGAAATATAGCAACTTTTAATATATTACTAAATTTGTACAACCACCACCATGCTCTAAGAATTCTGGCATATTTCCATTATTCCCTCCACAAGACACCATGCCAATAAGCAGTCACTCCTCATTTCCTTGTCATCCTAGCCTCTGACAACCAATAGTTTATTTTCTGTCACTAAGGGATTTGTCCATTCTAGACATTAAATATAAATGGAGTCATACAATGTGTGACTTTTTATGTCTAGAGTCACTTAACATGTTTTTTTTTTTTTTACTTAACATAACATAATGACTTCAAGGCTCACTCCTGTTGTCACATGTGTCAGTAATTCACCCTTTTTAGCTGATAATATTCCACTGCATTATTATATTCATTTATTCATTCATCAGTTGATTAACATTTGAATTGTTTCTGCTTTTGAATTATTATGAATGGTACTGCTAGGAACAACTATGTAGAAGTTGATATTGAACATACATTTTCAGTCTTTCTGTGTATGACTCAGGAGTGGGGCTTCTGGGCTACTCTTGTTCTTTTTAATGGTTGCTTAGTGTTTTATGCATGTATATACTGTATTTTATTTAAAAATTCACTTTTTTCCCATGCTGGTGCTTTGCATTTATGTGATCTTACTGCTCTCAGGGTGATTTCTTTTTATTATAAAGAGAGACAGAAAAAAGAGATAGGGACAGACAGCATGGCACCAGAGCTTTCCTTGGTGTCATGGCACTCCCATGGGATATTGGGATTGGAATTCCGTCCACACTTATGGCAAAGGTCCTACCCACCAACTTATCTTCTGGCCTCAAGTATATATATATATTTTGCATTTAGCCAGTCAGATCTGTGCATCTCTCTTTCCTCTTCCTCCATCTCCTCCTCCACCTCAATAGATAAGAGCCAGATAAATTGACAGGGAAAGGGGAATGCGGGAGATAGAGAAGGAAAGAGAAAGAGAAACACCTACTGCACCGTGTCACTGCTCATGAAGCTTCCCTCCACAGGTGAGGAGGAAAGGCTGGAACCCAGGTCCTTGTACATGATAATTCATGAGCTCTACCAGGTGTGCTACTGCCTGACCCTTTCCTACTTTTTGTATGTTATCATATGTTGCTTAACAGTAGGGATACATTCTGAGAAATGAGTTATTAGGGGACAGGTGATGGCGCACCTGATTGAGCGCTCATGTTACAGTGCCAAGAACCCAGGTTCGAGCCCCTGGTCCCCACCTACAGGGGGAAAGCTTCACAAGTGGTGAAGCAGTGCTGTAGGTGTCTCTCTCTCTCTCTCCCTCTCTAGCACCCCGTCTCCTCTCAATTTCTGTCTCTATGCAACAAATAAATAAAGATAAAAATTAAAAAAAAAGAAATGAGTTATTAGGTGACTTCATCACTGTGTGAAAGTCATAGAGTGTTATTACTCAGACCTCAGTGGTACAGGCTACTGCACACATAGGCTGAATGGTACAGACCATTGGGACCACTGCCATATTTGTGGTTCACTGTTGACCAAAATGTCATTAGGTGATACATGACTACAATTAATAGAAAGTAATTTCCATGCCAAAGGGCATATGCATTTGTAATTTGATAGAAGCTGCCAACTTGCTTCACACTTGTCCCGTGGTAGAGACCTATATCAGCAACAATAGATGAGACACCAATTTCCTCTCCTCCTCACCCACAGAGTATGGTAGAAAGCTTTTTGATCTTTGCCAATATGATTGGCAAAAAATATAGTAGGTAGTTTTATTACCCATTTTTCTTATTGTGGGTGAGGCTGGGCATCTTTTCAAACACTGAAGAGCTATATTTCCTTTGCTGTGAACTAGATTCATATCCTTTGCCCATTTTTCTATTGTGTTAGTGACAAATTTTTTCTTATTGATTTGCCAGAGCTTTTTATGTAAGTAGGAAATTAATGCTTTATCTTTGACAAGCACTAGATAGTTCTGTTTGTTTCTGTCCTTTGACTGTGTTAATGGTGGTTCCTGCTGTGAAGAAAATTTTCCATTTTTATATAGCTAAAAATTTTGGTGTTTTTTTTTAATAGTCTCTAGTGGGAGGGTTTCACCAAAGGCATTTCCTACATTAATATTATTTTAAAATTTACACGGTTTCTTCTAGGCTAATGATTATACCATTGCAAAATATGTAGATGTCTGATTCATTTGGAATATATTTTTGTTTAGTTGTGAGGCATGTACCTAATGTATTATTTTCTCTGTGACTTCCCAGTTGCCCCAATATTATTGAATAAATTCATCTCCTTAACAATTTAAATGCTACATTTGTCATAGACTAAATGCTCACATGGTTTTGTGATTCACTTTTGTGCTTTCTGTTCTGTTTCATTGACTTGATTATTTACTTGTGAACCGATGCCATGTTATTCTAATTACTGCACTTCTTGGGTGTATTTAAATATCTGATAGAGTCACCCACTTCCCATTACTCTACTTTTCAGAAATTTCCTGGCTACTTTTAATGCTCTTTTTCCTTTTACATTTATATATATATGTATATTTATATTTATTTACTTTCCCTTTTGTTGCCCTTGTTTTTTATTATTGTAGTTATTATTGCTATTGTTGTCATCGTTATTGGATAGGGCAGAGAGAAATGGAGAGAGGAGGGGAAGACAGAGAGGGGGAGAGAAAGATAGACACCTGCAGACCTGCTTCACCGCTTGTGAAGCGACTCCCCTGCAGGTGGGGAGCCAGGGGCTCGAAGTGGGATCCTTACACCGGTCCTTGCGCTTCACGCCACATGTGCTGAACCCACTGCACTACCGCCCAACTCCCTTTAATGCTCCTTTTCTATATGAACATCAAAGTAGTGATCTCATTTCATTAAAAACTACAAGTAGCATTTTTCCTTAAAATAGGTAAATGTTACAGGTTCAGGGAAAAAATAGAATAGATTTATGATGTTGAGTCTTCCTTTTAGTTGATTCAAGTCACCTTTCGGGCCTATCAGTAACATTTTAGAGTTTTCCTTTACGCATTTTTTTTTTTACATACTCCTACATTTTTGTTTTTTCCATTCCAGTTGGAAATGTCATGTATTCTTCCATTGCCTTGCATTCCAACTGGTTGTCATTTTAAAGCAAGACCACTGAGACTTTCATATTAATCTTACAGCTGGGTCTATTCTTGAGGTTTGCTACTATTCATAGTAGTTCTTCAGCTGATTGTCTTTTGTGTACCAGGTATGCATTCATATCTTCTGCAAGTAATGCTAACGTTACCTACCCCTTACGATGTTCATATAGTAAGTGGTTTTCCTTATTGCATTGCATTAGTTGCCCCTACAGAACAAAGTCAAGTAGCAGTGAAGATATTCTGTCATTGTGGCTGCTTTTTAGAATTTTCTCGCTTGGGGTTAAGATGATTTATTTCATCATACTAAGAAGAGGCTGTTTGTTCTTATTTCATGAGGAATCTGAAAATTAATAATGGTGTTGATTTATGCAGACAATTTATGCTTAGATTCTCTAATGTGGCAAATTATGTTAATAGATGTCTTGACATTAGCCACCTCGCATTCCTCAAACTACAGTTGATCACAACATATTGTTCTCTTTCCATGCTGTCATATTTGGCATTCAGCTCTGATTTAGAATGGGCTGAGGGAAACTCATAAGTGAGACTGACCTGTTGTTTCCTGTGTATTCTTCTAGTTGGATATTGGTATTCCAGTGATTTCTGGGTTCACTTCATAAAAACAGCCCTGAAAACTTCCTTCTTTTTCTATGTCCCAGAAGAGTTAAAATTGCACTGGAGAGAGTCATCCTTTCAAGATTGGGCGGAATTTGAGGGGATAACCTCAACCTCTGCTTGCTGCCAGCCCCTGGGAGTGCATCTCAGTGGTAGAGACATGTCTCCCCCCTTTGCAGTTGTCTGATGGGACAATCAGTAGTGCTGATCATGGGCTACAGGCATATAGAGTCCCAGGTTCTACTCTCTTCCCCTTCATTCTGGATCTCCATGATACTTGGCAGCCTGTGTGTGTGTGTGTGTGTGTGTGTGTGTGTGTGTGTGTGTGTGTATGTGTGGTGTCTGAAGTCTGGCTATCTGGGTTACTGGGTCTGCCCCTAATCCATCTCCATGGCAGGTCTCTGCTGTTCTATCTTTGGGTCTCCAGGGGTTATGACTCTCTTGCAGTCTCTGGTCACTTCACCCTCTGTGTTCAGTATGTAGCTGCAGACAGGAGTGGTAGGCCCCTGGCATTTCTGTATGTGGGCCAAGGATGCTTCTTCCTGACACTCCACAAATACTCCGTTATAAGCTGCAGGTTCTTCTCCCACTTCCACCTACCTCCCCTGCCTCCCCCTTCTCCCTCCCCTTCGGGCCTGCTGGCACAGTTTAATTTCCAGCCCTGGTATTTCTCCCCAGTCCGTGACAACCTCAGGTGGAAGCAATTTCATCGTCTTGTAACTCACCGGGTCATTATAATTAGTATCTGGGCACCCGGGGCGAAGGCGGAAGGAAAGGAAGAAAGAGTTGATCCAGCCAGGCGGAGCATAGCCACTATGGGTTACAAGCTGGGGGCTGGGGGCTGCCCACTCCCACCTTTCCCCCCTTTCACCTGCTTCAGTTGTTAACTGGAGTTTTCTCTGGGCTTTGATTCCCTCCTGCCCCTCCCCTCTGTGATTGTGGGGTGACAGGTGGTGAGGAGTCAGGTCCTGGGTTTCAATCAAGGAGACTCCCGTCTGAGTGAGGGGCCCAGAGCCCAGATCTGAGGCTAAGGTGGAGGTGGGGACTGGAGGAAGACCTCCCAGTTTTCAGGTGCCTGCAGTCACAGAGCCTGGTGGAGGTGGTGATGGTGGCCACAGGCAGACCTGGGTATATTCCTGGGCATGGCCAGCATTTGATGTGGCTCTCAGAGAGGCACCTAGAGAATGACACATTTCAGGGAGAAAAGTTCTCATCATGTTGGGGATGCCTTTTTGGTTGCGAGTGGTAGAATCAGACTTTAAGAAGAAAGGGAGACCTACGGTTAGCATGTTAGGCCATCTCAAATGTATGGAAGGGCCAAGGCATTCCCCAAGAACCCTGGAAGTCTGGGTCCATGGGTCCTCTCTCCAGGGAGAGGTTCATGGAACTTAGTGTCACAGCTAACTTTCTCCATGTTTCCAAGCTAGAAATTCCAAATTTTTCATAAGCCCTCATTCATTCATTCATTCATTCACTCATTGGTTCATGAATGCAATACATATATATTGAGTGCTCCTATTCTGTAGGCAGAATTTCAGGCGCAAGGTTATAGCAGCTAGCAAATAAAAGAGAATCACTTCCCTTGCACCCTACAGTGTGGCATGGACAGAATCTGATTGGCTCAGTTTGGGTTCGGTGCCCACCCTGAGCCAATCAGCTATATAGCTTTGTGGGGTCTGTGAGCCCTCCCCCCCTACACACAACGGGTTCGGTTACAATGATCAAACAGGCCTCAAAGACATCTTTTTAAATCAAAGACTCCTTCTTATTTTACATCACATGTTACTGGTTTATAATGCCAATACAACTTTGCAAGTACAGTTTTACACCAGTATAAGACTGCCTCTTGACTGACAGGGCAAAAGTTGGGTAGTGGGCTTGAAGGAAGAAAGCACAGGGAGTTCATGCTTATGCCTTGGCAGAAGATATTTGCTCTCCACAAACAGGGTTTACTCAAGGGATGGTTTGTCCATGGAATGTGCCTTTGGTTCTCTGAATCCTGATCCTCTGCATCCAAGTGGCAGGAACAGAGAGCTGGGGAAAGGCCTCCCTCACCTTCATCTTTCTCTGTACACTAGACTTGGGACAGCTGAAGCTCCCTCTTTCTCTTCCCTTCCCCCGGCCGTGCTGACATGCCTGGAGTTCTGCCTAGTGCTCAGGAGGGGCTCAGTACATATTTACTGCATGAGCAAACCAGCAAGTGGATGAATGAACAAATAAATGAGTGAGCCTCTGGGATTTTTTTTCCTCTTTTTTGCCACCAGGGTCATTGCTGGGCCTCTCAGTGCCAGTACTACGAATCCACTGCAGTGATATTTTCTTTCTATTTTTTCGTTTTAATTGGATAGGACAGAGAAAAATTGAGAGGGTAGGGAAAATATAGAGATAGAGAGAGAAAGATACACTTCATCACTTGTGAAGCATCTACCCTGTGGGGAGCGGGAGCTCGAACCTGGTTCCTTCTGCATGGTAATATGTGCACTTAACCAGGTACACCACTGCCTGGCCACTACATCTAGGATTTTTTTTTTCTTTTACATCTAGGATTTTAATTTGGAAACATGGAGACTGTGGACTGTGAGGCTGAGTCACGTGAACTGTTGTGAAGAGAAGACCCACATATTCTGACTTCCCTAGTCCTTGAGGTAGCCTTGGTTCTGACTCCCACAAACTGCCAGCTCTCCTTTAGTTACTTTTGAAATGGCCTAACATTCTGACCAGGAAGCTCTCCTGGGCATGGACAAGACTTACTTTTTTAGCTGTCTGCCATGGCAGGAGCCAACCCAACCCAAGGCTCTGGGCAGTCTTGGTGAGGGCTATGATATGTCTCATTCCTGTATTCTTCATCTGAGCACCACAAGACCTAGGGATTGTGCCTGTTCACTGCCACTGTCCCTGACCCATATCCAATTCAAGAAGAAGCTGCCAGCCCACCTCCTTTCTCCCCACTTTCCCACCCCCTACTGCCTGCTTCCTGGCCTGAACTCTGGGACACTTGGCTTAGTCATGTCTCTCTCAGCAGAAAATGCCCAGGACATCTATGCAGGCTCACAAATCAGTCACTTGGGCCTTTCCACTTTAGATCCAACTGAGAAGGTCCTGGTCAGTCAGCCCCTGAGCTGGAGTCCTGTTAGGCCCTGCTTATAATAATACCATCATTCTCCTTAGCTGGGGGCAGGCTGAGCCCTCAGTGAAGCGGGCTTGCCATTAGAACCCTGCAGAAACAAAGTAATAGCCTGCGCAGAAAGCCATTTGTTTTGTTGCTATAATTCCCATGATTCATTAAACAGAAATGGAAAATGATAACATTTCCCCTTGGAAAAAAAAAAAAACTCCTCCTGGAGTCACATGCTGAGTTCACTTGGCTCAACTATTTTATTGACTAAGCATCTTTTTGTGCTGATGTGCGAGCTCACAGGCCCAATGACATTTAGCTTTACATCAGCTGAAATAGAAGTGGGGGAGGAGGAGTCTGCCTGGGCCAGGTTGTGACCTTGGAAATGGAGTGACTTGTGTGGTCTGGCATCTCCTGCAGCCTGGAATCCCTCTTAGCCCAGGGATTCCTTTGACCTAGCCTTGTGGGATGTCTACTGTAGGGCCATTCCCCAGCGTTTTGGACATCTAGGATCTGTTACTACAAACGCTTGCCTCCCTCCCCTTTATATGGTCTCAGACTACTTAGTCCACGAGTTACCATCCTGTGTACCATTCTTGGCTTTCTCCTTCTAATCACTTCCTAGTTGGCACAGGGTATCTCATTAGTTATACCTTCTCTCCTTTCACTATCAACTGCAAATCTCACCATCTCCTGCCCACCCAACCCTGTCATGGCTGACCACCTACCCAAGCCCATCTCTCCCTTCCCCATGAAATCTCTAGAGTGTGTGGAATGACTGTTCTAAAAGCAACTCTGGAGACCTGGTGGTGGCGCACCTGGTTGAGCGCACATGCTACAGTGCACAAAGACCCAGTTTTGAGCCCCCAGTCCCCATCTGCAGGGGAAAGCTTCACAAGTGGTGAAGCAGTGCTGCAGGTGTCTCTCTGTCTCTCACCTTCTCTATCCCTCCCTTCCCTCTCGATTTCTGACTATCTCTATCCAATAAATATAAATAAATAATAAAAAATAAAAGTTAAAAATAAATAAATAAAAGCAACTCTGCTCATCTTCACTCTCTTGATGAGACTCTCAGTGTTCCCCTCCCCCCTCTCCCCAGTGCATTTGGGATCAACCCAGAAGATCTGGGCATCACTCAGGGCCTTTTCTGAGCTGACCTTGGTCCTAGTCTCCTGTTTACCCACTCCTGCTCCCCAGTATGCTTGCTGGCCTTTGGCAGTTCTCAGGAGGATGCTTGGTCCTCAGACCATAGCATGTGTACTCACACTTTCTCTAGGCTTGTCCCTCAGCCTGATGCCCTTACAGTCATTCACTCCTCTCCTCCTTCTCCCTTTTAAGAGAGAGAGAGAGAGAGAGAGAGAGAGAGAGAGAGAGAGAGAGAGAGAAAAGAACACCACAGCATGAAACCTTCCTTCAATGCAGTGGGGGGTAGGGTTCAAACCTGGCCTGTGCACATGGAAAAGCAACACACTATCCAAGTAAGCTATTTCACCAGCTATCATCTTCCTTTTATACCCTGCATTCTTGTACCAGAGAAGTCTTCCCAGTCTGTTGCATTGCATTTCAAACTGTAGCAAGCATCTAACCATCTCCTTCCTCAGGGGGCTGGCCTGGATGATTGGGGGTGGGAGGCTAATTCCATCTTTCTTCTCCTCACCCCCATGAGGGCAGTCATAGGTCTGAACACATTCTCCTTTGAAGCTCCTCCTCCACTGACTCTGTCTCAAGCACAGAGGAAGCTTCTACCTTCACTTTGGCCTGAAGACCTTATGCAGTCTCATCCTCCTTGACCTCACTTCCTACTATGCCTGCCATACTTTTTCTGCTTTGGTTTCACTTGGCCTCTAGATTGATTAATTAATTAAGCCACCAAGGATTTTGACAGTGCTCAGTGCCTGAATGGCTCCATCACTCCAAAAACTGACCATGTTTTTTTTTCTCTATAGAGAGGGTGAGAAACAGGGAGAGATAGGAAGAGAGAAACAGAGAGAGTAGGAGAGACACTGCAGCATTGCTTCACCACTCACAGGTTTCCCTCCCTGCAGGAGCTCCCACTAGCCCAGCTCTTGGAGAATGGAAATGTGTTTGTTCCACTGAGTGACTGATTTGCCAGCCTCCTGAGTTGATTCTTGGACAGAAGCATGCTTCTGCCTCAGGGCCTTTGCACTTAACTGTCCCTACACTTATGCACAGGGTTCTCTGCACGTTATCTTGCCAGGTATAGGTTTGTTGACCTTCTTTAACATTGCAAAATTCACTTCCAATTTCTTTTTATTCTTCTCCATAGCATGCATATTTTGCTATTCTTTTAATATATATAGATTTTCTGAGATGGGGCCACACAAGTGCACAGTTTCACTATTCTGAGTTGCTTTTTTCAGAGAGAGAGAGAGAGAGAGCAATACCACAGCACCAGATCCTCTTCTAATGCCTTGACACCTCTTGTGGGGTTCTAGGACTTGAAGCTGGGCTGTGTACCTGGCATGGCAAAGCAGGTGACCTATACCTACCTGTTGTTAAATTTTGGGGCTCCAGCAGGCCGGGCTAGCTTTGCGGTGGTAGACAGAGACTGGAGGACACATGGCTGGGCAGAGAAGCTGTATTTCTTTATTCACAAACAACGATTCAAAAACTAACCCAAACCAATCACCACACAGATCTGTCCTGCATCCATCTCCTCTGGAGGCACTCTGGAAGTCCGTAGGGTTCCGGGGGGGGGGCAAGGGGGCGTGCGAACTAGCAGGGGCTAAACCACCACCTCCCAGAGGCGGGGGAGACCAAACCAATGTGAAGCATAGCAGCACCTACCTATTGTGCTATCTCTTTGACCTCCTTTCAGTTCTTGTTTTTTTTTTTTTTTTAATTTTAGTTTGTTCCTCTCTACCAGATTATGAGTTCCATGTGGCAAGGTGAGGGGTGGGGAAGTTCCTTCATGTGCTTGTTTATTTATTTTTTATCTTTCAATAGTACTTGCATGCAGTGGACACACAGAGAGCATCTTTCAAATGAATGAGTGACACAGACTTCCTACTGGGCTTCCGCTGACCCTGCCTGGCCCATTAGGACTGGAAAAACCACCCACTCTGTGTTCCCTTAACACCTGATTGTGGCCTTTGCTAGAGCAAAGGGGATGTCCATGGGGTCTATTTGGGGTTTGCATTCTCACCAATATAGAAGGCGGTGGCCATGGGGCTTGTTTCATTTATATCTGGGTTTGAGGTATGGGCTTGACCCCGAGCAGGTTCTCATACACAATCAGGGCATTCATGTTTTAAACCACCTTATCCCTTCATGCCACCCTTCCCAGCCCAGCAGAGCCCAGCAGAGCCAGCATTATCTTCATGAGGAAACTGGGGCTGGAAGGAAGGACTGGTGGTGGGGCCAGGAGGAAGCCATCAGGGTGTGAAGAGCAGGAGTTCAGGGTGAGGGTCCTGGCCTGCTTCCCAGCAATCAGGTCAGTGTGAGCCCAGCTGCTAGGGCCACAGTGCCCCCCCATCATTTCCTGACGCAAGTGCTGCTTTGAGCCCCTCGACAACCATAGTGATCTTCCTAGAGCTGAGCAGGAGCTCAAGAGTGAGTCTGCTCTCTGGTCACTTCTCACTTGAATTATACTCATCTGGTGTGCAGAGCAGGACACAAATTAGGGAGCTCAGGGCTGGTGGTCGACAGGAAACATAGACTGGGCAGTCACTGCTCCTGTCATTCAACCACACAACATGCCTGCATTGGGCTGTGCCAGTATTGCCCAGGGAATGTTTGGGTCCAGCGTCCTTATCCCTGTGCCAGCTGCAAGCCCTAGTTTTGCACACAAGGGCCAGCTTCTTCCCAGCAAAGCCAAGCACACTCTGGGCAAATGAGCAAGAATATAGCTATCTCCAGTGCTAGAGTGAGACCCCTGTTTTAGTGCTCTGCCAGGGAACGAGCTCAGAGCCTTGTGTACATTCTTTAAAAATATTTTTATTTACTTATTTATTATTGGATGGAGACAAAGAGAAATTGAGAAGGGTGAGGGAAAGGAGAGAGAGAGACAGAGAGAGAGAGAGAGAGAGATTTACCTGTAGTACTGTTTCATCACTCGTGAAGCTTTTCCCCTGCAAGTGGGGACCAGGGGCTTGGACTTATGTCCTTGTGCAATGTAACATGTGTGCTCTTAACCTGGTGCACCACAGCTTGGCCCCCTAATTTATTTTTAACCATGGTACTGCTCAGCTTTGGATTATGGTGGTATAGGATACTAAACCTGAGACTTTAAGGCCTCAGGTGTGAAAGCCTTTTTGTATAACCATGATGTTATTTCCCTCACCCATGTGCATAATTCTTTTGAGAAATGGAAATGAGAGAGAGAGAAAGAGAGAGAGAGAACACACAGAGCACTGCTCTGCCATCTTTACAACAGTCCCGTGGTGCTCAAACTGGGCTCAAACTAGGATGTTGGGCAGGTAAAACACACAGCCTACTAGGTGTGAACTACCTTTTGACCTTGGAGTGAGCCCCTTTGTGATCCTACAGGGACAGTTGTTTAGCTGTGCTTGGAATTCTTTCTATGGTGGAGAGACCACTACTGAGTCAAGTTTCAGATCTTAGAGGCAGACCCTGAACTCTGAGGTAAAGACTCATATATGACTAGTTTATTGGGGTGGTGACATAAGGAATACTAGTTGGGGAGAGGAAAGAGAAGAAAATCTATACAGAATATGACACAACAAAGCACCCCTGAGGGCAAGTGGCATTTTACTCTGCTGCAGATAGTGCAGAACACGTCTGGGAGTTATCTGAGGCAAGAGTGAAGAAGCTGTGGTCTTCATTCACCACCTCCTATTCATCACTGGCAGCTTTCAGCCTGCCCAGCATGTATTCAGGGCAGTTCCCTCAGCCAGCAGGAGACTCAAAGCTGCCAAGGCTTTGAAACTGGAAAGGCTATGGGTGGGACTCGATTGCTGAACAGATGCCTTCTGACCTTTGCATCTCTTCTTTGTGCATTGATACCCCTGAGCTGTGCTCACCATGTCCCACACCCTTCACCTTACTGATTCTGGCCCCGCTTTCTTTGCCCTAGGCAACAGTCGTGTCTCACCTACCTCCAGTGAGTGTTCTCTGCTCCAGCACAGCTTTTCACACTGCACGTGAATTATCACTTGCTTTTAATTGGTGTCACAATATGTGGAATTCTGAGCTCTGCAGGATAAGATCTGGAGAACCCTCCCCAGGCATTTATTAGGCCCTGACTGAATGTTGGTTGAACTGAGCTGATGTCCCCTTTCTTGCTCAGTCATCTTCACTGTCTCCCCTCCCCCCATTCTCAGGAGAAACCAAACACCTCAGCTGCACATCTAATGTCCAGCTCATCTTACTTCTGCTGACACTTGCAGTTCTGGGTTCTACAATCTTCTTTCTCAAGAATCTTAGGAGGCCAGACCAGAGTATTGAGAGGCTTAGTGCACCCCTTTTCTTTCTGTGGTCTAGCAGGGTAACAGATTCAAGAGAGTTGAGGGCAATGGGAGAGGCAGACTGAGACAGGGAAACGGTAGCAGGGAGCAGAGGCACCAGCACCGAACTACCAAGAGCTCATGTCCCACTGATGAGTATTTATGTCCAAATGATCAGAAAGCTCAGTGCCTGTATCCTCCCCAAATTTCCTCGCTAAAGGAATGCTGACTTCTACATACCTTCCTTCTGCCTCCCTCTTGTGAAGCCTAGCTTTCTTCAAAGTCTAGTTCTCCATGAAGTCTGCATGGATTCTCCCAACTAGGAGTCCATCTCAACTCTGTGCTGTTCCTACCTTTGAAACTTCTAGTAGCATTTGTGTTCCTATGAAAAAAAAACAAACAAAAAACTCAATACTTATTATGTACACCCCAAACCCCTGCCCACCCCAGTCAGGAAACTTCTAAGTATTTTATCTCATTTAATATGCATTTAAAATATTCTGCTTGTTATTAACATTCTGTTCTCATTGGTGAACATAGCATGTAAGACACACAAAATACAACTGTACAGCTATCCACAACAGCCAAGGTATGGAAGAAAACTAAATGCCCATCAACAGATGACTGAGTAAAAACATTATGAGATATATATTCAATGGAGTATCACTCTGCAATTAAACAGGATGATGTATCCTTTGAGATCAAATGAATGGAACTGTGGGTAATAATGCTTAGCAAAATAAGGATGGGAGACAACTATCAGATGGTTTTGCTTAAACATGAACTCTATAAAGTTAAAAATAATCTCTAAAAAAACTAAACAGGTAACAGGCCCAGGAGGTGGCACATCTGGTTAAGTGCACACATTATAATATTCAAGGACTCAGGTTCAAAGCCCCTGATCCCTAGCAGGGGGAAAGCTTCATAAGTGGTGAGGCAAGACTTCAGGTGTCTCTCTGTCTTTTCCCTTTCTCTACCTCTCCTTCCCCTCTCCATTTCACTCTGTCTCTATACAATAATAAATAAATAAATGGATATTTTTTTAAAAAATCTTTAAAAAGAATGAAAGATACCTAATTTTTTTTTTGATTTTGTGCAAACCATGATGGTTATCAGGGCAGGGGACATAGAACTTTGGTGGTGGGTGTGGTGTGCATTTATACTCCGGTAATCTTATTATCTTATCAACTATTATTAAATCACTAGCAATAATGATAGTAAAGGCATAAATGTGCAGGATAGTAAGTAATTACAAGCAACCATCAATGTAAATTCCATTTGGTTTGAGAGGTAGAATTTACTTCATTAGTAAGAAAACATGGGCCCAGAGGAGTTAAATAATTGCCCTCTGATCATGCAGACAAGTGGAAGAATTAAGAATTTGAATTTGAAACTGACCCAGGAGCACAGTTCCTTCATACCACAGCTGCTTTATCAGTCACAAGAGTTGTCAAGTTCAGCAAAGAAAAATAAGGATATACAGTTTATTTACATATATATGTATATTTACATGTATGCAAGTGTATGTTACATATATTTACACACATGTATATTTACATTATATATGTATATTACAGTACACTTACAGATATATGTATATTTTAGTATAAATATATCTTAAGGGCTAGGGAGAAAGCATAATGGTTATGCAAATGCCTTTCACGTTTGACTCTCTGTGGTCCCAGGTTTAATTTCCAGCATTACCCTAAGCCAGAGCTGAGCAGTGTTCTGGTCTTTCTCTTCGTATCTTTCTCTCTCATTAAAAAACATTTTTTAAAGGCATATCTCAAATATTATGTGGGGCATACTGATATTACAAAGTTATCTTTTTTTTAACATCTATAACTCAAAGAAGTCTTAGTTATTATTTTTATTTTCTTTAATTTTTACTGCCACCAAGGTTATCCCTGGGGCTCAGTATCTGCATGAGGAATCTACTGCTCCCAGTGGTTATTTTTTCTTCCTTTTTTATTTGATAGGACAGAGAGAAATTGAGAGAAAGGGGGGAGGGAAGGAGGGAGATAGAGAGGGAGAAAGAAACAAACCCCTGCAGCACCCTGTAGGTGGGGACCAAGAGATGGCACCCCAATCCTTATGTACGGCAACATTCACTTTACCAGGTGTGCTACTACCTGCCCCTGCTGAAACTCAATTTTAACATGTTGGTATGCTTCTAAAACCCCTCCTGTTTCATTAGTTTAATCCCCTCTGCTTAACACTGTATGCTATTTACATAACCACTGTTAACTAAGCACCGCCCTGCCTGCAGGGTTTAATCCCCATTGGTTCATGATGTCTTTTTGCTCCGCCCCCTCTCGGTGTAGTACACCCTGATTTGCACCAGTCTCTTTTCGCTCCACCCTCTCTATGTCACATCCTATTTCCACCATACTTGGCGAGTATATATAGGATTGTGAGTTTAGTTTAGTTTAGCTTAGCTTGGCTTAGATTGTGCTGTGTTCTGCATGAATAAAGAGATACTGCGTACAGCTCAGCCATGAATTCCTGGTCGTCTGTCTCCCCTCAGTGAAGCTCAGCCTGATATAATGGCGCCCTGAAACAGGGACTAGCACCAACGAGGGACCTAACCTGCCCATTCCCCAGATAAGTAAACTTGGCTACCCATCCACCATGGGTTGCCTTTCTACTTATGAAGAGGTTTGCCAAAGCCTCTACTGTTTGATCATGAGACAGTTTCTCTGTCTCTGGAACATTTTGCTCTGGGCCACACTTTGGTTCCCTGACCGGGAACTTTGGTTTCTTATGACCGTGATCATAGAGCTTGGAAGATGCACAGAGATTTCTCCTTGGACTTTATGGATTCCCTCTCCCATGTTTCCTGAGGAAAAGGACTACATTTTGCTCTGGGCCACAATTTGGTTCTTTATGATCGTGATCGTAGATCTTGGAATATGCACGGAGATTTCCCCTGGGACTTTCTGGACTTCTTCTCACATGTTTCCCGCTGAGAAGGACTACTCTAATTTGAGGAGCATTCTCCAGTACCCTGGCAGTCCCCAAGAATGGAGACACGTGGTTAGTTCTACTCTCCTGATTGGATTCTTTCTTTGATGGGAAGACTCTTTTAAAAATGGGTGCCTGCAATCCTGCAGGAACAGTCAGAAGCACCCTAAATGGAATTTCGAGGAGTTTTTTGGACTAGGACACCCTCCGGGGACTCATGATGCTACATGGTGAGATCTGGATAATCTGGTTAAAGGTGAAAGAAGCAAAAGCTGCCTATCTTAAGTTTGTTGTCTGCTTTCAGTTGCATTTCATAAGAGAGTGATTTGAATGACTGAATTTTTGTATGACATTGACTTAAAAAAAAAAGCTGGACGCAGCCATGATTTCTAGAGACATCCAGAAAGAATCCAAAAAATTGTTTTTTCCTCCTTTGATTTTTTTTACGTCTTGGCATAAATCTGAAACGTTTAATCCTGAAAACTATGAGTTATGGGCGGGGCAGATAGTGCAATGATTATGTTAAGGCTTCTAACCGTGGTTCTTCTGTTTACCTTTCCACATTTTATTGAGTTTAAACTGTTTAAACAACCTTAAAATCATACTAGAAAGGACTTCCAGTTGTAATGGAGTTATCAATTATAGTAAACTTCTCATCTGCTACAAGTTTTGTTTGACAAGTAAGTGAATTTCAGCCGTCAAGTCTTCACATGAAAAAGCATCTACTCAAATGAAATCCCCAGAAATCCATTTGGACCCCTGTTCTCTGATATCGCTCACAAGATGGAATGACTACAACGCACCCCCGGAAACCAGTGATGTGACCTGGCACGACCTGAAGAAACAGATTCACAGACTCCAAAGCTCACTCTCTACAGAAAAGCGGAATTCCGGTGGCTGACCTTCCCCATCTAGACAGACGTGCAGCGTTTCATCCCCTGGCATTTCTTCTGTGGTCATCTACTTTGGACTGACACTTCCATCGGACTTACTGGTACACCTCTTGGACAACAGTTTCCTTTTATGCTGCTGGGTTTCTCAAAGACTGACAGCAGCAGTCCATGGACTTTGCAACCAGCAGCCTTGGGGACTCTATCGGCCATGCCCCCTCACCTGCAGGCCCTGCCCCAGAGGCAGAAAACTCCCCCTCCTTACTAGATCATTCCCACAGAGGCAGGAAATGCCCTTTGAGGCAAGAGATGCCTACAGAGGCATGAAGTGCCCACATAGGCATGAAGTGCTCCCAGAGGCAATAGATGCCCTCAGAGGCAAGAAATGCCCTTTTGCCTGCTAGGCCTTGCCCTTTGAGTCAGGAAACGCCCCCCTCAGGCCTCCCCTTGGCATCACACTGGTTCTTGCTGCTCTCCTATTTTTCTTGTGCCAGTTCTTTTGAAAATGCCTGTACGATATAGGTTTCTGTTCACCCCACACTCCTGATACTATGACCATTAGTTAAAAAGAAAGGGGGAATTGTTGCCTGTTTCCCCTCAGTGAAGCTCAGCCTGACATAAAGAACTATCCTGTATTTTATCTGGCAAACCTACAATCAGCACTTCTCTTGATCTTTGTGTGATGGTCATTTTCATCTCCTTCTCTTTTTGGAATACTTTTCTAGGACAAATTTTTGTCTTGTTTTGCCTCAATTCTCCATCCACACTCCAGATCAGGTTAAAAAATTTCTCAGTAAAGTATGCTTGTCAAGAATAGGAACAAGGAGGGGAGACGACACAGCTGTTGCACACGACTTTCATGCCTGAGCCCCAGGTTCAATTCCCTGTACCACCACACACCTCTCCCAGAGTAATAATAAATAACAAATAAAATAAGATTAAACACAAATTGTTTCCTCCAGGTGAGTTTCTGGGGACGTTTCTGCTGAACATGACCCTGCCTCTTTCTGGAGTAGTCATTTTATGTTTTGGAGATAAGAGATAAAAACCATCTCAAGCCCCTGTCCCAACTGTGACTGCCTGCTACTGAAACTCAAGTCCCTCTACCTCCAGGAGGACCAGCTGGGGCAGCAGGACCCTGTGTCCCCAAGCTGAATGTGGGAAGCATGAATGGCTTATGAGATAAAGTGTATTGTCCCAATTTTATATATGAGGAGACCAAGTAAGTGACTTGGCTAAGGTCTCATAATTGCTTTATTTGCTTATGTACTCCCCCCCCACCCCCCCACCAGGGTTCTTGCTGGGACTCAGTGCCTGCACTACAAATCCACTGCTCCTGGTGGCTATTTTTTTCTTTCTTTATCTTTTCTTATTTAATAGGACAAAGAGAACTTGAGAGGGCAAGGTTTACAAGGAGAGAGATAAAAAGAGACACCTACAGTGCTGCATCACTACTTGAGAAATATCCCCCCTACAGGTAGGACTGGGGGCTTGAACTTGGTCCTTGCACATGGTATATGTGCTCCTATCATATTCTACAAAGATTTTCATAACTTGCTGAAATGGGGTTTAGAGCAGATCTGCCCTCAGTTCTGTGTGATTCCCTCTTCTTCCCAGGACTATGGGTTCCAGCCAAGAGAACCCTTCCTGGTGAAGGAACTGAGTCTTGGGTACCTGGAGGGAGCAGGAGAAGAAGAGATGAAGGCTCTCCAATATAGACTTATGTGGGAAAAATCTGGAAACACTGGCTAATGTCTCATCACATTCACCCCTGGGAAGGCACATAGGGGTCACCCTGACAGCCCCCACTTTAGGTAGGACCACATGTGCAAGGATGGGCAAGGAACAGGTTAGAGGGTTGGATGTTTTTTAAATTATTATTATTACTTTGTTATTATTTTGACTAGAACTCTGTTCAGCTCTGGCTTATAGTGTTGCCAGGGATTGAACCTGGAACATTGATCCTTTAAGCATGAAATTCTTTCACATAACCGCTACGCTGTCTCACCAGCCCAGGGTTGTCACTCTTGCTTGTTGATATTTCAGGGCAGACCCCAGGCTCAGGTTGACATTGCTTCACTCTTATTTTACACCATTAGCCAAAAAAAGAAAGCCATTTATCAGCTGCTCCTTAATGCGGAACTGGGCCAGTTGCAACCAAGTCCTTGTTTCTTGGCTTTTCAGCTCTACTAGGGCTGAAGACCCGCCCACAGGAAGTTATGTCTGATTCCCAAGACAGGCTCAGGGCTCTAACCACTTAGCAGCCCCAGTCCCAGTTCCTTAACCAAAACTCCAGACCTCCAGGCCTGACTGCAATGCCAACTCGGCACCCCAACTCCCTTCTAGTTCTTTTTTTAAAAATTTAATTAAATTTAATTGTTTTATTCTTACCTAATGGATAGAGACAGCCAGAAATCGAGAGGGCTGGAGGAGATAGAGAGGGAGAGAGACAGAGAGACACCTGCAGCCCTGCTTTACCACTCATGAAACTTTCTCCCTGCAGGTGGGGCCTGGGGACTTGAACCTGGGCCCTTGCACACTGAAACATGTGTACTCAACCAGGTTTGCCCCCCCCCTACTTTTATCCTAGTCCTAGCTCCATCTAGCTCCAACCCCAAATGTTCTTTAGCTTCCAGGGTCTGAAAGCGCCAGGGATAAAGCCTCATCACTCTGGCATAGTGATGAGGGTCAGTCCTGGTAGAGACCACTGTTGTCCCCTGGTATTCAGAGGCCATGAAATGAGGTGTTTCAGTTCCCTGAGCCAGAAAAAGGCAAACCACGGGGAATGTGATTTGCTTTTCAGATACAGCTATTCCAGTGAAAAGCTTTACATCTGAGCAGCCGCTTCTCCCATCCTCCTTAAAAATCTGAATGACCTGGTGCAAGGAGTCCTGGGAAGAATTGGGGCCACAGTGCCCGAGCATCCTTAAACTCCAGGAAAAGACACGACAGGAGCACCACCTTATCTCCTCAGCTGTCATAGACCCTAGAACACTGGCCTCCCTGGCTGTATCCTGCAGAACCTAGTTCACTCCACCTAGTCCGAGGTCTGTTTTGCTCCAGACCCAGTTTCTCTCAAGCTTCTTGGGTCTGAAGGGAACCAGGGCTTCTGGCATAGTGTCCCAAGGGCTTCCAGTCTATGGAGCCACTTAATTTTGTTACAGCAGTGCTTGTAGGTGAATACACTCCCACTCATTACCCCTTTTTTCTTGTTGAGAGTTATTTATTATTATTGTATTTTTAAATTTATTTCTATTTTCTTGATAGTTGCTGACACTTAGGTACAACCCCTCAGCTTCCCAGGAGAGATATCTGCAAGATACTCTCACTTTGGCCTGAGTTTTTTTCCACCATCATACATCAGGACCCCGGAGTGCCTCCATCAACTTATTTATTTTTATGTGAGAGAGAGAGTGTGTGGTAGTGTGAGAGACCAGAGCACAGCTCGACTCTGACTTATGTTGGTGCCAGGAAGTGAACCTGGGACTTCCGGGGCCTCAGGCATACAAATCCTATACTCTAACACACTGAGCTGTCTCTTTTCCCCTACCCAGCCCCCTGCCCCCCAGCCCTTTCTCTCTTTTTGAAATCCCTGCTTAGACTGGAAGATTAATGCCTCCTGGGCTAGCTCTCCCCCTACTAGGAGCCCCCACTTCCTGGTGTTCTGTGGTCTGAGTCCCAGGGAATAGAGGTCAAGGTCGAGAGCTCACACAGCTAGCTGCATGCCTGCTGACATCTCCATCCCAGACAGCCTGTCAGAGCAGCTGCTCTGACTCTCCAATATGCAGCTATTCTGCCATGCTACCCTTCTGACATGTGGGCGTCTTACCACCCTGTCACTCTGATATGACGGCCGTCTGCCTCGCTTACATCTGACCCCAGTGAAATTCCACAAAGCTGACATTCAGAAGCGTAGACTTAGGCTGCAGCTGCGCTCCTCTGTGACCACGTTCTGCTGCCGTGACATCTCACCTCAGGGAGGGACAACTGTGGAGGCTTTCAGATACGCTGACCTCGTCACATGCTGGCCTTCCTGTGGAAATGCCAAGGCTGGTCAACCTTCTTACTCAGCTGGATAATGAGGGTCATGAGTGTTTATCTTTTTCCCTGCATGTCACTAACATGGTCCTTCAGCCCACCCTCACCCTCTACCCTTTTCATTCAATTCCTCACCTGTGACCCTTGACACTGACCTTGTTTCCATGGTGATTTCTGCTTATGCCCTCCCTCACACTAACTTCCCTGTTTATTCAAACACACTAGACACATTTCAGGCGGCTCACACCACCTTCCAGGGAAGCACTTGGCCTGTGCTCTGCTGAATGTGCAGACAGGCGTATGGTCTGCTGTAGACACAAGGGATCAGCAATGAATGCTTCACCAAAGGGAGGCCTTTTCTCGGGTTGGTTATGACCCATTGAACTGTTTCTGCTCATAACATGTATGCCACAAATATAGGGTGCTGTGTGTGTGGGGGGGTGGTGGCTTTCAAAACTAACAGCCAATGATCTGATTCTCCAACACCAGCTGGATGGCCGTTCTTCTGGTAGAATTCTGACACTACATATCCAGAGCTAGCTTCTGACTCCACACTTTAAAGGGTGTAGTTCTCCAGGAATAGCCTCTACTTCAGATGCCCATTGAAGATTCTGGGTCTCTGGTTTTCTGTGTGAGGTGAATGTGATAACCACTGTACTATGGAAACCACCTCTGGTTTTCTGAACATCTGGCTATAGAAAAGGGGTTTGGGGGCCAACTGGTGGCATACCTGGTTAAGTGTACACAGTATAATGCTCAAGGACCTGGGTTCAAGCTCTGGTCCCCACCTGTAGGGGGAAAGCTTCACAAGTGATGAAGTAGAGCTGCAGGTGTCTCTCTGTTTCTCTCCCACTTTCTCTCCCCCTCTCCTCTCAATTTATCTCTGTCTATATTCAGTAGGAAATAAAATAAAATAAACAAAAAAGAAAAGGGTTTTCCATGCACCCTCCTCCAGCTTTGATCATTTCTCTAGAATAGCTCACAGAATTAGGAAGGCACCTTGTTTCCATTTCACAGCTGGTAACATCAAAGTATCTATGAGTGTGCGCATAAAGAGCATAAAGCGGACGGACGACTTGAAATAGCCACATGGAGGTGCGCGAGGCCAGGTGCGGGAGAGGGACGTGGAGCTCCCATGTCCTCACCACCTCCCAGCATCTGGATGACTCACCAACCTAAAAGCTCTTCGAACCCAGTCGCTGAGGTCTCTTCTCTGGAGGTTTCATTTCAAGCAGGTGTGATTGACTAAGTCATCAGCCATTAGTGAGTCAATCAATCTCCAGCTTTAGAGCAGGACTGGGGCTGAAAAGTACCCAGCCTTGAATCAAGGTTTGCTTTTTCAGGCAACCAGCCCCCACCCCTTGGCTACAATCATCTCATTAGCATACAAAAGACTTAACTTTAATTACTCAGGATAGTCTAAGGCTTTCGGAACTGTGTGCTTGGAATCTGGACAAAGCCCACATATTTACCTTTTATTATATCACACCCGTACACATGTGTGACTTCAACAAATCCCTCTTTCCCTGAAGTAATGAATGAGTCTGCCTGTTGTTGCCTGAAGATCCCCAAGTGAGCTTGTTTGCTGAGCTGACTTCCAGTGTCTTACCAGGTTTTCCTTACTGTCTCCAGCCATCCCTGCAACTTTGGAGTCCTGTGTTCTGACTCAGCTGCTCTGCAGACTAGTCGTGTGGCCTTGGGCAAGCTTCACCCTCTCTTTTCTCGGTTTTTTTCATCACTACCAACCCTATCTCATCTACTAATCACACATAGCCTACAGGGTTGTTGTGAGAAGCCAATGTGACATGCACATAAGGAACTGAGCAAGGACTTGGCATAGGAATAGAGATTCAATAAGCAGGAAGATGGTCTGGCTCTGGAGCCAGAGGCTGGAATTCTGTTACCTGGGTTTAGGTCTAGATACTGCCACTTATGAGCTGTGTGACTTTGGGGAAATTCCTTAACATCTTTGGGTGTTACATGTTCAGTGGATTCACCTCCTAGAATTGCTGTAAGAACTGAAAGGCTTAACATAAAAGGGGCTTGGACGGTGTATAGCACAGGGTGAATTAAAAAATAGTTATTAGTGATTTAATAGTGTTTTACAAAAATATAAGACAACAGGTGTATATATAATTCCACACTGTTCCCACCACCAGAGTTCTGCATCCCCATTCCCTCCATTGGAAACTATAGTGGTTTGCCCAAAATCACAGATATGGGTTAGCTATTATTTCTGTGTCTGTCTGTCTGTCTATCTATCTATCTATAAATATATTTAATTTTTATTTATAAAATGGAAATATTGACAAGACCATAGGATAAGAGGGGTATAATTCCTCATAATTCCCACCCCCCAGAACTCCATATTCCATCCCCTCCTTTGAAAGCTTTTCTATTCTTTATCCCTCTGGGAGTATGGACCAAGGATCATTATGGGGTGCAGAAGGTGGGAGGTCTGGCTTCTGTAATTTTTTCTCCTCTGAATATGGGTGTTGGCAGGTTGATCCATACTCCTAGCCTGTCTCTCTCTTAAAGAAGTAATTCTAGTAGTACTAGCCACTGTTCTATCTATCTCAATGTACCTTCCATAAAAGAACCAGCAGGGGCCTGGTGGTATAGGCTGGGGCTGGACAGACTCCTGCAAGGAGGGTGGCATGGTATTTAGGGAACTCGATTTATCTCAGCACATAAAATTTCTGGATGTGGTAAAAGCAAGCAAACATGAACACTTGATTCTTCTTTTTCTCTTCAAGGAATTATAAAAGGAGACTTCATACACCAGGCCAATATTGCACCCTGTTGGTGGAGAAACTCCTTGGCAGGGTATTAGGGATGGAGGGAGCATTTGAGAGAACACAGGGCAGGAGAGACCATTTTGTGAGCTCCTCTAGTTACAAGAGTCATAAATCCTTAGTACAAAGTCATCTTTGCAAAGCAATATGAACGGGTATGTGAGTTGGAGCCAACAGATGGGACACCCACTCTTGCTCTCTCTCTTTATCTGATCTGGCCAGTCTCTCTCCGTGGAGTCTGTGTATCCATTCCCATTTCCCTTTTCTGGCACAGAGTAAATTTAAATGGTGATATTATGGGTTCAAGAACCATAGTCACCCTATGGAGTCAACAAGGTGGACCATCATTAACATTAATGGGCCACAGAAAGAGCTCCTGCTCTTAAGGAATTCTGGCCTCCAAACAAAGGGAAGGTCCAGCTTCTATAGGGGGCTGCAGGGCTGAGGGCAGGGAGTGTCATCACAGAAGCAGAAGCTGCAAGGTTAAGGGGGTGGGGCTTGGACCCACTGCTCAGGGTCTGTTTGCCTTAGTTACTGTTATCCTTTCCTTCAGAGCTGTGTCTGGGGTAAGGTTAGCCCCAGAACTTAGTTTTATGACCTGTCAGGGCACAATGTGTGCCACTGTGTGTGTATGTGTGTGTGTGTGGGGTGGGGCTAGGTGGGGTGGAGGGGTGTTTTTTCTCAAGGCCTCCTGTTGTCTGGGGGCTTCTCTCCTTCCTACAGTTTGGTTAGTTAACTCTTTCTTTCCCTTGATATTCTTTTTTCCACTTGAGTGAGATTAGGACCACTTATGCTAGTGTGGTACATGTTACTTAAATTCACCTGAGTATGAATTTGACTGACACCGTGTCTTCTGCTCTATCACTTGCCCACTTGTGTTGTCAGGGTAACAGCTCACAGATGCTTTGCTCCTCTTTTTCAACCCCAGAGCCACTGTCCTGCCATCATGTCCCACTGCACCAGCTCTGTTCCTTTTGTCCGGATCCTCTGCCCATTTTTTTTTCTTTCTTTCAACTTTGGTATCACTTTCTTGTGGGGATGTTGAGTTACAGTGTTGTTATTGTCAGGAGGGTACATTCCTACATTCCCCCCAAGACAAGAGTCAGTACATTTCACCCTGTACCAAACCATTGTCTTGTTCTACCATTGGGAATTTGATCCCCAGCCTTAAGTCCCCAAATCTGCTACTATAAACTACAGTCCACTGAAGTTTCACCTTGTATTGTCCTTTGCTTAGTTTTCCCAGAGCTCCTCCTGAGTGAGGTTATCTGGTACTCATCTTATTTTGCTGAATACAATTCCCTCCAGGTCCAGTTCTGCCCATTTTCACTTGGACAGTCCCCCTCATAATTCTCATTTCAGGTCACAGGCTGCTTCCTCGGGGAGACCTCTGAATCCTTGATGAGTTGATCTTTGTTACAATCACTCAAAAGTCCATATGCCTTTTGTACACGGCACTGATTACGATTGTAGTTTTACCTCTATTTCTGTGATTCACTGATTCAAATCTGTCTCCACCCCTTGATCGTAAACTCCTCCAGATCACTGATGCATCAATATACTTTTTATTCTTTTACTTCCAGTGCTTACATGTTGTAGATGTCCAATAAATATTTGTTGAATGAAGAGTTGGATTAATGCACGCATGCATGAGTGCCCAGCATACCCTCTTCCTTCCTTGTCTTCTCAGCTCCTGAGTCAGGCTGCTTCTCCTCAGGGGCTAGATGAAACCTGGATTTATCCATCACTCCAACTTTCTTGTCTGATCTCCACAGCTGGGGAAGTATTGATGCATTTGATGTGGGATGAGGATAGAGAAGAGCCTGGAGAACTCACAGCTAGACAGACAGGTGGGGTCAGAGTTTCAGCCTTGCGCAGGTAGGAGGGTTTACCTTTGTATCTCTCTAGTTTTGGGGTTCCCTTCTTGCTCTTCTCATGTCACCTCTGGCTTAATTTCCTTACTTCACCCTTCAGTACTGCTGACTTCTAGAGTGTCTCTGTAGGAAGGCCTGGAATCCCTGGTTCCATCTTGAATTGAAACTGTGAGCATGACTGGGTCGTTCAGCTGTTACAAGAAGACATACTATCCCCCCAAGTTAATATGGGGCTTTTGCCTATATTAGTATAGAAGTCACTAATTCAAGACTATCACCTATTTGGGGCTACCATAAAACTGACAAACATATGAGTTAACTGAAGGAAAATGGAGTTCTCGTTGCCTTAAATGAGAGACGGTGAAAACATTCAGAAGAGAATTGTCCTTGAAGACTGCTTCCCCCAACTCTAGTCATTGCTTCTCCTCTTGCTGGTCCAGTTCTTACATGCCCTCTTTTCAGCTCAGTTTAGTTCCACACTTTCAGTTCCACCTGTATAAGTAACCTCCTCTAGTTCTTCTTCCATGCTGTTGCTTCTTTCTCTTATTCCTCTATCTATGACCCAGAATCAAAGGTCAGATTCTAGGTTCTCTCTTGTTCTGTCATTTGCCTTGTATTCTTTTTTTTTTTTCTTTTCTGATTTTTTTAAATTGGGGAATTAATGTTTTACATTCAACAGTAAGTACAATAGTTTGTACATGCATAACATCCCCCAGTTTCCCATTTAACAATACAGCCCCCACTAGGTCCTCTGAATCCTTCTTGGACCTGTATTCTCCCCACCCACCCACCCCAGAGTCTTTTACTTTGGTGCGATACGCCAATTCCAATTCAGGTTCTACTTGTGTTTTCTTTTCTGATCTTGTTTTTCAACTTTGGCCTGAGAGTGAGATCATCCCATATTCATCCTTCTGTTTCTGACTTATTTCACTCAACATGATTTTTTCAAGGCCCATCCAAGATCGGCTGAAAACGGTGAAGTCACCATTTTTTACAGCTGAGTAGTATTCCATTGTGTATATATACCACAACTTGCTCAGCCACTCATCTGTTGTTGGACACCTGGGTTGCTTCCAGGTTTTGGCTATTATAAATTGTGCTGCCAAGAACATATGTGTACACAGATCTTTTTGGATGGGTATGTTGTGTTCCTTAGGATATATCCCCAGGTGAGGAATTGCAGGATCACAGGGTAGGTCCATTTCTAGCCTTCTGAGAGTTCTCCAGACTGTTCTCCACAGAGGTTGGACCAATTGACATTCCCACCAGCAGTGTAGGAGGGTTCCTTTGTCCCCACACCCTCTCCAGCATTTGCTGCTGTTACCTTTTCTGATGTATGACATTCTCACAGGAATGAAGTGGTATCTCGTTGTTGTCTTTATTTGCATTTCTCTGACACTCAGAGACTTGGAGCATTTTTTCATGTGTTTTTCTGCCTTTTGGATCTCTTCTGTGGTGAATATTCTGTCCAAGTCCTCCCCCCATTTTTTGATGGGGTTATTTGTTGTCTTGTTGTTGAGTTTGGCAAGCTCTTTATATATGTTGGTTATTAAACTCTTGTCTGATGTATGACATATAAAGATCTTCTCCCATTCTGTGAGGGGTCTGTTGGTTTGGGTAGTGCTTTCTTTTTCTGTGAAGAAGCTTTTTAATTTGATGTAGTCCCATAGGTTTATACTTGCCTTAGTATTCTTTATAATTGGATTCATTTCATTGAAGATGTCTTTAAAATTTATGTGGAAAAGAGTTCTGCCAATATTTTCTTCTAAGTATCTGATAGTTTGTGTATGAACAACTATATTTCACCAAGCTAGAGAACCTGGAAGAAATGGACGATTTCCTAGATACCTACCAACTTCCAAAACTAAGTAAAGAGGAAGTGGATAACATGAACAGGCCCATCACAGCCAATGAAATTGAAACAGTTATCAAAAACCTCCCCCAAAATAAAAGTCCTGGAACAGATGGTTTTACAAATGAATTCTACAAAACCTTCAAAGAAGAACTAATACCTCTACTTTTAAAAGTCTTCCAGAGATTGAAGACACTGGAATACTCCCTGCCAGCTTCTATGAAGCTAACATCACTCTGATACCAAAAGCAGACAGGGACATAACCAAAAAAGAAAACTACAGACCAATATATCTGATGAACATAGATGCTAAAATATTGAACAAAATTCTAGCCAACCGGATACAGCAGTATATTAGAAAGATTGTTCATCATGACCAAGTGGGGTGTATCCCAGGCATGCAAGGTTGGTTTAATATACGTAAATCAATCAATGTGATCCACCACATCAACAAAAGCAAGACCAAAAACCACATGGTCATATCAATAGATGCAGAGAAACCTTTGCCTTGTATTCTTATTCTGTGGCATTGTTTCCTTTTTGGGAGTTGGGGAGGGAGGTTGGGGCCCTGGGAATTCTGGGAATTGTAGTTTTTATATACCAAGTTACACCCCTTAATTGTTTTTAAAATTTTTTCTTTGTGACTAATAGTAGGTTACAAGAATATAAGATTACAGGGTAGAGGTCGGGGTAGATAGCACAATGATTATGCAAGTAGACTCTCCTGCCTAAGGCTCTGAGGTCCTAGGTTCAATCCCACACCAATTTATAAACCAGAGCTAAGTGGTGCTCTGGGGGAAAAATTACAGGGTATAATTACACACCATACGTATCACCAAAGTTTTATATCTCCACCCTCTTACCTCCCAAAGATAACCACCACAGTTCTAATAAGTCTTAGAAACAATTTCTTTTCTTCTATCTTTTGTCTTGTTTTGTTTTTGCAAATTCATGTGTTATCAGTTCTCTAGATTCCACATATGGGTGAAAACCATCCAGTAGTTGCCTTTCACCTCTTAACTTATTTCCCCAGGTACCATAACCTCCGGTTTCATCCATTTTCTCCTGGAGGGTACAATGCCACCTTTTAAAAAATTGTTATTGTGGAATTAGTATTTCACAGAGTATATATCCTATTAACTTCTCTAGCCAGTCATCTGTTGAAGGGAATTTTGGCTGCTTCCACTTTTGGGCTATTGTGAATAATGCAGCTATGAACATAGGGGTGAATGTGTCCCTTCTAACTATAACCCTTGATTCTTTGAGATACGGAGCAAAACTAACAGCTTAGTACTGCTCATCTCCTGAGCTGGGGAAGGAGCCATTTTCAGGGACCCTGCAATTTCTTCTGACCTATCAGTTCAAGCTCTGACTTCACTCATCTCTCCTACTATTTTGAATTTGAATCTCCTTATCCACTCCATGGTGGTGAATCCCTGCTCAGGGCCTGACAGGGATCAGCCTGGTGTTTGTGGAACAAATGGGTTTGAGTTCCAGTTCTGCCACCAACTTTCTCATCTTCGGTTATTTAAATTGTGTCACTTTTCCAAGTGTGAGTTGTTTTTACCTAAACTCACATTTATTTGTTGTGATAATCTGAAGCAAGAGGGGCCAGGTGGTGGTGCACCTAGTTGAGTGCACATGTTACAATGTGCAAGGACCCAGGTTCGAGCCTGTAGGGGGAAAGCTTTGCGAGTGGTGAAGCAGTGCTACAAGTGTCTCTTTGTCCCCCCTCCTCTGTCTCCCCTTTCCCTCTCGATTTCTGGCTATCTCTATCCAATAAGTAAAGATAATAAAAAATATATTAAGCAAGAGTGGAGAGGAAACCACCGGCCGCCAATCTGACACTTAGTCAAAGCCCTCTGACCTCCTAGAGGTCTCTGGTTCATGTTCCTCTTCCCTCTCCTTCTCTCCTGGGCCTGACCCAGCCTCCATCCATGTTTTTGATTCTTCCTGCTCCACCAGTTGAGGTCCCCACCTCTATGTTGTTACTGTCTGACTTCATGCCCTCCTCCAGAAAGTCCCTTGAACTCATAAATATCTCTTGTGACTCACACAGCTTCCCATTCCTTCAGGTTTAAATTTCTAGAAAAAAATAACCTAGATGTAGCCAATTCTGACTCTACTGACAGCTGTAATCGTCAGACAAACCCCTTTAATTTTTTTTTATACTTCAGAGTCCTCATCTTTCAAGTAGAGCTAATAACACTTACTTTACAGGTGTGTTAGGAAGATTAAATGACGAAATACACATTAAGCATGCAGCACAGGTTGGCATATGGTAAGAGCTAGTTTAAAGAACGAGTTGCTATTATTACTGCTTTTGGTTTTATATCTCCATGTTGTCCCCAGCCAGCTTGGCTTCTTGAAGTAAAACTCTGGTTTCAAACATTATTCCATCCCTGTGGCCATTCTCCATCTCCTTGTCCTGAAACTGTCCCAAACCCTCTGCCAGTATTCCACACCACAGAGGGAAGGGATCAGGGCCCAGTGGAAGGCTCTAGAAATCCTGCAGGGAATGTCTACCTGTGGCTGAGAGGAAGTTTATGGGACAGTCCCACAAAGGATGAAAGAGTGATACAGGGCATGTCATGTCTGATGAAGGGTCTTGTCAGCAGCCTCTACATATTTGGGAATTGCGCTGAGTTGAGGGTTCATCGTTCCGAAGGTGTACAAAAGTGATCTAGACTGGCTGCTCCTCAAGGAGTCTCACTTGTCTAGCACAGAGCAGTAGCCACGATTCTCAGCTGAATGCATGGAAACAGGGCAGTGTGCATGTCACTAGAGCATATCTCTCCAGGGCCTAGTTCTCCTAAGGGTGTGGCTCAGTGAAGCCGGACTGGAGCTGAGCTCCTGGTTTACCTACAGACTGCCTTTGCCTGCAGGTTATAACAAATAACAGTTATTCATAACTTCTGAGTTTTGGGGTGATTTGAAAGAGCTTTCTAGTTTTTTTTCTTATTTGTTCGTTTTTAGCTGTCAGCAGGGGTTTACTGTTCCAAGTGTATTTTTCCCCTTTATTGGGGGATTAATGTTTTACTTTCGACAGTAAATACAATAGTTTGTACATGCGTAACATTTCTCAGTTTTCCACATAACAATACAACCCTCTCTAGGTCCTCTGTTACCCTTTTCTAGGACCTGTATTCTCTCCCCCCACCTCCACCCCAGAGTCTTTTACTTTGGTGCAATACACCAACTCCAGTCCAGGTTCCCAAGCAGATTTTTTATTTTATTTTATTTTTTGCCAGAGCACTGCTGAGGGTGGTTCTGGGGACTGAACCTGGGACCTTGGAGCCTGAGGCCTGGAAGTCTTTTGTCTAGTCACTATGCTATCACGTGGCCCTAATAGCAATTGTTTCTTGATACCCCAATGAAGAGCAAAGGAGAAAAGAGACATAATCTGACCTACATGTTAGAAAATCCTCTTTGGGGTGGGGAAGAGGCTCATTCCTAGATTTTAGGCTCATATGAGTTTTCCTCTGCCTCCATTCTGTGTGGAGATACTGGAAGATGGGCTGGGATAGATGGACCTGCAGGGGAGAGGTGGTAGAGGCAGAAGTAGTAGAGGGAAGACACACACACACACACACACACACACACACACACACACACACACACACACACACACACAGAGTTAGTGAGGCAGATTAGAGCACAAAGCTCAGTTACAAGTTAGGCATAAGAGCTGAAGGAGACAAGAGATAATATTTCTGGCATGGGAAATTGTCTTGGAATTCGGTCCGTGGGTAGATAAAGTGATCAGATAATACACTTGACCATGTTGATATGCAGTGCTGTGGCAAAGACAAAGTTATAATGGCAAGTCTGGGCCTTGAGCCTAGGCTGAGGACCAAGGGAACCATCAGAGCAATAGTGATGAACTAGTGAAAGTGAATGAGGGTGTTTACAATAAACATAGAGGATTAGGTGTTGGAGCCTGGGAATCCTGACCATTAACAGAGTGGCTGGAGGAGTCTGCTAGCACTAGAGGAGCAGTCAGAGGAAAGTGAGGGGAGTCAAGGGGGAGCTGGTTGTTGTGCAGAAGTTCCGGGAGGAGAAAAATCCATGATCAGAGGTATTGTGGGAAGTATGCCATGGACCATCGACTAAGTCTAGCATCTGGCTGGGGACTATCAAGAGTGGCCTGACTCATGGGGCCTTTTCACCCTCACTTTACTTATGTCAGCAGTTACCTTACTACCCTGGTGGATGGCAGTGGCTTTGCAATGAGATTGGGAGGAGAGGGGATAGAACAAATGACTTTTTTGCTTTCAAAAGCCTTTCAAAAAGACTAACATTGAGGGGATCAGAGAGTAGGTATGAGACTAGGTGTTGCTTTTTCTTAGTATGGGGGACCCTGTATGATTGAAGCAGAGAAAAGAAATGGTCTGCTTTACCTTTGGAAACAAATTGCTTGGGCAACAGTCAGATGGCAGGGAAGCTCGAAGACCAGTGAAGAGACTAGTTTAATGATTCAGGAGAGAGTCAATGATGACTTTGAGCAGGATATCTTTATTTACTTTCATGTAAAAGGTGAGAAGTGGTTGAATTTGGAGTTATTTTTTATTTTTATTTTTTTATTGCCATCATTGTTATACTGGAGCTCAGTGCCAGCACTATGAATCCACTGCTACTGGTGGCCATTTTTCTTTCTACTTTATTTATTTATTTATTTTTGACAGGACAGAGAGAAATTGTGAAGTCAGGGGAGACAGAGAAGGAGAAAGAAAGATAGACAAGTGCAGACATGCTTCACCACTCAGGAAGTGTTCTCCCTGCAGGTGAGGGGCCAGGGCTCCTTGGGTATGGTGACACCTGTACTTCACCTAGTGTACCACTGCCTGGGCCCTGCATTTGGAGCTTTGCTTTAGTATGACAATAGGACTGAAAGGACTTGGCTGTGGATCTGGTGTGTGTGTGTGTGTGTGTGTGTGTGTGTGTGTGTGTACAACTAATGAGAGGAGTGTCGCCTGCCTTCTAGGGCCCTGCTGGAGTGAGTACTCTGGAGGAGTGACTTGGGAAGTCTGGAGGAGAAGCAGGAACAGGTTTTGTGGAGGGGGAAGGTGTGGAATCATTTTGTCTCAGGCGCTGAGTTTAAAATACTTGTTAGAAATGCAAATGTAGGTATCAAGGAAGCAGTTGAAAATATACAGCTGGTGTTCAGGGGAGCCGGTTGGGCTGGAGTTATCTACAAATGCTGAGCATGTAATTCCATGTGATGGGGGGGGAGGCATCCTGGGGGTGGGGGAGCTGGAAATGGCTGCTCAACCTGGTCTTCTCTGGTAGAGGCTGAATGGCACGAGAACAAGGTCCTTGTCTGCTGTGTGCATGGCTGTGTGCCTGTGCCTGGAGCTGTGTCTAATACACAGTAGGTGCTCAGTTATGCTATTTGCCAAAGAGATATACAATCACTTGGGGAGGATGCTGGGTAGGCAGAGAAAGTGGGAGGTCTGAGCATGGCAGGGGGCTTCCGTCTGTGGTCAGGGAGTGACTGCATTACAGTGCAGGAAACTTGCACCTGCTGTTTCCACTGCTGCTGTTTCCGTTGTTGCTGTTACTGCCCTGTCTCACTCAGACCCAACCCACAGTGCAAATGCTATTCATCTTCCCCTCCAACTCATTGGAAAGCCCCCAGCAGCTGTGCCACCAGCTTATTCACATGGGGACCAGGAGACTTCTTTAAGTTTCCAAGAAGGAAGAAATCTGGCAGGTGTCACTTTTTTTTTAGAGAGACTGTGTTGGGTGGGCCTAGTGATCACAGATGCCGCTTGTGTTTTAGACACCAAGTGATATCTCCAACCCTGGCAATTTCAAAAAATGTACTTCTTCCTCTTTGTCCTCCTTTTCAGCCTACTTTATCACCCTCTCCTTCTCTACCTCCTCCTCCTCTTTCACCCCCCCCATCACTTCCACTTCCTCTTCTACCTCCTCCTCTACCTCCTCCTCTTTTCCTCTCTACCCTCTTTCTATCAAAGTCAGTTCTGCAGACAACCTCACTTGACCAGCATTGTGTAGGTCAGGATATCTAGCTATGGGGTCCTCTCTTCTCTTCTGTTTCCCCTCAGCTTTGCCTCCTTCCTTAGAAGGAAAGGGCTCATCTCTTGATCAGGTCCCCCTACCCTTTCTTTGACTGTCTCTCTCTCTCTCCCTCTCCCTCCCTCCCTCCCTCCCTCCCTCCCTCCCTCCCTCCCTCCCTCCCTCCCTCCCTCCCTCTCTCTACCTTCTCCCTTCCTCTTTTTCTCTCTCCCTCTCTCTCTTTCTCCACATATCTCTTTCTCTCTGTATCTCACTCTTTAAATACATCAAATGTTTTTTAAAAAAATCTAGCCTCTGTGTTTTACTTGATGTTTGGTTAATTTCTCTCCACCTTACTTCCCAACTTTCCTGAGGCTGGATAAATGGCTTAGCCTGCCCCCCCCCCCCCCGGACCCTTCACATCAGCTCCAGGAAGTCAGGCCCCTCACTTGGCAGCCTAGTCTGTGCCAGCTGGTGACATATTCTTATAAGAAAGAGCTCACATGAACAGGCTCCTGGGTGTGGGCCACATGTGTACGTTGTGGCTTTTGACTCAGATACATCTGTCTTCATTCCCAATGAGTGAAGGCCACCGGTCGCTTCCTACAAACTTCAGGTGATTAACCACCCTTTGTGATCTTGTTCCCTTCTCTGTCTGTGGAGGGACAGAGTTAGTGCCTTCTGCCCACAGGAGGAGAAGCACTTGGCACACCGCAAGAATTTGGAGGAGAGAGGCCTCATCCATTCTCTGCATTTCTCCTGTGGGACCCTGGCCTGTCTTCACTTGTCTCACTTGTATTTCCCCATCCACCAGTAGCAGAGGGAGATGGGAAAAAATTAAGCAAAAATTGTCTTGATTTGACTCCCCCCACCCCCTCATAAGCTTGAAGTAAGTTAACCAAAGAGTCTTTTAAACAAGGATCAATCTCACTCCAGCTTCACTGGGGCATTGGGAAAGTAGCCAGAGGACTCTGTCTTAGGAGAGCAGCAAGGTCTCTTTTGCATGCCCTCCCCCTTCCCCACCCCCTGCATGAATGTCAGGGAATGGAGTGACCTCCATGTGATCTCCCTTTACTTATGCCCTGGGAGAAACTTCCAGGTTTTTCCTCACTTTTCACTTGGTCATTGGTAAATTGGGGATATGAATGTCTGCTAGATTAGCAACTTTTTTGTCATGTGTGCTTAACCCACTGGCTACCGCCGGACTCCCAATTGGTAGTTTTTTTTTGGGGGGGGGGGGCTCCAACAAGATAATGCACACTAGTACTCATTACTCAACACCAAAGCTTTCAGTGAATGTGGTCATTATGTGACTTCTAGGGAAGGGCCATTTCAGTGACCTTCTTTGCTTTGCAGCCATTTCATGAGCCTGTGATGGGACACAGGAAGGGTAAGAGGGTGGGGAGCAGGATAAGGGTGGGGTGACCAGAGAGGGACCCAGGACCAGGGGCCAAGGGAGGGCTGTAAACAAAAGGCTCAGGGAGCCAGGTGGTGGCACACCTGGTTGAGTGCACATGTTACAATGTGCAAGGTCCCAGGTTTGAGCCCCCGGTCCCCACCTGCAAGGGGAAAACTTTGCAAGTGGTAAAGCAGGGCTCCAGGTGTCTCTCTGACTCTCTCTCTCTCTCATCTCCCCATTCCCTCTCGATTTCTGGCTATCTCTTTCCAATAAATAAATAAAGGTAATAAAAAGAAAAGGCTCATTATCTGGGGCCCCAGCATGTCTCTCTTTGCTTCACCAGCCCTGCCTGGTTGCATTGATTTACTTGAAAGTTTTTAATGGGTTATAATTGGAAAAGGCCTGGGTGAGATTTGCATATTGATTTGACATTTAAGTATATGATTAAATAAAAGCTGACTGAGGTCATCACTTGACTAAATTGGCTTAATGAGTGTTGATTACCTTGTGCATGTTAATTTCATTTACCCTGATTACTCCATCTATCTTTCTTGAGGATCTATTAGCACCTTTGACTCGATTGTACTTGATAGAACAAGAAGCCAGACGGGTCAGTAAGGGTGGTGGTGGCCGCTGGTCTCTCTGCCTGTCCATCTGGCCGTCCCTTGGGCCTCAGAGGTTCTAAGCCCTGTACATTTTTTTCCCCTCTCTTTGTCCCCCTACCCCCTTCCTCCTAATCACAGAATCTGATCACTAAGTTTTTCTAAACAGGAGTGTCACCACTCCAGTGCCTGAGAGAAATCAGGTGATGTAGGCGGAGGAGGAGTGGGGGTGAGTTACAGACCCATGAGAAGTGTCTCCCTTCCCCCTTCCAGCTACACCCTTTGCTCCTATTTCCAAAGATTGAACAGTGCCTCTGAAAATGGAGACCTCTTGGGTGTTGGGTGGTAGCTCAGCGGATTAAGCACAGGTGGCACAAAGCACAAGGACTGGCATAAGGATCTCTGTTTGAGCCCCTGGCTCCCCTGCAGGGGAGTGGGAGTCACTTCACAAGTGGTGAAGCAGGTCTTCAGGTGTCTGTCTTTCTTTCTGTCTTCCCCTCTCTCCATTTCTCTCTGTCCTATCTAACAATGATGACACTAATAACTATAACAATAAAACAACAAGGGCAACAAAAGGAAATAAATAAATATTTTAAAAAAGGTAAACTTAAAAAAAAAAGAAAATGGAGAGCTCTTCAGGTGGGGTGAGTGTCTTCCACCCTCTAAACCTGCTCTGCCCATCTGCGCTCTGTGGTCTCCGAGGGACCCATAAAGAGGCTCCTCTGGGGGGGTGGGGATCCTCAGGAGTGTGGTTGGGGGATGGTAGGAGATGGAGTATTTCTTTTTGTGGATACAATTTTTATTCTTTCTTTCTAGTTTTTATTATATAAGACAGAGAGAAATTGAGAGAGGACAAAGAGACAAAAAAGGGGAGAGAAAGACAGACACCTGAAAACCCGCTTCCCCACTTGTGAAGTGAGCTCCCTGCAGGTGGGGAGGATAGAGTATTTCTTTTCTTGTCTCCTTCCTGACAAAAAAAAAATCTCGGTTTGATCACCAGCCCACACATCAAAGCTCTCTCTCTGGGTTCCCCTGCCATCTTACTTGCACCTGTCGCTTTGCAGGGGCACCGTGTGTACTGCTGGGCTCCCCGCCTAGCCCACAGGGACTGCACCACCCCTGTGACTCCCTTCCACCTTGCCCACACCTTTATGGATAGACCTTTCATCAACTTCCCTTAAATTACCCAATTTGAGTGTGCCATCTGTTTCCTGCTGAGACCCTAACTGATACAGCAGGCAACATATTTTTCCACTCAAAAAATCAGGACATGTGGTCTGACAAGTCCATGTGTGGCTATAGGACATAGGACCCAGCTCATATCAAGCCAACAACATGGCTCTGCCCTGCTCGCTAGGTCTGGACACCTCATGAGAGGGTGGGCATCCCATTGGTGTTCTCCTGCCTCCTCCTATAGGCCCCCTTAAAATACTGTATTTATTTATTTCTAATAATAGATGGGGGTGGGGGTGTTGGGCACTACAGGAGCTTCCCCCTGTGGTCTGTTTACATAACCAGTTACCTAGGAGCCACCCTGCCTGCAGGGCATTGGTTTAATCCCCACTGGTTCACCATGTCTTTTTGCTCCGCCCCCTCTCGTAGTCACCCTGACTTCCACCAGTCTCTTTTTGCCCCATCTTCTCTACGTCACATCCTGTTTCCACCCTACCTGGCGAGTATATATACAGCTGCTCTTCTGTTTGAACACACTGGGGATTGCTTTCTGGCTCCGAGAGTTCCAGAGTCTCTCTCCTGCCACCCTAGCTCCGCAGGAGTTCCTGATCCCTCTCCCACGCAGCAGCCTAGGTTGGCTCCAGTTGAGTTCTCTCCAACCCAGAAGGCACTTGCTTGGGAAGAAGCACCCTCAGGCTATCCCGGCATGGGGGGACTAGAGGACTGCTCAGTTGTGGTTTATGGTAGCGCTTGGGATTAAACCTGGGACCTCAGAGCCTCAGTCATGAAAGGCAATTGCATAAGCATTATGCTGTCTCCCCAGTCCAGCCATCCTTTTTGGGATGGTGCCAGGGCCTTGTACTGCTCTAGGGCTGCCTTTTCATTTAGTAAGGGAGGGTGACATATCACAGCAGGAGCATCCTCCCGTAGGGTAGACTATAGCAGGGAGCATCCTCCAGTGCCCTAGCACCTCCTATGTGGTGTGTGGACTTGAACCTGAGCTGCATGAATAGCAAAGTATGCAGTCTACCTGGTGAGGGATCTCTCCTGTTCCTGCAGTCCCTGCTTATCAACTGACCATACCAATTGCTTTAAGCTTCTTGGAATGTGTGGTCCCCACTAACCCCCTCACTATTTTATTTTATTTTAAAGATTTTTAAATTTTATTTATGGTTATTTATTTGTATTTAGTAGGGCAGAGAGAAGCTGGGGGTGGGGAAATAGAGAGGAGGAAAGAAAGACACTTGCAACATTGCTTTGTCACTTGCAAAGCTCCCCCCCCACACCACCCTGTAGCTGGGGATCAGGGGCTTGAACCTGGGTCCTTATTCCCTGTAATGTGTGTGCTTAACCAAGTGTGCCACTACCCAGCTCCTACTTCTTGCTCTTAACAGACACACTCAGTCCAGTTTCATTAGAGAAAGGACATTATACTAGAATGCTTCTTGGTACCATGCCCTTCCTCACAGCCACATTTCCTACTGGGCTGGTATTTTCACATCCTCTGTCAAAGGTAAAGACCCTTATCTTTGCCCTGAAACCTTCCCACCACTTTCTCCAGGGCCCCACTGCAGCACTGTCTTTTCTCCTGTTTCTGTTTAGCTCCAGAATTCTTTTGCTAAAAAATTTAAAAATATTTATTTATTTATTAGATAGGCACAAAGAGAAATTGAGAAGGGAGGGGGAGATAGAGAGGGAAAGAGACAGAGAGACACCTGCAGCCCTACTTCACCACTCATGACGCTTTCCTCCTGCAGGTGGGGAAAAGGAGCTTGAACCTGGGTCCTTATGCACTGTAGTGAGTGTGCTTAACCAAGTGCACCACCATCTTTCCCCCTCTCTGTCCCCCCCCACCCCCAATTCTTCTCCATTCTCTTGTTTGCTTTCCTTTATGGGCAAACTTCTTGATTAAGGGTCTGCATTTTCTATCTCTGCCCTTCCATTCAGCCTTCTGTTTTCCACCTCTCCTTGTGAGGCTCTTCTCACCAGCTCACCAGTGACCTTCATCTCCCAGGCTCCAGGTGGCCACATCCTGGGACAGACCCAGCAGGTGTGTCAGAACAGCATCTGATTTCAACTCCCTTTCCTGACTCCAAAGGCTCAAGGTCCCCTACTCTAGATAGTCTAGAGAAGAGAATCTCCATGCTGGTTCAGGAAAGGTGAGGTGAACTGCTTTGGTGACATGCAACTGGGGAGTTGAATCTGACACAGAGCCTTAGGAGCTGACATTAAAGGCATTGATGGCATCACCAGCTCTTTCCTGCTATGTAGGCAACATGGGTGAGTTGCTATGTGATTTTTGTTAGGCTACAGCAAATAAGCAGAAAAAAATGGAACTTGAACTTAGTTCTCTCTCTCTCTCTCTCTCTCTCTCTCTCTCATTCTCTCTCTCTCTCTCATTTTTTTTTACCCCCTACTGGAGCTTTGCCAGTACCTGTGTCATTCCCTGCCCCTCCTTTGTTTTCCTTCCAATCTCAGACAAAGTGAGAGAGAAATAGAGTCGGAGACAGAGACCACAGCACTGCTTCACCATTTCTGAAGTTTCCTCTGGCTCCACGCTTGCTGTGTGATGCTGGGGCTTGAAACCTAGTCCTTGAGTGTAGTCAAGTGTGAATTCTACTTCCCGTTTCTGAACTCAGTTCTTACATTTACTTATTTTTGGTCATCATGCTAGGGTTTCACAGCTCTGGGCCAACTTTTTCAGATAAATGCAGAGAGAGAGACAGAGATAGAGAGAAGGAGAAATGGAAAGATACCAAGAAACTCAAAGTTCTCCGGTGTGGTGGGGGCTGGACTTGGACCTAGTTTTTGTTCAGGGTCAAACTTAATTCTTTGATTCTAGTCTGCTATTCAACCTTCTTTTTCTAGGTGATTAATAGACTTGGTTGTGATTTCTTTGAAGATAGGACCTTGATATCCTACCCTTAGCCCTAGATTTTCTGCCATACTTGCCTGTTGCCCTTGGCAGGTTGGAGTGGGCAGGTGGCTCATGTCCTTCCTCTGCCCCAGCAAATGAACACAACCTTTCGGGTGTTATATATTATCTTACAATTTTGTAAAACACTGTTAAATTACTGAGAAAATAGTGATTAAAAATCTCAATCCGGGGCCAGGTGGCGCATCTGATTAAGCACACACAGTGCACAAGGACCCAGGTTCAAGCCCCTGGTCCCCACCCGTGGGAGGAAAGCTTCATAAGTGATGAAGCAGGGCTGTAGGTGTCTCTCTGTCTTTTCCCCTCTCTATCTCCTTGTCTCTTCACAATTTCTATGCAATAATAAATAAATAAATAAAAATAAAAAACACATTAAAAATCCCCAACTATTGATTCTCTCACTGGAGAGAACACTGGAGGCCGGACACTCAGAATTCAGGTGTTGGCAGACCAGCTCCAGGGAAGGACCACCCCCTCCCACCTGCCCCATCCCACCAGCAACTTTTGGTCATTTTTAGTAATTCTGGTGTTCCTTGTGGCTGAATGACTCCAAGCTTTGCCTCTGTTGTCACTTGGCCTTTCTCTCTATGTGCCTTTTTTCTTAGAAGGACAATGGTCATGTTGGATCAAGCATAATCCCCACCCAGTAAGACCTCACCTTAACTTATATCTGCAAAGGGCCTATTTCTAAAAGTGGTTCCATTCACAGGTGCTGAAAGCGAGGACCTCAGCATATCTTCCTGTGGGACACAGTGTAAGCACTAGAGTTGATGTGAGGAGAAGGAGAACAGACAGGAAAAGGCTTGGAACTGAGAAGGCCAAGAGGGAACAGCAGGACCATCAGGGACTGGGGCCAAGCAAAATCTGGCTTCATGTGTGGAGACCCTGAACCCTGGGAGGGTTTTGCTCAGAGGCTGGGCAGTGGAGCATATGACTTGGAACTCAAACCCACCTGGCTAGGCGGTGGATGGATCACTCAGAGATGAAGCTGTCAGGCTTGAGCATGTCCTAAAAATGTAACCCTGTGCTTCTGGCATGTTTCCCTCACCTTCTGGAACTGAGATACACAGCATTTTTGGAAACTTGGAAAGTTTAGGTTAAAAAAAAAAAAAACCCTTTTATTATTATTATTTTTTTGCCTTGATGGGGGAAAATAGAATTTTTGGGAAGATCTGAAACATATGCAATACTTATTTTTGTAGCACCCTTTTCCTGTCTAAAGTCACTCTTAAATTAGGAGTGCAAATGCAACCTTATGTAATTTGCTTTGCTCAGTAAAATTATGTTTGGCAAATCCAATCAAAAACTACATTGCTTGCTCAGACAATAATGACAAATTTGTTGAGTGACGTTTTCCATGTTTTAGACTTTGTGACACATGGAACTCTGCAACTGAGCTTCCAGTGTGAGCTTCTCTGAGGTGAGCAGAGAAAAAAAAATGTGTGACAGGGAGAAGGACTAATTCAGGGCAACACACACACACACACACACACACACACACACACGCTGTGCTTAGTAAAAGTACTGTGTACCATATAACAGCAGTGATAGCAGTATGAAATAACAACTATGACATTAACCTCTCTCCCTTCACTTAACCCCATGAAGTAGGTTTCTTCCCATTTTACAGATAAGAAAACTGGGGTTCAGAGGCATTAAGTCACTTGTGCAAGGTCTGCAACTAGTAACTGTTGTGGTTTCAGATGTGTTGGGAGTCAAACTACAGTTTCATGATCAGTGAAGATTTACTTTCATGGGAGTTGGTTGGTAGCACAGGGTTAAGCACACATGACACAAAGCACAAGGACAGGCATAAGGATCCTGGTTCGAGCCCCTGCCTCCGCACCTGCGGGGGAGTCACTTCATAGGCGGTGAAACAGGTCTGCAGGTGTCTATCTTTCTCTCCTCCTCTCTGTCTCCCCCTCCTCTCTCCATTTCTCTCTGTCCCATTTAACAATGATGACATCAACAACAACAACAATAATAACTACAACAACAATAAAAAGCAAGGGCAGTAAAAGGGAAAATAAATAAATAAATATAAAAAAAAATCTACTTTCATTATAAAGTCACCCACAATGGCTACTCCCCCGAGGGAAAGAACAGGGTGTCACAGGACAGAGGGCAGGGACAAAGCCAAGAGTCTGGGACCTTGGGAGACAGCAGACTAAAGACAATAAAAACTAGGCCCCACTTACCTGAGGGCAGGGACTTAGGGGATAGCAGCAGGAAGGGCATGACACAGATGGTCCCAGATTCCTTGGACCAGGGGAATAGTTTATTCAAGGTCAAAGATACTGTTGACTGGAGTTGGGGAGGAACTGTCTTCACACGTCAGCTCCCATCTTATGTGATGTCTGTACAGAGACAGAACCAGCTTAAGACAAGTTGGGGAATGGGTCCCTCAGAAAGCTGGGGATGAAGCCCAGAATCCCTGCCTCCCCTTCTTCCTCCTCCTCTTCCTCACTTAGGCTTTCTTGTGCTCTCACCCAGCAATTCCCCTTTTGTGTCCCTTCTGCCCTCCATCACTCAGTTCTCTGCTCCCCCCCACCCCACTCACCCAGTTCTCTGCTCCCCCCCCCCGCCCCACTCCCCACCATGGCCCCTCTTTCAGGAGTCGGGGTGTTGGTTTCCTGGACAACGACTGATGGGAGAGAGAGGGAGGAGGCTGGCTTTCCTGCTGCCTAGGGCTTAGAGGAAGCATATGCTGTCCTGGCTGCCCTGTGAATTATTCAGCGGCCATGAGCACTGACTTACTCCCAGTCTGCCAGCTTCTTCCCAAAAACCTCCTGCTACTTCCTTCTTGACAAGTCTACCTCCACCTCTGTCTTGGAAGCTCCATTCCCTGTCTTGGGCCTCTATTCTCAGGGTGTTTATCTCTGGGAATCGTTTAATTTTCCCCCTTTATTTATGTTATTATTTTTTCCCTTTCTCCTCTGAGCCACTGCTTGGCTGTTTTCTCTAGACCATCTTCTGTGCCAAGTGTACAGATGTGGAAATTGATACTCAAGTAGGTAAAATAACTTGTCCAGTATAATGTCTTATGGTGCAACAGTCTCAGCAGTTAAACTTGGGTCTGACTGCAGAGCCTATGTTCTTGGCTCTTAAAAAGACCCTTGAGCAGCCCTGCAGTGGCACAGAGGGTAGAAAGTCAGCCTTGCAAGTGTGAGGCCTTAGGTTCAAATCCTGACATTGCATGTGCCAGAGTGATGCTCTGATTCTCTCTCTCACATCAATAAGTCAATAAGAACTGTATGAGGCTTGGCTGTGGTGCACCTGGCTAAAAGCACATGTTACAATGTATAAGGACTCTGGTATAAGCTCCCAATCCTCACCTGCAAAAGGAAAGTTTCACGAGGGGGTGAAGCAGTGCTGTAGGTCTGTCTCTCTCCCTTACCTTCTGATTTCTGTCTTTCCCCAATGAATAACAAATAAATAAAATATTTATAAATAAATAAGGACTGAACAACAGTGCATTCAGTAGAGTGCACGATACAATGCACAAGTACCCTGCAGGGAAGAAACTTCATGAGTGGTAAAGCAGAGCTACAGGTATTTCTCTTTCTCCCTCTCTCCCTACCCTTTCCTTCTCAATTTCTCTCTATCTCTACCCCAAATAAATAAAACAAAAATCAGCAAGTTTTTAAAAAGACCATTGGTGCAAGAGAGACCCTGACAGAGTCTGCCTGAGGCTGCCTTGGGCGTGGCAGTGAGATGATGGGAGGTGAAGCAGGATTCTGGGGACCATTTTCCCATGTTGACTGGACTATGCTCTGTGAGTTTAGAGCTGCTGCTGACCCCCTGCCTAACGCCTGGTCCCAGGACCCCAAGAGCTGAGTGGAGCAGCCCTCCCACCTCAGGCATCCTGCAGGCCTGCCCAAAGCAGGGATGCCTTGCTGGTCTCGTGGTCTAGCACACTCATCCTTTCAGGAGCAAAGACAGGTCTAGCGATAGGCCTAGAGGCCTCACTGAAACTCTCTTCGCAACACCCTGTGGTTCCTGAGGAGAGGAAACCCTTCTCCAGGAATATCATGGAATATTACTCTGAGGTCAAAAAAGATGATATTGTGTCCTTTGGGACAAAGTGGGTAGAATTGGAGGTGACATGCTTAGTAGTGTAACTAAAGAGATTAAGGACAACTGCCAGATGGAATCCAGAGATCTGACTTACATGAACTTTCCAAAACAAACAAATAAACAAAACAAAACAAAAACAGAAGAAGCAAACTGTAAGACTTATGAGAATTATGGTTGTTATCTCTGGGAGGTGGGAGGGTGGGATACAGAACTCTGGTGGAGATGTGGTGTGGAACTATGCATTATAATCTTACAATCTTGTAACAGTATTTAAACAAATGAAAAAGTTTAAAAAGAAAAACTATCAATTTTTAGCAAACTTAAAAAAAACCCCTAGGTGTTCAATAATAAGCTAGTGGCTGAGGAAGTTTTGGTATATATACACAATGGAATTCTACTCAACTATTAAAAATGATGAACTTGTGGGGATAGATAGCATAATGGTTATACAAAGAGACTCTCATGCTTGAGGCTGGCTCCGAAGTCTTAGGTTTCGTCCCCTGCACCACCATAAGCCAGAGCTGAACAGTGCTCTGGTTAAAAAACCAAAATGATGAACTCACCTTCTTTACTTCATCTTGGATGGAGCTTGAGGAATCAGGTTAAGGAAGTTAAGCCAGAAAGAGAAGGATGAATGTAGATGATCTCAGTCGTGAACAGAAGCTGAGAAATAAAAACAGAGGGGGAAACACAAAACAGAACTTGGACTGGCTTTGGTGTATTGCACCAAAGTAAAGGACTTGGGGTTGGGTAGGGGGAGAGGTTCAGGTCCTGGTGCATGATGGCAGAGGAAGACCTAGGTGAGGGGTTTTGCAGAAAACTGAGAAATGTTACACATACCAAACAAATGTATTTACTGTAAACCATTAAGCCCCACAGTAAAAAAAGATATGAAAATCTGTTACATATACCTCTGCACAATCTCCCTGGCCCAGGGCACATGGCTTGAATGATTAAAGTCAGTAGGAGTTTGGTTTCTTCAACCTCTCATTTCTCCCTGGTCTTGCTCATTCCCATTTCCTGCCCTTGGCTCTTCCTTGTGCCTTTCTTCCTGGACAGACAGTCCTCCTGGAGCTGCAGTTCCCTAGGCTGGATCTGGGCCTCCTACTTTGAGAAGGGTCCTAGAAAGGGGACTGTTTTGGATGGGGGGTGCTTAGCCTTTTATCTCTTCTAGACACTGAGACCTCCTTAGCTTCCAAGTGTCCTCCACTATGAAGCACAAAGAGGTCATCCCTGATGATTCCTCATGTCCCTCACCATCTAGGACTTACTGGGTGCTAGGTCAGACTGCAGATGCTTCCCTCCCTTTTCCTTCCTTCCTTCCTTCCTTCCTTCCTTCCTTCCTTCCTTCCTTCCTTTCTTCCTTCCTTTATTCTTTCCTTCCCTCCCTCCATCCATCCCTCCCTTCTTGTCTGCCTGCCTTCCTGCCTGTCTTTCTTCCTACGCTGAGGCACTGTGAATCCACTTCTCCTGCAGCCATTTTTTTTTTTTTGATATCTGTTTTTGATAGGACAGAGAGAAATTGAGAGAGGGGGGGAAAAAGAGAGGGAGAGAGAAAAATAGACATCTGCAGAACTGCTTCACTGCTTGTGAAGTAACTCTTCTGCAGCTAGGGAGCTCCCCACTTTCCCCTTTTTCCTGCCCCTTTGAAGCCATTCCTGTTTAGGTCATTGTGCTGCAATTTGGATAGCTGCCACTAGGGGGACTCTGAGCCGTGGGCTACAGTCACCTTGAAGAAAGTTTCTCCAAGGTTGTGGGTAATTGTGGATGGTTAATGTTTTCCAACTTGTATACATCGCAACAGCAAAACACAAGAAAATGAGCTCTGAAACCAACTGTGTGCATGTAAAGTATGTGTCTACATGGAATAGAATGTACTAATTGACAAAGCCTAAACACCAACTCACCTCTAAAGACTATATAGGAAAAGAGATAGCTAATTTAGAGAAAGATGTAGAAATAGCCAAACATGTAGGTAAATCAGACCTCCTCATTAGCCTTTTGAACTGCTAATGATCGAGCTTAGTTTTACTTTGACTCTTCTCTCAATTTCAGGGCAAGCTAGATGAGGTGTGAACACTGCACCTTTGCTTTCTGTGGCTTTCACTGTTCCAGTGAAAGCACCTTATCTGTGATTGCTTTCTGAAAATCCCTGGGCAGACCTTTGGTTCCCTTTGTCTGTGCTCCCAGCCCTCCATCCTCTCCCTTTCACAGTGGAAAGCAGCCGGTGGTGGACTTGCACCCTGTGTCTGTGACATTTTCCTTGGGGTGGGCTTCCTTCCCAGGAAGAAAAGCATTTTCTTGCTTAGATGCCTCCTCTTGGTCCAACATCCAGCATCATCTAAGTTCATTTCCCACGTCTACGCTCGACCGGACCTGCCAATATACGGATATCTTCACCCACCCTGTTCAACGCTTGACGTCTCGTCACCCAATCTGGTCCCCTACGCCTACACTGAACTTCTCTGTTCCAGTCTCTTGGAAACAGAGCTGGCAGTCAGCTGAGGTAAAGAACAAACACCTCATCACAGACCCCTGCAAGCGTCAACCTGGCTTTGACCTAGCACGTTATGATTGGGCCCTCCTCAATCGCTATCGAACAGGCCATGGCCGGTGCACCGCTATGTTCCATCGCTGGGGAGCCAGAGACGACCCGAACTGCCCCTGCGGCTACAGACAGACTATGACCCACATAGTCAATGACTGCCACCTCTCCAGATTCAAAGGAGGTCTCGAAACTTTACATCAGGCTCAACCTGATGCTGTTGACTGGCTACGGAAGAAGGGCAAACGCTAGAAGAAGAAGAAGGTCCAACATTTCAACCTTAGGAGACAGATCTCATCTGAAATCCCAGACTGCTTCTGATTCTCGAGGGCATCACTTAGCCTGGTATCTTTGTAGTGCTTTGACTCAGAGGACCCTTTCTCTGTAGGACACTGAGTTCTCTAATCACGGTTTAGAGTTAGGGTGATTCCAAATCATCTTAGGCTCAGCTTTCTGAAATGTGATGAAAATGGTGTGGTGGTATTTACAATAAAAGTACATAATTTCTTTGTAGGGGGATCCTTGATCTGATAGGCTGTGCTATAGTCTGGAGGGGCAGGATTATGAGAAGAGTGTCAGGCTAGAGACCCCACTCCTTACAGCCCAGGAAAAACTCTCATAAGCTGAATGAAGGAGCTAGGAGTGACAGAAGGGAGAAGTAGGGACAGGAGCCCAAAGCTTAGTCCTATTGAATTCAGTTCAGTGTTTGCTAAGTACCACTCCAGCAGCAAGCTTAGTACAAAGGGCTAGAGAATCAGAGGGTGACCAATCATATAAACTGTGTGGAAAAGTGCAAGAATGAAAATGTGGCTTCCCTTATGGAAGGATTATTAAAAATTGCAGGATGATGACAACAAAACATTAAACCAAATGTGGGTGAGGGGGGCTTAGGTACATGTTGAAGTGTCTTGGGTCCTTAAGGAACATACTCAAACAAGCACCAGATGAAAAACTTAAGGCAAATATTATTCACTACTCTTGGTTTATTGGGGGTAGGGGGAGGAGATGGTCCCAGGCAGCAGGAATGAGAAAGAAGGGATACAGGCAGGAATACTGGGGGAGCCAAAGTCAGCTTAAATAACCAAGGTTGTTTTGGGGGGGCTCAATCCTCCTGAGAATGCCCAAGAAGACTTCTCTTCTGACAGATGGAGGCCAAGACATATCTTCACTGACTCACAGCCCAGATTCTGGGGACATGACTTTCTCAAACTTCTGAACTGAGCTTCTTCTTCAAGTGGGCCCCTATGCTGTGGGATTATTTGAGAAGGTCCTGGGGAAGAGGAGATGAGCCGCTCCTCTGAGGTGATATTTAAAAAAATATTTATTTATTTCCTTTTATTTCCCTTATTGTTTTATTGTTGTAGTTATTATGGTTGTTGTTGCTATTGATGTCATCATTGTTGGATAGGACAGAGAGAAATGGAGAGAGGAGGGGAAGACAGAGAGAGGGAGAGAAAGATAGACACCTGCAGACCTGCTTCACCACCTGTGAAGCAACTCCCCTGCAGGTGGGGAGCCAGGGGCTCGAACTGGGATCCTTATGCTGGTCCTTGCACTTTGCACCACCTGCACTTAACCCGAGGTGAGATTTTTTTAATGTCAGTGGATCTAAGCTTGTGGGAACTGTCCCATTACAGTGTGTCTGCAATCATCAGGGGCAGGTGAACGGGGGTCTGTGCAGAGACTTTGGGGCCAGGGAGGGATATGGTCATTCTACAGGTTGGAGGAGACTTCCCTGTGGCAGCTGGTAAGTGGAAGGGCCAGAAGGAGGCACAAGTTATTTTTTGACCCCTCTCTCCAAGCTTCTGGAAGATGACACCCTCCCTTCCCCTCCCCTCCTCTGTCCCCTCCCCTGCTCCAATAATTAGTTGCAGCCTTGGTCCTCCTGTGGCCCAGTTATTTCCTTTATTGCCACACCAACCAGGGGCCAGATCCAGGCTGATTAGGCCTCCCGGGCCAGTGTCATGGGATGGGCTGTCTAAAGTCGCTGCCTAAGCAGCCTCTGCCTTTCCATTTGTCACTGGCATTAACACTCTCACAATGACCTGCACAGATTTGGGAAGAACAGGTCCCGGATGGCCCATGTGGACTTCCAATTTAGAATTTCCATCCATTTACCATGGAATCACCCCTAAAGAGCACATCGTTTATGGAGCTGACAAAGGCCAAATTAGATTTCAGATTTCATGGCTATGTGTGTGGGGGGAGCTGAGGGGAATGTAACTGGACAGGAAACTGCAAACACTGCACTTGTAGGAGGAGAATGAGCTGCTCGGCTTCCCCTCTCAGTTTCTGCACCAGCTTCTGCCTCTAGCCCTGAGAACTTTCTGGTCCATTGTCTCCACTGCGCCTGGCCTGTATCTGTCATGGCATCTCAGGGACCTTTCCTAGGCCCTCACCCTTCTCTCCTCCATTGTTTCTTGTTGTGATCTTCCTTGTCCTGAATACTTTGATCTTGTTCTTTTGGGGCTCTGTCTCATCTCCTGTCTACTCCAGGGGTCTCTTATGTGATTGTTGAAGCTTCCAGTCTATGTGATCAGAGGACTGTGGCAGAGACAATGCCACATGGCCACCAAATCCTAGTTCCTCCCCTAACCCCTGGGGCAAAAATGATTACGCCAGATTAAGGCTCAAAAGATGAGCAGAAACCCAACCTGTAATGAGTGGGAGGGAATGGGGGGATTTCTGAGGTCAGAGAACTGCTGGAATAAAGGCTCTGAGAGGATAGCAGCTGGACCTGGGGAAGGACAGAGGCTGAGGTGATTGGATGTGTGAGTGAAAGGGTGGTCCCAACCCCTTACTCCCTTTGGTTGCATTACACATCCACATGCCTATGAGGATCTCATGGTACAGAAACATGCTGCTCTCTCTCTCTCTTACTCTCTCTCTCTCTATCTTTTAACTTTTTATTAATGATTTAATAGTGATTTATACAATTATAGGATAATAGTGATGTAATTACACAGAGTTCTGTGTCTTCTTTCCCTCCACTGGAAACTGCAGTCGTTTTCCCAAGGTCATTGATATGGGTGGCTTCTATAACTATCTATATATCTACATCTACATACATATCTATATCATCTCTCCCTGTATAGTCCCAATGTTTTCAATGATCCTGTGTTGTTTTCACCGGGCTATGTTGTTTTCGCTGGTCTGGCTTCACGGGCGGGTAACAGATGACCAGGGACTCATGGTTGAGCTGTAGGCAGTATCTCTTTATTCATGCAGGATGCAGCACAATCTAAGACGAGCTAAGCTAAACTCAAGGTACCTTAAAAATCACAATGCTGTCTTTATATATACTTGCCAAGTAGGGTGGAAACAGGATGTGACATAGAGAGGGTGGAGAGAAAAGTGACTGGTGAAAATCAGAGTGTGACAAGGAGAGGATCAGGGTGTGACAAGGAGAGGGGGTGGAGCAGGTGAGAATTCTATCACTGAACCACTAATGCCCTGGAGGGAGGGTGGTGCTTGTTAACAGCGGTTATGTAAATAGAATGAAGTGGTTATATAAATAGAAGTGTTAAGCAGGGGGGATTTAAACCAAATGAAACAGAAGGGGTCTCATGCATACCAACAGTCCTGCTTTCACTAACTTTCTAACTTATCCCTACACCAGTTACTACTTCCAGGTGTCTTTCCTTTTTTCCTTTTCTCTCTCAGATACAAGAAATAGTGCCTAGCTCCCTCTGGCGTTTTCTGGATTCGCTTCCCTTTCACTGATGGTAGAGAGACAAGATTCCTGGTGACAAACACTTTGGGTCCTGGTGGAATGGGGTACAGAGTCCTCTGGTCTACTCCCCCTATTGTTTATCCCTCTTTGAGTTTGGACCTTAATTCTTTTTGGGGTGCAGGAGGTTGGAGATCTGGCTTCTATAGTTGCTTCTCTACTGGATATGGGTGTTGGCAGGTCCATATATAGCCCCAGCCTGCAGAAACACATTTCTCTGTTATACTTTAGAGGCTTGTTATGTGACTTTGGCCACTAAGATGTTAGAAGACATGATACCATTTGAAGCCTGAATTGTGTGGTGGGGCTTGTGTCTTGCTTTGTCATTACTAAGTTGGCAGACTTGAGATGCCTCTGATAAATGAGAAATTCCTGTATGGAATCTCAGTTCACCTCAGCCAAGCCTGGACCAGATAAGCAAAAGCCTAGCTCACACACAAATGTACTTGTTGCTGGCTGCTGAGTCTTGGGCCTATTGGTTACACAGCATTAATTACAGTGACACTCACTGATAATTCGGAAGTAGAGGGAGTGATGAAGACAATGTGTTGGGATAAGGCTAGAGAGGTGGGCTGGGCCACTTCATGCAGCATTTGTCAAGGTGTGACAAGGGGTTCTGGGGCCTTTCAATTTTGAAGGGCCTCTTTCTCCTCCTCCTTCTCCTTTCCTTCTTCTTCTTCTTCTTCTTCTTCTTCTTCTTCTTCTTCTTCTTCTTCTTCTTCTTCTTCTTCTTCTTCTTCTCCTTCTCCTTCTCCTTCTCCTTCTCCTTCTCCTTCTCCTTCTCCTTCTCCTTCTCCTTCTCCTTCTTCTTCTTCTTCTTCTTCTTCTTCTTCTTCTTCTTCTACCTCTCCTTCTCCTTCTCCTTCTCCTCCTTCTTCTTTTTGAGAAAGTAAGGCCTAGAGAATTTCAGTACGTTGTCCTGGTCCTGTGTCAGAGCTCTGAAGTGCTGATTTCTGCTTTCCTTTTTCCCTCCTTCCCCTCCAATGACCCTTCTCTCTTCTATTCTCAGAGCCCCTTGATGTCTAGCATTCTACATCTCTTCATGGCCCAAGGTCCCTAGACAGCCATTCTCCTTCATCTCCCTACCTCTCTGGTCTGCTGGCTCCATGACCTCACTGGCTAGTCCTGTACAGTCCTCAGCCCCACAGAATACACATCTCCCATCTCCCTTCCCTTCCAGGCTTCCAAGTTGTGCTGAGGAGAACTAGATCTGATTTGCAGCTCAGTGAAAAGAACATGGAGTTTGGCATCTGATTATCTGAAGTCCAAAGCCCAGGTCTATTGCTTAGCATCTGGGCTACTCTAGGCAAGGTACTGGGTTTTCCTGAGCCTCAGCTACTTTGAACATAAGGGATAATGAAACCTCCCTCACTGGGTGTTGTTTTCGACGGGTTATGTTGTTTTCGCCGGGCTGGCTTCACGGGCGGGTAACAGACGACCAGGGACTCATGGTTGAGCTGTAGGCAGTATCTCTTTATTCATGCAGGACGCAGCACAATCTAAGACGAGCTAAGCTAAACTCAAAGTACAGTACTCTAAAACTCACAATGCTGTCTTTATATATACTTGCCAAGTAGGGTGGAAACAGGATGTGACATAGAGAGGGTGGAGAGAAAAGTGACTGGTGAAAATCAGGGTGTGATAAAGAAGGGATCAGGGTGTGACAAGGAGGGGGGGTGGAGCAAAAACATATCATGAAACAGTGGGGATTGAACCAATGCCCTGGAGGGAGGTGCTTGTTAACAGCGGTTATGTAAATAGAATGAAGTGGTTATGTAAATAGAATAGTGTTAAGCAGGGGGGATTTAAACCAAATGAAACAGAAGGGGTCTCATGCATACCAACAACTGGGCTCTTACCAGAATTAGATAACTTACATAGTAGGAAGTATTGTAGTGGTAGTGGATAACAAGAATGGTTTGATGTCCTCTGGGACCAGGCTACTCTCTTGCCATCACCCTACCTAGCTCTCTGTCATGCCCTCAGCTGCTCACCAGATCTTTGTCATCTCCTCTATCTCCTGCTCCTTCTCCATCTCCCTTCATCATTTTTTAAAATATTTATTTATTGGATAGAGACAGAAAGAAATTGCAGGGGAAAGAGGAGGTTGAGAGGGAGACATCTGAAGCACTGATCACAAAGCTTTCACCTTGCAGGTGGAGACTGGAGACTTGAACCCAGGTCCCTGTGAATTGTAACATGTGTGTTCAATCAGGGGCTCCACTGCCCACACTCTCTCTACCTTTTTTCTATCATGGTCAGTTCTGCAGACAACCTCACTTGACCTGCATTGTGTAGGTCAGGATATGGGGTCTGTTTTCTTCTGCTCCCCTCCAGCACTGTCACCTTCCTTCAGAAGGAAAAGGTTCATGTCTTTGTCAGGGTCAGACCTCCCTACCTTCTTCTCCCTGGCTGCCTTGGATGCTATTCCCCCCAATCTCCTCCCAGACTTTCCTCCATCAATTTGTTCCTTTAGTCTTCATGTCCTCATTCATTTGTTTATTCATTCAGCACCTCCTCATCCTCTCCCACCCCTTGAGTAAGTTCTCCCTGGCTGGCACATTTGCTCAAGCTATTGCCAGCTGAGAAGACCTAACTGATGACCCATTTCTCACCTCCCTGCATAGAAACTCTTACAAGATTCACTTGCTTTTCCTGCTTTCTCACCATCCACACTCTCCTCATCTCCTCCGTTCTGGCTTCTGTTTGGACCTAAACCACTCACTCCTGCCAAAGCTGCCACTGACCCACTTGCCAAATCCAATGGCACTTTTCTGTCCTTGTCTTACTAGAGCCTAGGGCAGTATGAGACACTGTCAACTCCCTTGCTTTCTGCACATTCTTTCTCTCCCTACTTTGAAACACCTACTTCCCTGCCCACCCATATTCTCTGCATCCTTCTCATCAGTCCCCCTCTCTGGTTCCTGTCATCCCTTGTCTTTCAGTGATCTGACTACAGTCTCTCTCTGTCTCTGTCTCTGTCTCTCTCTCTCTTTTCCTGTATGTGGTGCCTAACCACTCTCCTTTAAGTTTAGCCTCTGCCTCGTCTCCAGAGCAATGTCTTCAGCCCAAAACTATCCTGAACTTTGAGTCCATCCATACCTCACCCACAGGCTCATTATCCTGCTTTCCCCAAACCTGGTCTGTCACTTGTGTGTGATATGTGCATCAGTGGCGCATTCCACTGCATTCCTTGTGTTATAACTCATACCAGCACATCTGACATGTAATTAGCTGCCAAATTTTATCAGATTAACACCTTTCAGAGAGCTAACTGAACCCTGCCTTCTCCCACCACATACCCAGGACACTTCTGACCTGAGGAGCAGGGCCTACCACATGCATTTATGACTCTTTGCACTTGTTTTGGGAGCACTTAGCCACACTTGCAATAAAAGAAACTATCAACTATTTAGTTGCTTAGTGTCTGTCTTTCTGCCAGGACTGTGAGGGCAGGGACTGTTTCTGTTCTGTCTCTGTGTCCCCTGTGCCTGGTGTGGTGACTGGTTTATGGCAGGGACTCAATAAGCGTATATGGAAGGCAAAAGTAGCAATGGGGAGAAAGTCTAGATTGAAGACTGACCCAGTGTTGGGCATCCACACAGAAACACACAAAACTGCGTCAAATGTGTGGCTTGAACCCCTTTGCCCACACACCCTCCCCCAGTCTCTGAGCACAGTGCTGCCTTTTGTTCTATTGACAGGAAGTGAAGCAGCTACAAGAGCCTTAATCACCTCTTGGCAGATATGGGAAAGCCTCATTAATCCCAGAGGACTGATGATCTATTGTTCCCAGGGAAGGGCTCTGGCGGACTAACCTTTTCCCAAAGAGGCAGAAAGTCCCAGTGCGGGACTGAGCTACCTGTCCTTGGGCCAGGTAGCCCAGGTGGTGCTCCTGGCCCAGTAAGCTAGCTCATTGCCTGCACTGAGAGCAGGACCACTCCTCTGTGGGTGTTTCTGCTCACCTCCTAGATGACTGAGGTGGAAAGCTTTATGACAGTCAGTGCTGTGGGGGAAATGGCGCTCACGGCAAGGGTGCATGCACATGTGTGTATCTGTGCACGTGTGCATGTGTGAGCATGTGTGTGCATCCTGGCGGTATGGAGAGTTAAATCCATCAACTCTGGAGCCAGGCTGAGTTAAATTTCTACATAGGTACTGGGCAGCTGTATAAGCTTGTATGAATTTGCTATTCTTTCTATACCTTGGTTATCTCATGTGAAAGATGGGGATGATGGTAGCAGTGCCTCAAGTGATTATCGTGAGAACATATGAACACATACAAACATATTACCTATAGTTTTCTAGTGTCTCTGGGGCCTTGCACATACATATATACAGGATATTTATCAATCCCAGGCCAACATTTTTCATTTAAAAAATATGTATCTAGGGGCTTGGTGGTGGCATACCTGGTTGAGTGCCTATGCTACAGTGTGCAAGGATCCAGGTTCAAGCCCCCAGTCCCCACCTGCAGGGGGGATGCTTTGTGAGTGGTGAAGCAGGGCTGCAGGTGTCTCTCTCCCTCTCTATCACCCCTTCCCTCTCAATTTCTGGCTGCCTCTATCCAATAAATAAAGATAATACAAAAAAAGAAAAGAAAAAAAATCTATATCTAGGGCCCTAGGTAGGGAATCCTTGGATTCCCATACACATATGATGTATGTATGTTGAGGCCTTGACCTCTAAAGGGTCCCTCTCTCCAATACCACTGGTCACTTCCATAAGAAACAGCATCTTATGGGGCCTCCCAGGACCTTGGCTCTAACATAAAGCAATGATGGTAGGGATAGCCCCAGTCTCCAAAGGGAGGCTGGGGGTATCCTGCCCTGCCACTTGAAAAAGACTGGTCCTGAGATGGGTGCAACCTGCAATGTTCCTCAGAGGTGACCATGAGCTATAGTCTGAGACCAATAGGGTTTTAGAGGTTACATAGGCTCTGGCACTAAATATAAATATGTATTTACATATGGGCCCTGGAGGTAAATAGTTAATTTTAGCCACAGAATTATATATATAAATGGGATCTACTTCCTGCCTTAATCCAACTTTCTAGCCCTTTTCTCTACTCTGACACCATTCTCTCAGACAATATTCTCATCCAACCTCAAGCTAGCTACCAAACTCAAGCAAAACTACTATAAGTTGTATGCCACCAGGAACACACCTAAAGTGATTCTCCTAGATTTCTACTACCCTAAAATCCCCAATTGTATCTTCTCTGATCCTACTTTTTGGTTCCTGTTCATTAACCATCTTATCTCAAGTTATACCATGCCACCCTCCAGACACCAAGTTACAGATGCTACCATGACTTCACTCCGACTTCTCTGGCGAGATGACCTAACCAATGTGTCCTGGACCCTCGCATCTCCAGAGCTCTGGTCCACTAGGGAAAGATATAAATATGATGGGGGTATGGATTGTCCTGTCAATGCCCATGTTCAGCAGAGGAGCAGCTACAGAAACCAGAACTCCTTTCTTCTGCTCCCAAAATCAACCTTGAGCCATACTCCCAGTGGGGTAGAAGTGATAGGATGAAAATAAGAGGACTCTGCACTCCAGCTCCATCAGCACCCAGAGAGAGAGAGAGAGAGAGAGAGAGAGAGAGAGAGAGAGAAGGAGAGGGACATATGGAGGTAGCTATGATGTCATAAGTGGCTTAGAGGGGAAGAGAGGATTGAATCAGAAAAAAGAAGGGGCAAGTATGTATAAATGTAGACAGATAGTTGTAGAGAAGATGGTTGGCCCATGTCTACAACTTTAGGGGAGCTGTGGTGGATTGCAGTGGGGAGAGTGAAGACTCAGAACTCTGGTGGTGGGAATAGTGTGGATTCAAACCCCTGTTGACATGTAATACTGTCGTATAAAAAATAAATAAATAATATGTATCTATGGAGAGAGAGAGAGAGAGAGAGAGAGAGAGAGAGAGGGAGAGATGCTATGGCTCTAGAGTTTTCCTTGGTACAATGGCACTCCCAAGTGGTGTCAGGCTTCAAACTCTGGCTGTGTGCATAGTAAGGCATGTCTTTCAGTCCCAGGTAAATATATGCATCTGATTTAAGTTATTTTCTATGTGAACTGGAAACTTAAAAAAATCCTATTCCTAAAAAAGAAAGGACATTAATAAGTAGCAATAGATATAGGCATGACTTAGAAAGGAAGAGAAGGCAGGACCACAGGGGAAAAAGTGGTACTGATAGTTATAGAAATAATAGTCTATCTACCTGTAAACACCCATGCTCAGCAGAGAAGCAATTATAGAAGCCAGAACTACTACCTTCTGATCCCCAAAAACAACCTTGATCCATACTCCCAGCAGGGGAGAAGTGATAGGATGAAGGTAAGAGGACTCTGCACTCAAGCTCCATCAACACCCAGAGAGAGAGAGAGAGAGAGAGAGGGAAAAGAAGAGGAACATATGGAGGTAGTTATGGTGTCATGAGTGGTTTAGAGAGAAAGAGAGGATTGAATCAGGAAAAGAAGAGGCAACTATGTATAAAAGATAGTTGTAGAGAAGATGATTGGCCCATGTCTACAACTTTAGGGAAACTGTGGTGGGTTGCAGTGGGGAGAGTGAAGATTCAGAACTCTGGTGGTGGGAATGGTGTGGATTCAAACCCCTGTTGACATGTAATTCTGTAATTAAAAAATATATAAAATAAAAAAATGAAAAGAAATAATAGTCAATCCATATCTGCAACCTTGGAAGAATTACTGTAGCTTCGAGTGGAGAAAATGGAGACACAGAACTCTGGTGGTGGGAATGGTGTAAACTATACCCCTGTTATTTTATAATTTTATAAATCAATATTAAGTCACTAATAAAATTAAAAAGTGCTATTCCTATAGCTGCTGGTCACTATGAACAGAGGTTTCATTATTAAGGAGCAGAACCTATCAGGGGCCTGAAAATCATGTGAGGAGGTCAAAATTGTTCTGGGAAGGAGTTGGCAGTGGCAAGCACTCTGGGCTCCATAGAACAGGCAATTCTCAGAATTATCTTCCAGTCTCAAGACCTGAGGGCAGAGGGATACTAGATTAAAAAAAAAAAAAGTCAAGAGAGCTAACATTACAAGTGTTCCCAGGACAGTTCTGCTCTGGGCAGGGTGGGGGCTAGGCTCTGAGAAATGGAACTTTCTGGGAACTTCTTCCTGTCATCTGCAGCTCAAGGCCCTGACCATGTTAGCCTTACTCTGACCAGAAGCCACTCCTAGACCTTGAAGTTAGTCAGAAAGCAAAGCTGAGAGGAACTGACTGGGACTAGGACTATAGCCTTGAGTTGGAAGCACTGAAAGTAGAGGGGGATTTTCAAGAGTTTCCTCTGGAAACATGACATCACTGCTGGTTTCAACATTTGAAGGCGAGAGTAAAAGAATGCGAGTAGGGGCTCCAATGAAGGTGGTGGCAGTTTTGTTGGGTGACATCAACCATGGGCCCAGGGGCTTCCCAGTCCACAGGCAATACTAGGATTTGATAAAATACAGAGTTTATCAGAAATTATGCTCATGTAACCATCTCTCTCTTTATAGATTCACTGGAAGTCAGGAGAATGAGTTTCATTGTTCTTTGAATGTATTGTCTGCTGACTCAATCAAGGTTCATTTAGGACCTTAATTGTTTCAGAATTCTGGAATTCTTAGCTCAAAAAAAGTGTTAGAAAATTAAGTTGATAGCATTAAAAACTTTATTCTAAGCCCGGTGAATGTCTTTCCATATCTTTAGACAATGGGCCATTTTCTGTAATTAGGTCCTGAACATACATTCAGGTCGCAGATCATAGAGTAAACCAGTTTTTCTTACAAATAACCACAGTAGTCAGACTTGGGTTCAAGGTTCTTCTTCTGTTTATGTGAACTTGGACAAGTGATTTTATGTATTTGTGCTGCAGTTTCCTTATATGTGAAATGGGTCTAACAATATCAACTTTGCAGGAGTGTTGTATGATTTAGTATGGTAACTGGAGTGGTAAAGCACACACTAGAGGAGGGCCTGACTCACAGAAGCTGCTCAACAGATGGTACCGTTTATTATTTCATTACTGGAGTAATAGCGGATTCATAGTTACATTTAGTTGCAGCAAAGCATAACTGCAGTAACACGTCAACACAATGGCATAAATACAGTAACACTCTACTATAGTAACATAATAAAGCTCTACACACATTAAGAAAATCAGTTCCCTGAATACAGTAATAGGTACATAGTAATGCAAATGCAGTAACGCAGTCACCGTTAACATACACACATAACTTCTGTTTTTCATTGCCACCAGGGTTATCTCTGGGGCTCAGTGCCTACAAAATGAATCCACCATTCCTGATAGCCATTTCCCTCCCCCTTTCTTTGATAGGACAAAGAGAAACTGAGAGGAATGGGGGGAGATATAGAGGGAGAGAGAAAGAGAGACACATGCAGACCTATTTCACCTCTTGTGTATATGCAGAGCATTGGCTTGAACCCAGGTCCTTGTGCACGGCAACATGTGCACCTAAACAGTTGCACCACAAGGCTTCACACATAACTTTTTAGCTACACTAATGCAGATAAAATCCAAAGGAACCAATCTGCCATATCAAGATACAGTATCATACAAAGACAGTAAGATATATGCTACAGTAATAAATAGATACATTAAGTTAGATATAGTAAAATAGATTCCAAAAGTCATATCTAGAGTGCTATTCCCTACAAAAGGTAGATAGCTGCAGTAACACATGGGATCTCTAATGTGCTTACAATTTCTTAGAGAAATTGTGTGTGTAAGTACAATAGTAACCTGTTGACAGAATTAAAATATTGTCACAGATTCATAGAAACACTGATTTTTATAGACAGTGCTGCATAAAACATTATCTGTGTACTGAGAGTTCCTACCCTTTTTGGATTAGTGCTTTTCCGAGAATCTTATAAAAGCCACTCTTCTTAGAAGTAAGCAAGCCAATCCAAAACCTTTCCAAATGCATTTATAAGTGGCAACATTCTGAACCCAGCTCTAGTCTGATATTTAATGCTTAGGTGTCCCAGATTCAAATACTTGAGAATCAGAGCAAGAAGATGTAATCTCTTAGGAGATCAGAGATCCAGGCTGCTGCTTCTCTCCACTTTCTGTTTACTGGACTCTGATGGGGTTTGGCTTCTAGGTGACTGTTGTAACTGGAAACTTAAAAGGAGATTTAGGCTGCTGCATAAAGGATTTACTGTGGGGTGCTGAGAATGGGCTTAAACAATTAGATGCTTTATTTGGGTGAAACGGGGTAAAAGACAAATATGTAGGTGTTGAAATATAAGCGGCTCCATTTAAGGTTAAACAAAAGGGAAGTTTATTCAGTAAAGTCACTGAGAACGTGAGGGGAGAAGTCTAGCTAAGAAAATCGGCAAGCCATAAGCCACAGCAGACTTCACCTATTGATGGAGGGAGATACAAGATCACACTGAAAGAGTATTAATACAGAAAGGAATGGGGAGTGGGAAGGGACATTTTTGTAGTCATGAAACCCCATTCCAGGGTGTCTCTTAGGCCTTCTTTTGGATGCTTGAGCATCAAAGAGTTGCAGCAGCATTTGGGGAATCTCTATTTTTCATCTGAGGCTGCTGCTTCCTTGAACATCTCAATTTTGCTCAAGGAATTCTGATGGAGATCTCATTCTTTGCAATCTAACACTGTTGATCCCTGGTCCTCCTTGGGAGAGACCAGGCAGCTTCTACGACAGAGTGTCAACCTGGGGAGCATCTGGCTGGGACCCCGGGCTCATGGGCTCCTCAGAAGTCAGAGCATGATCTTTTCTGGATTTTACTGGGAATCCAGTCTCTAAAGAACTGGATGACTTCTTTATTTATATTTGTGAAGTCTGGGCCTTAAACACGTGTGATTTCACCACAGTGAGAGAGACAAAGAGAAAGACAAAGAAGGGAGAGACACTTCAGCACCAGAGCCTCTTCTGTAGCACTTCCTGTGTGGTGTCAGGACTCAAACATGGGTGATGCATATGACAATGTCCATACCCTATTTGGTGATCTATCTTTGTGACCCCTAAAGAACTAACTTGTGTCTGGCTACTGTCCAAATTAGAAACAGTTGCTATCCGGGAGGGGGCTAGAGGGTCACTGACATTTGTGTGTGCCTATCCGAGAAGCTCTGCCATGGGAGAAAGCCATTTCACTCACTTATCACAAAGATGCTTCCCTTAAATGAGGTTTGAAGGTTCTGCCTCATACTTTCATAGAGATTTTTACACCATAAAAGCTTTAAAATTACATCGTTATCTCCTTTGTTAGATTCATTCTAAGATTTGTTTTTCTTTTTTTTTTTTTTTTGGTCTCATTTGTAAATAGCATTGTTTCCTTCTACATTCCCTTCCCTTTGACTCAGCAGATAAACTTTTTAACATCTTAATTTTTACTAGAGAATTGTTTGACAAAACACTTGCTGTCTCAGAGGCACACTTTTTTTTTTAGAATACAATATTTATTTATTTTAAAAAAGGAGACATTAACAAAACTGTAGGATAGGAGGGGTACAACTCCACACAATTCCCACCACCAGATCTCCATATCCCATCCCCTCCCCTGATAGCTTTCCTTTTCTTTATCCCTCTGGGAGTATTGACCCAAGGCCATTGTGGGATGCAGAAGGTGGAAGGTCTGGCTTCTGTAATTGCTTCCCCGCTGAACATGGGCATTGACAGGTCAATCCATACTCCCAGTCTCAGAGGCACAATTTGACATCTCCTTATAATTTGTGATACATTTTTATTGGCTCTTTTTCTTTTGCATATTTTCCTCTTCTCATATGCTCCCTGCCAACACCTTTCAAATAAGTTACTTGCACTCAAAGCCTTGTCTTAGGTCTGCTTTTGAGGAAACCCAAACTGAAATAGGGTTCATTTCAGTCTAAATGTGTTGATATAACTGATCAAATTCTGCTCTCTCTCCCTTCTCTAGAGTCCTCTGGATTTTATTTTTAACATTTGCATTAAAAAAACCTAGCATAATGTAGAAAAAGATTATGAGCTTATAGCTAGAAAGACATGGGCTTACATGCTGACACAATTTCTTATAAATTGTATTGTTAAAGTATTACCAGTCTCTGAAGTGTCTTATGAATGATCCAGAATACCATTCCCTCCCTTCCTGTTTAGTTTAGTGTTCGAGAAAAGTTCATTTGATGTTACTCTGATTTCCATTAAAATGATAAACCAGGTATATATGTACTCTCATATTCAGAGAGTCTATTAATGATAAATGGGTTATCAGAAATCTACCAATGTGCAGTTTGTGTGTATGTGTGTTTCTCTCTCTCTCTTCTAGTGAAAACTGTTAGTTTTCATTATTAAAGCCCAGGATTTCCCTACACTCTACATCTGTGCAAAGGCCTCTGAAATGCTCCTGGTCGCCTCATCACATGCTGATTGGGCAGAGATCTGTAACCTCAGTTCAGAGCAGGTATTCTGCAGGCCCTGTCTATGGTCCTGAAATGGAATTGGCTCCAAGGAACAATTGTCTCCAAAGTAGAGCGTTCAGATAATCCTTTAGAAATGAGAAGAAAAAATTAGCCCAGCCATTTACATTAATATAGGCATTTAAAAAATAGGAGCCAAGTTCAGCTTTACCAATATTTAATATATGGATTGACACTGCTGTCCTGTTGAATGCCAGGCAGTCATGGGGCCTAGAGGGGGAACAAGGTACACTGAGAGAGAAAATGAGTTTCATAAGCCAACAAGGTTAATGGTGGTGCCTATCCTGATTTGTGTCTTCTGGCTATATATTTCTCATTTATATGTAGCTGGTTAAAGAATCTATGGATTATGCTATAAGGCTTGATTTTAAGGAAACTTTTAACCAAAGTATAACAGAAATAAAAAGTATGTACATTCTAAGGACATAGGTCAATGGATTTTTACAAAGTGAGTCCATCCATATAGCCATTACCATATTAAGATACAGGAAACATCACTCCAGAAGTCATTTTTTATAACTCATTCTTTTGCTGTTGCTTGAGCTTCATTACTCTGAGCTAGTTTTTCAGGTAGAAAAAGAGAAAAACAGAGAGGGAAGACACCACAGCACCCAAGTTCCCCAAGTGCAGTGAGGGCTGGGCATGGAACTGAGTTACATGTACTGCAAAGCAGATGTCATCCCAGGAGAGAGATTTTTGCCAGCCCTATCATTCTTAATTTTGTTTTTCCTTTTTGTCCACTGGGATCTCACAATGTATGATTCCACTGTTTCTGGTGGATTTAAAAAAAAATCTCTTTTGGGGACAGGCAGTGACACAGCTGGTTATGTGCACAGGGACCCTGGTTCAAGTCCCCGGTCTTACTTGCTGGGAGAAATCTTTACAAGTGGTGAAGCAGAACTGCTGGTGTCTCTCTGTCTTTCTCCCTATCCCTCCTCCTCTCAATTTCTCTTTGCCTCTATCCAATAATTAAAAAATATTTTAATTTCAGATAATGAGAGGCAGCTGGAGAGAGAAGGAGAGATAACACAGGTCTCCTTCACCATCCATGGAGATTTCCCTGGTGCTGTTAAGGTGTTACCCTGTGGCATCAAGGTCTTGGTAAAGTGTGCATTCTGCCAGGTGAGCTACCTTCTCCCCTATTATCCTGGTTTTTAGCATAATGGATTTACTTATATGTTTTTGGATTTTGCATAAGTGAAATTATATATTTGAATTATATTGCAGCCTTCTTCCCCCTCTTCCCCCTCTTCCCCCTCTTCCTCTGCTTCCCCCTCTCCCCACTCTTCCCCAGCTTCCCCCCTTCTCCCTCTTCCCCCTCTTCCCTCACTTCCCCCTCTTCCCCCACTTCCCCCTCTTCCCCTGCTTCCCCCTCTTCCCCTTCTTCCCTTACTTTCCCCTACTTCCCCTCATCCCTTACTTCCCCCACTTCCCCCTCTTCCCTCTCTTCCCCCTCTTCGCCCACTTCCCCCTCTTCCCCCTCTTCCCCTACTTCCCCCTCTTCCCCTTCTTCCCCCACTTCCCCTACTTCCCCTCTTCCCTCTCTTCCCCCACTTCCCCCTCTTGCCTCACTTCCCCCACTTCCCCCTCTTCCCCCTCTTCCCCTACTTCCCCTTCTTTCCCCTCTTCCCTCTCTTCCCCCACTTCCCCCTCTTGCCTCACTTCCCCCACTTCCCCCTCTTCCCCTACTTCCCCTTCTTTCTCCTCTTCCCTCTCTTCCCCCACTTCCCCCTCTTCCCTCACTTCCCCCACTTCCCCCTCTTCCCTCACTTTCCCCACTTGCCCCTCTTCCCCCTCTTCCCTCACTTCTCCCACTTCCCTCTCTTTTCCCCCTTCCCCCTCTTCTCCCTCTTCTCCCACTTCCCCCTCTTCCCCTATATGGTTACTAGAGTTCATGCCGTCTCACTGCTGTATGACAAATCAATGCTTATATTTATCTAGTCTCCTGCCAAATAGGCATTTTTGGTGCTTCCACTTTCAGGATATAATAAGCAGTGCTGCTTAGAACATTTTAATATATGTTCTTTTATGAGGTAATTTAATTAAAAAAATTCTTTATTGGGGATTAATGTTTTACATTCAATGGTAAATACAATAGTTTGTACATGCATAAAATTTCCCAGTTTTCCACATAACAATACACCCCCACTAGGCCCTCTGTCATCCTTTTTGGACCTGTAGTCTCCCCCCACCCACCCCAGAGATTTTTACTTTGGTGCAATACACCAATTCCAGTTCAGGTTCTACTTGTGTTTTCTCTTCTGATCTTGTTTTCCAACATCTGCTTGAGAGTGAGATCATCCCATATTCAACCTTCTGTTTCTGACTTATTTCAATTATCATGAAATTTTCAAGGTCCATCCAAGATCAGCTGAAAATGGTGAAGTCACTGTTGTTAATAGCTGAGTAGTATTCCATTGTGTATATAGACCACAACTTGCTTAGACACTCATCTGTTGTTGGACATCTGGGTTGCTTCCAGGCTTTGGCTATTACAAATTGTGCTGCCAGGAGCATATGTGTACACAAATCTTTTTGGATTTGGGTGAGTTGGGTTCCTCAGGATATATCCCCAGGAGAGGAATTGCAGGATCATAGGGTAGGTCCACTTCTAGCTTTTTGAGAGTTCTCCAGACTGTTCTCCACAGAGATTGGACCAATTTACATTCCCACCAGCAGTTCAGGAGGGGTCCTTTGACTCCACAACCTCTACAGCGTTTGCTGCTGTTACCTTTTCTGATGTATGAAATTCTCACAGGAGTGAAATGGTATCTTATTGTTGCCTTTATTTGCATTTCTCTGACAATCAAAGAATTGGAGCATTTTTTCATGTATTTCTCAGCCTTTTGGATCTTTTCTGTGGTGAATATTCTGTCTGTGTCCTCTCTCCATTTTTGGATGGGGTTATTTGTTTTCTTGTTGTTAAGCTTGGCAAGCTGTTTATATATTTTGGTTATTAAACTCTTATCTGATGTATAGCATGTAAAGATCTTCTCCCATTCTGTGTGTGTGTGGGTCTCTTGGTTTGGGTAGTGGTTTCTTTTGCTGTGCAGAAGCTTTTTAATTTGATGTAGTCCCATAGGTTTATACTTGCCTTAGTCTTCTATGTAACTGGATTCATTTCATTGAAGATGTCTTTAAAATTTATGTGGAAAAGATTTCTGCCAATATTTTCCTCTAAGTATCTGATAGTTTGTGGTCTAACATCCAAGTCCTTGATCTACTTGGAATTTACTTTTGTGTTTGGTGAAATATATTGGTTCAGTTTCATTCTTCTGTATGTTTCATCACATTTTCTCCAACAACATTTGTTGAAGAGACTCTGCTTTCCCCATTTAATAGTCTGGGCACCTTTGTCAAAGAGTAGATGTCCATAGGTGTGGGGGCTCACTTCTGGGCTCTCAGTTCTATTCCACTGGTCAATGTGTCTATTCATGTCCAGTACCAAGCAGTTTTGATGACAATGGCCCTATAATATAAGTTGGGATCTGGGAGTGTGATGCCTCCAATTCTGTTCCTTCTTCTCAAGATTGTTTTGGCAATTCTAGGTCTTTTCTGGTTCCAGATAAACATTTGTTCTATTGCACCAAAGTAAAGGACTCTGGGTGGGGTGGGTGGGTGGGTGGAGAATACTGGTCTAAGAATGATGACAGAGGACCTAGTGGGGGTTATATTGTTATAGGGAAAACTGAGAAATGTTATGCATGTACAAACTATTGTATTTACTGTTGAATGTAAAACATTAATTCCTCAATAAAGACATTTTAAAAAAATGATGGATCTCTTAAGTAAAGAAGCTTTTAAGTGATTAAGCCCTTCCTTAAATGGTGGCACTCTTTTTTTTTTAAATTTTTTATTTAAGAAAGGATTAATGAACAAAAACATAAGGTAGGAGGGGTACAACTCCACACAATTCCCACCACCCAATCTCCATAACCCACCCCCTCCCATGATACCTTTCCCATTCTCTAGCCCTCTGGGAGCATGGACCCAGGGTCATTGTGGGTTGCAGAAGGTAGAAGGTCTGGCTTCTGTAATTGCTTCCCCGCTGAACATGGGCGTTGACTGGTCGGTCCATACTCCCAGTCTGCCTCTCTCTTTCCCTAGTAAGGTGTGTCTCTGGGGAAGCAGAGCTCCAGGACACATTGGTGGGGTCTTCAATCCAGGGAAGCCTGGCCAGCATCCTGGTGGCATCTGGAACCTGGTGATTGAAAAGAGAGTTAACATACGAAGCCAAACAATTTGTTGAGCAATCATGGATCCCAAGCTTGGGATAGTGGAGAGGAAGTGTTAGGGAGGTACTCACTGCAAACTCTAATGTACTTCTGCTTTCCGGTATATATTTTGCAGTAGTTTATGGATACGTGTGAACATAAGCTCTCTCTCACAGAAACTGGTGTATATCTAGGTTATGGGACTTTGTTAGAAAGTGAACTACCTGAGATGAAATTAAAGTGTACTATAAAAGGAAAGGTCTCACCCGAGTAATGAAGCCGAAGGGTTGTCATTCCGCATGTGAAGTCTCTGGAAGCAGTCTGAGGTGAAGCATGTTGAGGTGGCAATCATTGCGTTGGTTAGAAATGGTGGCACTCTTAATTAAGGGAGCTCTTAAGTGACTGAGCCCTTTTTTAAATGATGTAACTCTTAAGTGACTGAGCCTTTCCTTAACTGATGGAGTTCTTTTTTTTTTTTTTTAAGATTTTATTTATTTATTAATGAGAAAGGTAGGAGGAGAGAGAAAGAACCAGATATCACTCTGGCACATGTCCTGCCAACGATTGAACTCAGGACCTTATGCTTGAGAGTCCAAAGCTTTATCACTGCACCACCTCCCGGACCACATCTGATGGAGCTGTTAAGCAAAGAAGCTCTTAAGTGACTGAGAGGTAATTTAATGTTAACTGAAAGAACTTTCACTGTTTGGGCAAGTGTCTATAACTGTTCCTGGAAATATACCATGGCTTGAATAATAGTACTAATAAATACTAACACAACCAAGCATCTAGAAAATGATACACCCCCCAAAAAAAGTCAATAAGAATTATTTAATAAGATGTGGCACTAAATTAGGCAAGACGTAGGAGGAAAAGTTTAAGAAGACTTTGCTATATGGATTTATATAAATGACCATGAATGGGAAACCTTAACATATTAGCTACTGAAATGAGGACTTCTTGCAGTTAGTAAATGTAGCCATCACTGGTGTTATGTACCAAGTGCTGCTGATCTTCTTAGACATGTGCTAAGGCTGGCTTCTTGGTTTTCTTGGAGTTATGTGTAGGCATGTGACATGTAGCCATTGGAATGTGTAAGAAGTGATCAGTCACTTCCAGGCAGATCCTGTATTTGATGCATCACAGTCTCTTTTCCATTAGCCACCAGGGATGGCAATATTCTGGAAAGAAGCTACCTTGTCACTCTGGGTCTCAAAGTGAGGAGACTGGCCCAGAATCACAGTTGATGCACACATGACAGACAGTAAGTCTGTATTGTTCTTTGGCACAAGAATTGGGAATGCTTGTTATATTGTATAAGAATCTCTACTGACTCACTACTGCTCAATACACGGATATGTTTCAAGTTCGCTAAGTAGATGCTAAACCCCAGATATACACATTTTCCTATAGATACACAACTATGGGGGCCAGGCTGCTGCACACCTGCTTAAGTGCACACACTACAGTGTGCAAGGACCTGGGTTCAAGCCCCTAGCCCCCACCTTCAGGGGGAAAGCTTCATGAGTGATGAAGTAGAGCTGCAAGTGTCTCTCTGTCTCTCTCCCTCTCTATTTGTCTCTCCCCTCTCAATTTCTTTCTGTCTCTACCCAATAATAATTAAATAAAATTTAAAAAGATCTGGTAACATCTGATTTATAACTAGGTAAATACAAATGGATGATGATATTTAATGATAAAATAAAACAATTATGATGATACATTATAAACTTGTGTTTTCTCTCTTTCATAATGTTTTATTGCACATAATATTTTTGGATTATAGTTAACAAAGGGTCATTGAAACCATTAAAAACAAAACTGCAGATAAAGAGTTATTAATGTGGAGAATAGCCTTAAAAATGAAGACCAAGAGGGGTCAGGTGGTGGCACACCTGGTTAAGTGCACACATTATAATGCACAAGGACCCAAAAATGCTGCAGGTCTCTCTCTCTCTCTCTCTCTCTCTCTCTCTCTCTCATAGCTTACTTTTTGCCTGTCTCTCTCAAATAAATAAAATGTAAAAAAAAGACCCAGAACACAAAGACAGCATTATTTATTTATTATTTATTTATTTATTATTTTTAGTGAAGTCTACATTAATGTAATGATCCCTCTAGTTCTCTATGTAAATTCCAGTATTTTGTGACAAAAGTTTAGATGTCTCCTTTGAGATGTGCTGACTTAATAGTGAAAGTTAAAAACCACATACTGTTGGGAGTCGGGTGGTAGTGCAACGGGTTAAGCACACATGGCGCGAAGCGCAAGGACCGGAGTAAGGATCCCGGTTCAAGCCCCCAGCTCCCCACCTGCAGGGGAGTCACTTCACAAGAGGTGAAGCAGGTCTGCTGGTGTCTATCTTTCTCTCCCCCTCTCTGTCTTCCCCTCCTCTGTCCATTTCTCTCTGTCCTATCTAACAACATCAATAACAACAATAGTAACTACAATTAAAAAAAAAAAAAACTAGAGTAACAAAAGGTGAAATAAAAAAAAAACCCACATAAAATACTTGTTCTTCCTTCCTTAGGCAACATGGATGAAATAATCCACAGAAAACAATCCATGGACAAATGAAAATACATTTCTTTACCAGTAAGTATGGTCGGTGGCTACAAAGAAAATACTGCTCAGATGGAAAGTAGCAAGTACTGGGACAAGTTATGCAGTGTGGGAAATTTGCTCCACAACTGGGTGAAAGTACAGGTGTTGCCAACTTGTCTCAGTCTGTGATATGCACTAGATTTAGGTTTCAATAATGAAATGCACAAAGAGTTACTTTTTAATGAGATGTGCCAAAGAAGATATAGTTTCAGTGGCTAATGACTTATTTAATAAAAACAGTGCTTTATAGAAAAGTCATGTAAATATACCCACTGGTAGAGTGTATGCTTTAGCTGCAATACAAGGATTCTGGGTTAAAGTTGCAGAGATTACTCAAGCATTAAAGCTATCTAAAAATGAGATGCTGAAGCAAAGTAGTTGAGGTCAGTGGTATACAAAGTGATCCAAGACATCAAGGATATGGTTTAAATGATAAAAATAAAATCTTCAATATGTAGTATAATACTTATTTTGCAATGAGCTGATAAAAAACTTGACTTTTTTTTTTGTAGCGAGATAAAGAGGTTTGAAGCATATCTCGTGGCAGAACTCAAGGATGAATCATGCATTTTTTCTTTTACAAGAAGAGCATTGTTACAAATGTGCTGATTATTGTTATAATGACAACTGGTTGTCAATAGTATGCCATACAGTCAACTTGAAACATTTTGTTTTGAAGTATTTTTAGATTTAAAAAAAAAAGAGTTGCAAAGAGAGAACACTGTGCACTATTTTCTGTTTCTCACACCATAATTTCTTATATAACCTAAGTACTTTGTCAAAACTAAGAAATTATCATGGGAGGTAGGGGTGGACGGTGGCACACCCGGCTAGGTCCTTGCACATAGTACAAAGTGCAAGGACCTGTGCAAGGATCTAGGTTCGAGTCCCTACTTCCCACCTCAGAGGGGTGGAGGGGGGACACGCTTTACAAACAGTGAAACAAGTCTGCAGGTGTCTGTCTTTCTCTCTCCCTCTCTATCTCCCCCTCTTCTCCCAATTTCTCTCTGTCCTCTCCAATAACTAGGAAAAATGGCCCCCAGGAGTAGTAGTGGCTTTATAGTGCTGGCACTGAGCCCCAGCAATAACCCTGGAGGCAAATAAGAAAGAAAGAAAGAAAGAAAGAGAGAAAAAGAAAGAAAGAATGAGAGAAAGAAATAAATTATCATTGGCATATTATTATTAACAAAAAATATAGACTATATTAGTATTTCACCAATATTTTTGTTAATGTCCTTTTTATCTGTTATACACTCCAGTTCAGGATGTTGCCTGTATTCAAGCAGTAGATATTTTTAAACACACACACACACATACACACACACATACATACACACACATACATACACACACACACACACACTTTTCTCTGTCCTGGTCCCTCCAGAGTATGTTTGATGTTTAATATGTAAATAATAACTGAAAGAGATTTTTTTTTTTCTGAAACTCATTCTATTGAGAAAACATTGTAAAAAAATCAAATTTTTGGAAATGACTCCACTAGCTGGCGATTTTAGAGACAGAAAATGATGATGTGCGTATGTCACCTGTAATAACTCATATGTGTGTACATGTTAAAATCTTGGGAACAGAATTTTTAAACCTGTTTTAAAAATCTTTCAAGACCTATTTGCTAAAAATATGAAAATGTAACATCTTTTGATTAGTTTGCAAGATCTGCTGATTGACATCAGGGAAGATGGAAATCTGCTTGGTGAATTTAAACAAAAAAACTTTGCATAATTGGTGGAATGGAATGAGAAATCAGTGTGAGGCTTTAGTAAGCACTGCTGTTTTCCCATTTGGATCAATGCATCTTTGGATGGTATTTTTTTTCTCCCCCCCTTCCAGCCATAACAGCAATTAAAACCAAGTATCAAAATAGTCTGAATTAAGAACTCTGAGCTGCTGTATCATAAAGCCTTGCTTTTAAAAAAATGCACATTTTTCAATCATAAGGTTCTCATTAAAATTTTTAGTAAAAAGTGTATTGGACTGTTAAAAATACAGTGAAATCAAATAATTTAAAATACTTCATCTGTCTTTTATTATTTGTCATCAAAATAATTTCCATCATATTTTACAATGCATGCAAAACATGAGTGCAGTGATAGAGGGCTCTATGCTATAAATAAACATGTCGAGTGTGGGCATGTGTTCATATAAAAAGAATTAGTTGGGGTGGTTGGATGTGGTGTTTGTGGAGCTGATCCCTGGTTCCAAGCTTGTTTTTATTTTATTTTTTGCCACCAGGTTATCACTAGGACTTGATGCCTGCACTACTTCATTGTACCTGGTGGTTGTTATTTCTTTTTCTTTTTTGATAGAGAGTTATAGAGAAGGGAGAGGGAAGGAGAGACTTCAGCAGCACTGATCCACCACTCATGAAGCTTCCCCTCTGCTGAATGGACCAGAGGCTTGAATCCTGGGTCTCCTGAATGGTAACTTGTGCTCTCTACCAGGTGCACCACTGTCCTGCCTCCCCCTGCCTCCAGCTTGCATTCTTAACCACTACTGCCTCAGTTAGTTGGTACTTAGCAGATATTGGTCAAATATGCCAAATGACCCTTTCTTTGGGATGGCAGCCTAACCTTCTTCATCTGGGGAGAGTTATAGCAGAGTTTCAATCAAGGCTTGCTGCAAGAATTGATTTTGTACAAAAGTCAAGCAAATGGGCCATCTGGCTTCACAGCCCAGAACTGAGAAATCTTACCAAGCTGGAGTGGGGGGTTTATAAGAAGTGGTCACTCTGTGACAGCTGACAAGCTTGATGAGAAGTGACTGAGAGGATGATACTCTGGGAATTAGAGCATGACCCTTCAGTTCCCACCTCTCCCAGCCCAAGGGTGGTGCTGGGCTCACTTCAATTCAACAATGTGTGCTTGGTGGTGAGCACAGTATCCAAGCCAAGTTTCTTTCATTCTCCACAGCATCTTCTGAGTTCTTGGTAAGTATGTGTGTGTTAGGAGAAGAGAGAGAGAGAGAGAGAGAGAGAGAGAGAGAGAGAGAGAGGATCCATGCGGGTGTGATGCATTTTGGATGATTAAAAAAAAAAAGCCCAAAATGCTAAATTCAGAATAATATTTTAGTGCCTAAAGGGAGTAAACTTCAATTATCTTAAAATTTCTTTCTGAGCAAAAAAGCCCATTGCTGATAATGCTGAATAAATGAGGTGTTACCGTATTAATATTGTCGGTAATGACAAACATTTGAATCATCTTTTCGGGCTACGAGACATTCACCCACTGAATCACTGGTCACTGTACAGAGAGGGGTATTTACAGGTGAAAGCAGACTAGAAGTGACTTAGACCTAATGGATAGTTATGGTTAATTAACACAAAATTGTTAGAAGGAGGAGGTCCAGGGGTTGATTGGTCACCTACTGGTATTGCCTGGGATTCGCAGTCATTTCTTTCTCTTCTGCCATTTCCAGATAATGGTGATATTTTGTTTCCCGTGTGGTTGGTATTTGTTATTTGCAGTCTCCTTGTTCTTTGCAGTAGCCTGGAGGACATGAGGAGGAGGAAGGCCACCTGAGTAGGTTCTCTCTCTTCACAGACTCTCTCCTCTTTTCATCAGAGACGGAGACCAGAGTCCCCAGTCATCTTTCCCTTACTATTCACTGGCTAGAATTGGGTCACATGCCCATTCATTCATCAGTCCTCCCCCCAAAAGGGAGCAAGCTTGTGTAGATCCACTAGGCACTGTTGTCACCTGGTCTGAATTGGACCAGCAAGAAAGAAGGCAGAATGATCACTGGGTTGGCTGCATTTACTCAATTCACAACCAACCATCTTTCCTGGGCCCTGTTCTAAGTGTCAGGGCTGCAGAAATGACTAGTTTAGAATTCTGGCTGTCCCTGTCCTGTATTATTTCCATGCTATGGATAAAGAAAGGAACTGAGAGCTGACCTAATTTGCCAAATGCCCCATCTAATTAGGGAGGGGAGAATTCACCTCTGACCCCACAGCATTGTGAATGAAGCCCATGCTTTTCCCAGCACTTGGGATCACCTTTTTTGTACTGGCCTTTCTGGCATAAATCTGCGTCCCACCCAGCAGGATGCTAACAGGGCCTGATTTTCTGCACTGATCTCTTGCTGGCATGTGCTGTCCTGCCTGACCTGAGCTTTCTGGAACCCTCAGCTGCTCCTTCAGGGTACAGATGGAAGGTGCCTTCCTCTCTAACCAGCAGGCAGGCTCCCTGCAGATGAGCCACAGATGGTGGCATTATCTGAGCAGTGGATGGAGCCAGAGGAGAGGTGCAGTGAGAAGGGAGGGGGCCATGCTTGGTCAGTAATGGAGGGCCTGGCTGGGCTGAAGGAGCCGTGACTTGTAGGTTCAGAGCTGCTGATCATGACAAATTTGGCAGAGATGAACATGATTGGCCCAAGCCTGGCACTTGACATTTCTCAGGGATCAGTGAGTGCCTGGAGGGAATGGTGCAGACTCTGAGTTTGTTGGAACTTCTAGAAGGGAGATACCAAGTTTGGAGTCAGCTTTGTCAGGGTTCCTGTTGGTCTTCTCCTTTGAGTTGAGATCATGTCTACAGAGCCGAGGTCAGGGAGTGCTCACCAACCCTTCATTTCAGATGGAGACCAGTGACTGAAAATGTGGCCACTGCTACCTGACTTTCTGGACCCACCTCAGCTTCTCTATTGCTAAGCTGTTTACCCTTCACCAGGGTACTTAACTTCTGTATTCCTGGGCTTTCTCATTTGTAAAGTGAAGCTATTAACCACTGCAATGCCATAGAGTTGCTTTGAGGGTTAAATAGGTTAATGTGTGTCAAATACTGTCCAGTGTGGGGTACATGGTGGCTATTTAGTGAGTATCAGCTAATGGTATTCTCACTGCCAACCTTTGGCTCTGTACACACCTCACTACTTTGTTCAACGCAGATGTCAGTTGGAAGCCTTGTTATTCTTATATTTGCATTAAAGCTTTGAGGGCTTCTTCATTCCCTGACTAGTGGGAAGCTGGTCCCTTCCCTAAGACTGCTGTGATAACCTGTGTCATCTTCGGTCCCCTCCACTTCACACTGAGACTACTTGGTTAAAGAATCCACCTGTCACTTTGCTGGTTTCACAACAAATCACGCCCTCACTGGGCATTTCAGGAGTAACAATGATGGGGGATTGGGATGTCCTGAGGTACAGTCACCGCTTGGTGTCACCTCATGGTCTTTTCTCTGTCACTCAGCCTCTTTTTCTCTAGACCCCCTGAACGTGTCTTCTGTTAGTCAGAGGGCTTCCTCCTGAATCACGCAAGGAACTGCCATTTACTGAGCACTAGTTACAAGCCAACCAAGGAGCTATCGAGACACTGTGTGGTGTTGCTTCATTCACAAAATGTATATGCATCATCACTGGGGACTTAATGCCTACTATTTCTGGCATTTTCCCCTTTCAATTTCAGATAGAAAGATACACAGATTGGAGTAGGGCACCAAAGTAAAAACCCTGGGTTGAGGGTGAGAGTGGATGTTCAGCTTCATGGGGTGGGGGTGGGGTAGGGTGGTAGGTGGGGCATGGAACACAGTCTTTTGGTGGTGGGAGTGGTGTTTATGTACACTCCTATAAATTTGTAGTCATAAAAATCACTATTTAATTAATATGAGAGGAGAAAATTGATTGAATGTCTCAAAGTTTTTAAATCACAGACTGAGTCTTTCTAATACGTAGGCTCTGTCTTTGATATGTTGACTCTTTTAAAAGCTTAGACCAGGGAGAACAGAGGCAACCGGTGGCACAGCTACATGCAAATAATGTCAAAGGACATAAATTATGGTGATATTGTATATGATACAGCAAATCCTAATAAAGGGATATTTCAAAGTTAACCCAATCGCCAAATAATGTGATTATAGTAATAATTATCTATTGTCTTCTTAAACCCTACAACAGCAGAATCCTCCCGTTTCCTCTTTAAAGTCTATATTTCCCCCAGTCCTGGAACCTCTAGGGTGGGGCTCGCTTTCCAGCATGCTTCTCTCAATTCATACCAAATGATATTCTTTTTTAAAAATTTAATTAATTATTTATTTATTCCCTTTTGTTGCCCTTGTTGTTTTATTATTGTAGTTATTATTGTTGTTGTCGTCGTTGTTGGATAGGACAGAGAGAAATGGAGAGAGGAGGGGAAGACAGAGAGGAGGAGAGAAAGATAGACACCTGCAGACCTGCTTCACTGCCTGTGAAGCGACTCCCCTGCAGGTGGGGAGCCGGGGTTCGAACCAGGATCCTTATGCCGGTCCTTGTGCTTTGCGCCACCTGCGCTTAACCCGCTGCACTACAGCCCGACTCCCACCAAATGATATTCTATCCGCCGATACCAACCTAATCAATGCAAGGAGTACCACCTCAGCATGCTTCAATTCAGACGTCAGGCATGGAATATCAACCCTTCACCCTCATTACTCAGGTGAGACCTTTCCTTTCATAGTATTCTCAAATTCCATTCCAGGAGGTTCACTTCCTAACAAAATCACAAAACCTAGATATAGACCAGGTCCCTTAAGATAGAGCATATGTTCACATGTGTTCATAAATTAGGGCAAAATATATACCTGAAAGCAAAAATACACAGTAGTCTGCAGTGAGTCAGTAAAAAGTTCCTAATGAAATAGTGTCTACTTAGACTTAGATACCCTCCTCACTTACTTCCTGTTACAGTTCTCTCACTCTCTTCAAAGCTAACCTTATCAAAGCAAGGGCTGCAAAAGCTGAATAAGGGCAAGAGACTGGCATATTTTAACGATGACTACTATTTAGTCACAATCAGGCCACCCCATCAGCTGGTGCCCTTGTTGGGGAGTCCTGAGATTCCCAAATAGATATGATGGGTCTAGACCTCAAATAAATCCCTTTCTTAATTGTTATTGGTCATTACCATCAGAAACAACACAATAGACCCCTTTGTGGGCCCCTATAGGACCTTGCCCTCAACTTGGATCAACAATGGTAGAGAATGTTCCATCCTCCAAAGGGAGGATGGACAATATACTCTATGCTACACCTGAGGAAGATGGGTCCTGATATTGGGGCAGCTTGGAATGTTCCTACTTATGACCGTAGAATGTGAGTTCAGATCTATAAGAATGTAGAAGTCACATAGGCTCCTAAGCTGAATATAGGCCCCAGATCACATCAAATTGATGGAGTTTACAGTCAACAATATTTATACACTTTTCACATATTTGGGAGCTACTCTCTTCCCTGATCCAGCTTTCTGGTCCTTCTGCCAGCCATGACATCACCTCCCCAGACAATAATTAGGATCCATCTGCATTATCAGATTTCAGGCTCAGGCAAGAAAAAAAAAAAAAAACCCACTAGTATAGCCACAGGCCCTTTGGTATATAACTAAAATAAGCTTACCAGCTATCTACAAAATGGAGGGCCCCCAACTCTTCATCTGTACTATTCCAGCCTTTAGATCCATGATTGGTCAACAATTTGTTTGGCTTTGTATGTTAACTCTCTTTTCAACTACCAGGTTCCAGATTCCAACATGATGCTGACCAGACTTCCCTGGAGAGACAACTCCACCAATGTTTCCTGGAGCTCTGCTTCCCCAGAGCCCTTCCCCACTAGGGTAAGAGAGAGAGGGAGGCTGGGAGTATGAATCAGCCTGTCAACGCCCATGCTCAGTGGGGAAGCAATTACAGAAGCCAGACCTTCCACCTGCTGCATCCCACAGTGACCTTGGGTCCATACTCCCAGATGGGTAAAAAATAGGAAAGCTGTCAGGGGAGGGGATGAGATACGGAGTTCTGGTGGTGGGAATTGTGCGAAGTTGTTACCCCTCTTATCCTATGGTTTTGTTAAAATTTCCTTTTTATAAATAAAAAATTAAATTAAAAAAAGACAGACACACAGAGAAATAGAGACAGAGAGGAGAGGCAACACAGTACCACTCCACCATCATGGAGCCTCCCTGGTGCCATGCATAGCGCTTGAACCCAGGTCTGTGCTCCACCTGGTGAGCCATTGCCCTTCCTCTACTTGCCTCATACAAACCACCTGAGATTGCTGTGAGTATGTACTCTTCTTGTCCTCACTTTGGAGACAAGGAAAGGGGTGACACATTGGTCCAGGATATATGGCTTCTGAGCCCTGGACTCTACCATTTGTCACCATGCTTGACCTCTTCTTTCTTCTCTCCTTTCCTCTCCTCCCCTCCCAAATTCCCTCCTCTCCTCTCCACTTCTGCTCTCTCCTCTCTTTCCCTCCCCTCCCCTCCCCTCCCTTCTTCTTTCTTCTCCTTTTTCTTTTCTGCTCTCTCTTTCTCACTCTCTTTCCCTGAGCACTGCTCAGCTTGGGCTTTTGGTGGTGGTGGTGGAGATTCAGCCTAGGACTCTGAAGCCTCTGGCATGAATATTTCTTTGCATAACCATTATGCTTGACAAAAAAAAGAAAAGAAAAGAAAGAAAGAAAGAAAAACCTTAGCTGCTCTCTCTAAAGTGACATCTGCATGATTTTATACAAAAACCTTTCCCCAGAGAACACAGATCTCTCTTTAAGAGGAATCCTTCTCTAACCTATCCCTCTCCATCTGCCTTTGTACAAAGAAGAAAGAGGTTATTCAAATTGCAATCCAGGACTGGCTCTTGGGCCAATACTTCCTCTCCCTGAGACTCAGTTTTGTCTTGTGTAAAATGGGTAGGCAACAGTGCCTCCTAGTGGGTGGTTAGATCAGTGGTGACCACAGTGATCAACATCTCTGTTCCAGCTCCTGGCTTGAGGTTTAGCACAGAACACACACAAAAGAGCTTGCTGGGGCATTTCTCACTCTTCAGAGCTGACTTCTGTAGGCACAGCTGACTGGCTCCTCATTCCATCCTGTTTTCTTTTCTTTTCTTTTCTTTTCTTTTCTTTTCTTTTCTTTTCTTTTCTTTTCATTTCTTTTCTTTTCTCTTCTCTTCTCTTCTCTTCTTTTTCTTTTCTTTTCTCTCCTTTCCTTTCCTTTTTTTCTATTTTCATTTGCTCTAACAGGTATCTTTTATTTTCTAACTATATTTTTATTGGTGGGAAGTTAATGGTTTACAGTATATACAGTTTTGGTGCCTGTATAAAATTTATCAGGTTTCTACAAAACATCCCCCCCCTTAGCCTAGTTACTCCTCCATCATTATATACCAGGACCTGAAAGCTCCACCCCCACCCCTCAGAATCATTTACTTTAGTGCAGTACGCCAAACCTAGTCCAAATTTGCTTTGTGTTTCCCCTTCTGTTTTTATTTCTCACCTTCTGTCCGTCAGTGAGATCATCCCATATTCTTCTTGTCTTTCTGGCTGATCTCACTTCACTGGATTCTTTCAAGCTCTATCCAAGATGAGGTGAAGAAGGTGACTTCAAAATTCTTAATATCTGACTACTATCCTATTATGTATATAGACCATAAGTTAAAATGATTTAATTTGATTTGATGGATCAAAGAGACATTGATAGGAGAAGGGGAGACAGGGGGAGAAAAAGAGACATGGGCGGCACTGCGTCACTGCTCTCAAAGCTTCCCCGTGCAGGTGGGAACCAGAGGCCCAAACCCAGGACCCTGTACACTACAGTGTGCGCACCATCACCAGGCCTCCCTTCTCCAGGGACAAGGAGGAAATGGACACTTGGGAAAGGTTCCATGTGCTGCTGAGGGCAAAGGGACTCTGTCACCAGGTCACCTGTCCAGTAACAGTGGCCAGTGGACTCAGTCCTTCCAGACAAAGCATCACCATGTAGTGTTTGCATCAGAGGCCTCCCTTGACCTCAGGACATTTCTTGTCTGTTTTCTGGCATCTGTCTACAACTGGTCCCTGGCTTGTCAGAGACACAGAGGCAGTTAGTGATGACATGTTTTCTCTAGGATAGTAGTAATAACTAAGGAAAGATAGCTAGGAAGGTCTAAAATGAAGGGCAGGGCTAGTGCAGGGGTGAAGAGGTACATTAACAAATAAAAGGTTTGGGGCCAGGTGATGTTGCACCTGGTTAAGTGCTCACATTACAGTGTGCAAAGACCCTAGTTCAAGCCCCTGGTCCCCACCTGCAGGAGAAAAAGCTCCACAAATGGGGAAGAAAGGCTACATATCTTGCTCATTTTTCTGCTTTCATTGGCTACCTTCTCCCCTCTCCAGTGGCTCTATGGGCAGAGGGGTTCCTCTTTCCAGTGTCTCCTGAGCCCATGCAAATCCACCTGTGGGGCAGAATTAATCCAGGCTTGAGGGGAACTGGCTTCTTGGATGGGCATGCTTTCTGTTCCCTCATCCCTACACTGCTGAGGCCTCAATCATCCCCGAGAGGGCCTAGCCCTGCTGCCATAGAGTCTGGGAACAGGGTTTTGTGCAGGGTGCTCTGTGTCCTAGCCCCACTTGCAAGAGCTAAGCTGGAGGCTGGGCCAACATAGAGGCATCTGGCTGTTCACAGAGCTTGTCCTGGCCATGTGTGACATGTGGAAAGGCTCCTGTGCCCACCAACTGCATCCTCCCACTGTCGCTCCTGAAGCTACTTTCCTGAGAGGAGCTGTAGAGCCAGAGGGTGAAAGCCAGATGTCTTAGATTCCATTCCCAGCTCTGGGCAGCAAGGCTGAGGGTCCCTGGCAGGCAGGTCACTTTCCTATCTGGGCTTCTTTGTTCTCCAAGTGAGGTTGCTTGGGGTGGGGAGGGGCACATTACTATGTGAGTTTACTCTGATGTGAAACTGTTGGGTCATGGGGACCCCTGCCCTCTGTAGATGACATCCCTCCCCTGAGGAGTGGGGAACACTGATTGAACTGGCTTCTGTGGGCCTCTGGGGGTGGAGAGCACCCCCTTCCCCACATACACAATGGTGGCCATCAGCTGAGGTGTGTATGTGCCTGCCCATATGTGTCTGTGTGTTTGCATGTGTGTCCTTGTATCTCTCTCTATGTGTCTGTCTTTGTATGGGTGTATATCTGTATGTACTAGTGTGTGATCTGTCTTTGTATAGATGTATGCAAATGTATGTGCACTCACCTATGCAGGTATGTGTGTCTGTGTGCATCTGTGTTTCTTGTGTGCTAGATTTTAGATGCTCTAAAAGGTGAAATGCTTCTTCATCTCCCTGGCCTGGGAGACCAGAAAGCCCTGTATGAGGCCAGCTCCTTCCTGCACACACTCCAGGAATATTTTCTTGACTCTATAAGGGAGAGTAAAAAGCCCCATTTTTGTCCCTCAGGCCTCAGACCTCTCCTTCTCCTCCTCGTCCTTCTCCTTTTAAGCTTTCAAATTAGTGATTTAACATTGTTTTTACAGAATTATTAGGTTCCAAGATTTTATTTTTCCTCCAGAGTTATCCCTGGGACTTGGTGCCTGTACTATAAATCTACAGCCCTGGAGGCTATTTTTCCCTTTTGTTGCCTTATTGTTGTTATTATTGTTGTTGTCATTGCTGTCATTGTTGGGTAGGACAGAGAGAAGTTGAGAGAGAAAGGGAAGACAGAGAGGGGGAGAGAAAGATAGACATCTGCAGACCTGCTTCACCACCTGTGAAGTGGCCCCCCTGAAGGTGAGGAACCAGGGGCTCGAACCAGGGTACTTACACCGGTCCTTGACTTTGCATCATGTGCACATAACCCACCTGTGTTACCGTCCAGCACCCCCAACAGTATTTTTATACTCACACTTGGTGCATGCTCCAATGAAACCTGGAGCTTTTTGAGGATAATGCAACCTTCTAATTGATCTCTGTGTTCCCAGTTTTCAGCATGGGGTGAGCCCAGAGTGGGATCTGAGTCAAACACACAAATCCTTGAGTGATTCCAACTGGGGCTGAGGGCTGAGGGCTGAGGGCTGAGGGCTGAGGGCTGGGGCTGAGGGCTGAGGGCTGGGGCTGAGGGCTGAGGGCTGAGGGCTGAGGGCTGAGGGCTGAGGGCTGAGGGCTGAAGGCTGAGGGCTGAGGGCTGAGGGCTGGGGCTGAGGGCTGAGGGCTGAGGGCTAGGGCTAGGGCTGAGGGCTGAGGGCTGAGGGCTGGGGCTGAGGGCTGAGGGCTGAGGGCTGAGGGCTGGGGCTGAGGGCTGAGGGCTGAGGACTAGGGCTGAGGGCTGAGGGCTGAGGGCTGGGGCTGAGGGCTGAGGGCTGAGGGCTGAGGGCTGAGGGCTGAGGGCTGAGGGCTGAGGGCTGAGGGCTGAGGGCTGGGGCTGAGGGCTGAGGGCTGGGGCTGAGGGCCTTGGCTGAGGGCTGAGGGCTGAGGGCTGAGGGTTGGGGCTGAGGGCTGAGGGCTGAGGGCTGAGGGCTGAGGGCTGAGGGCCGGGGGCCGGGGGCCGGGGGCCGGGGGCCGGGGACAGGGGCCGAGGGCCGAGGGCTGGGGCTGGGCAGACACAGGTTCTGAACCAGGGTCCCCCCAGGACACTGGAGCTTAGGGAATCAGTTGGTGGGCACCATGCGTGGAGGGCATTCTAGTTTCAGCATATACTGGGGTTCTGGGGTGGAGAGTAAGATGGGAGCTCTGAAAACCCCGTTCTGAAGGAGAGACTCATTGCAGAAGGCACCCAAGTCTGAAGATAAGCATAACCTACAGAGAGAGTGAGTCCTCATCCTCCAGTTTGGCTTGTCGCTGCCAACTTGGATGACTGTCTGTCTGTCCTGTCTTCAGTTCAGTCTTAAAGGAATCCCTCCCCCACCCCCCACCCCAGCCTTTGTCTAATGAATCTGACATTCAGAGAAAATGTCTCCAGTAAAGGTCACGGGAGGGAGGCGGCAGTCTTGCTGATAGCACCTGCCTTTCCTGTGCCAGCACTTTCTCCCTGGAAGACATGGCAGGTGTCCCTGCTCAAATTCCCCAGAGCCACCCCCTTACCACTTCCAAGTAGCTCTTCCAGCCACTCATCACAGGACAAAGCTCAGCTCCTGCCTGGTTGTTCACTTCTCCTCTCTCTTGACCCTCAAAGCAAGGGACGACTCAGATCCAGTCCTACCTGGCAGAGTCCCTGGGAAAGTGGATTGTGGGGACAGTTACCCTGATCTCAGCTGTAGGGGCTGAGGCTGGCAGGAAAGATGGCACCAGGGTGGTGAGGAGCCACATGTCCCCAGATCAGAAGTCTGGCCTAGGTTATGAGGGAAGTGGTGAGTTACTGAAGCAAGAAGCTGCTGATCACACCAGTGTGCAGGATGAGAGCCCTGCTGAAGGCAGAGGCCAGCGGGGATGGATGCCTGGCCCAGGTTTGAGCCAAAGAACAGGGAGCAGTGAAGAGCTCCAGTCCTGGCTACAGAGCCCAAGAGGAAGGTGACTCTGTGTGTAGAGAAGGCTGGACAGGTAGGCAGGAGACAGGCTGTGAGTCAGCCTTGCATATACTGAGTGTGAGGAGCCTGGTCTTGGGCATGGCAGGGGGCAGGTGGAAAGAGGATCTGGGGCTCCAATAGAAAGGCAATTCAGGGACAGGAGATATGGCAGTCACCTGGTGCTAAGCTGGCAACAGAGTGCGCCCTTTACAAAGGATAGTATGTCGGCTGAGCAGGAGAGACAGGGTGGGATCACTGCGGTGAGAGGCAGGCAATAAGAGGAGGCCACTCAGGGGCCTGCAGAACAGCAGGCAGAGAGGAAGCTGCAAGGAACAATGGGCCCCAGGACCACTACCCTGGTAAGCCCCCAGAGAAGCTTTACTCTTCTATCTTACAGGTGACAGCAACAAAATCATCTGGCCCGGCTGCTGCTGGATCCTGTACTGGAACTTCAGGTTCCAAAGGTTATGCTCTCAGCCACACTACTTGTCTACCCACTGAAGCCGGTCACCTGTAGGCTCAGGCCCGTCTAGTCCTCTGTCCAGGAGTGCACCTGGGAAGGGCAAGTTGCAGAGACCTATTCCCACAGAGGTGAGGCAGTGTCTTGTCTTGCTGTTATGGGTCAGGCACCTGCCGAGGGCCCACCCTTTCTGTTTGTGCACTTGCACTCCTTAACCCCTTACCTTCCCCGCCCAGCTCTGCAGTTCCCAAAGTGCCAGAGTCCATCTTGGTTACCACCCTGACTACTGCCTGTGCCAGGCTCTCTATGCACTCCTTCATCTTGTTCTCCAAGCAACACTTGAGGCAGATTCTATTAGACCCACTTAACAGATGGGGGAATAGAAGCAGGATTTAAATAGGTAAAAATGGTGGCAGGGGCTGAGCAGTAGTACACCCAGTAGAGTGCACATGTAACCATGTGATAGGACCTGAAATTAAGTTATAGATTCCCACCTGCAGGGGGGAAGCTTCATAAATGGCAAGGCAGTGCTACAGGTCTCTCTCTCCCTCTCCCTTTCTAGTTCCTCCTTCTCTATTGACCTTTGTCTATATAATGGTAGCTAGCTTGTCCACCATTGCTTTGTGTTTCTAAATATTGTGATAAAATTATATTCTGGACAAAAAAAAACTTCTTGGGGAACCCAGCTGAAGACATACAAGATAACCAGTAATCCCCAGATTATAAGGGAAGAGAAGTAAAGAGGGTTTCAAGAGACAGGGTGTCTGAACAACTGGGAAAGAACCTTTTGCTTGGCAATAAAAGATGTCAAATAAATGTTTCTGGGAAGGGCTGAAGTTCAAGAGCACTAGCTCATTTCTATGTCTTGTCCTGTGCTGTGCTGTGTAACTCTCGCCGTTATCCTTGAACCTTGAGCAAAGCTCACTTGTGTGGAGTAGCACTGTGTTTGCCACTGCTTCAGTGGAAAGGCTGTGGCAGTCTCTGTGTCAGCTCAGGGCAGGGAGAACCCAGTGGAAGGAGACAAGACCAGATGCAAAGTAGAATTAGCTGAGTGGTGCCTAGGAGAACTGAAGTAGCTAAGTAACTTGTGCAAAGGCAGACAGCTTGTACTGGATGATCCCATGCTGGGTGGAATTTAAGAAATAAGGACAGAAAGGTAAAACACAAAGTGAAGCTTGGACTGGGTGTAATGTAGTGCACCCAAGCAAAGGACTCTGGGGAAGGGGAGGAAAGGATGGAGCTGGGGATTCGATGTGAGGTCCTGGTGCATGATAGTAGAAAGGAATCTAAGTTGTGGATGGGAGTGTTTTGCAGACACCCATCATGGGGAGATGAAATATTATATTCATGTAACAACAATTGCACTGTAAACCATTAATCACCCAATAAAATGATAAAAATAGCAGTCAAATTTCTGAGCTTTAATTTTATTCATTGACCCCAGAGAAGACTGTACTTACACTCTGTACATAAGTACAGTCTTCTTCCACCCATAGTTCACCTTGGGTTTGAGCCTAGATTCTGTACTACGTGTGTTTAACCCAATGCGCCACTGCCCAACCTCCCAGAGCCTAGATTCTATTTATTTATATTTGTATTTTTTTGTGGTTGTGCATGTGTGTTTACACATGTGTGCTTGTGTGCATCTCTATCCCTGGAGCATGTGCACACACAGGTCTGTGGTGTACACATACTGTGCCTTGTCTGTGTACACACAGCACCTGTGTGAACACACACATACACATCTGTGTGTCAACTTGTACATGTGCCATCTGCATGGAAAGGGGTGGAGAAAGGCAAAAGGGGCTGGGAAAGGTAGGAACCTCCTTAGCAACTGTTGTGAGGGTTTTAACTGGTAGGATAAATAATAACCTGCAGGCAGGGAGGGTCTTGAGGGTAGAAAGACGATAGATCAAAGGAATGGAATGGGTGGGGATTATGTAGATAATAAGGGAGTAGGCCATAGTATCAGCAATGCAGGGTGCTTTGTGAGGCAGGGAGTCTGATAAGATGAGGCAAACCTTGGGGGGTTTTGTCCCTCCTTGCTCGACCTCTCAGTAGAGAGAGAGAGAGACTGACAGGATGGATGTCCCCTCAAGTCAAGCTCTGCCAAGCTCAACCACATCCTCACAATTTCCCAACACACATGTAAGCCTACCCATGTGTAGACATGCACGGATGCACCTTAGTGTGTATCGACATGTGTGCAGGGCATAGTATATGTGCATGTGCTGTTATTTATTTATTTATTACCTTCCAGAGTCTCACACAGTTTGCTGCTCAATTTTACTGCTCCCTATGGACTTAAAAAAAAATACCTCAGATAGAGAGATAGAGATGGAGGAAAGTAGAAAAAGAAGAAGAGATACATACCACAACATCACCCCACCATTCAAGGAGTTCCCCTTGGTGCCATACATGGTGCACCCATGTGATGCAGGGGGGTTCAAACTTGGGCCCTCAGGCATGGTAAACTGTGCATCTACCTGAAGAAGCTATTCCCTATCCCTCATACTTCTCTGCTTTTTAGAATGATTACCACAGGCAGGCCATTAAACCTTTCAGAAGTTCTATTATCTTGTGAGAAAAAAAAAACCAAGACAATTGCAGCTACCTCATCAGGTGGTGTAAAATCAAACACAAAGTTATATGTTAAAGTGTTCCATAAACTGTAAACACATGAATTCTTCTCTCTCTCCCTCTTTGTCACAATGCTGATCTGGAGAGGATGCTCAGATTTTGGGGCCTCAATCTTGCTTCAGGAAGTGCTGTCAGGATACACTCAGAACTATCAATGTCTCTGTCGTTCTCAGTCTCCACTCTCCTTGAGGCTTCCTCTCCCCTTGGCTCCTACTGTTGTGGTTGTTTTTGTCATCCTTGGGGCTTCACTGCTCTAGGATGACATTTTCAGGTGAACGCACACACACACACACACACACACACACACACACACACACACACACACACACACACATGCATATGCACATGCACACAAGCACGCACATGAAAGGGGGTTTCCCCCCAGCGCTGTAGAACTCCTATGTGTAGCACCAGGGGCTCAACACTGGGTCATGTTCATGGCAGTGCAGGTGCCTTCCCAGATGAGCTATTTCACCAGCCCCTCCTATTATCTTCTTTACTCAGTTTCTTTATTGAGTACCCCAGATTTCCTCCTCAAAGCTCTGCATTTAATTGCATAATCTCAGCCTCCTGGGAAACCTGCCTAGAGGTTCTCACTTGGAAGAAAACACCTACATGTCCAGCTCCTGGTGTATATTACTATAGTAGTCTTAGCTCAGGAGACACCGGGGGATTCTTAGTCCACATCTAGTGGTATGGATTTTTTTTTTCTTTTTGGAGTCCTATATCTAGAATTAAGTTTCTTATTGGGATGGAAATGTGAGAGGCTTCCTCTGTTCACACTTGGGCTTTCTTCTGTTTCCTAATTTTGGTTCCTGTCATCTTTCTCCTAATCCATGTTGGGCCTGAGGAGTTGAGCACATGACAACTTGTGACCAGCCGGGGGCAGCAGAGGGCAACTCAGTGAGAACTGGAGGGGGTCGACATCTATAGCTGGAAGCCCGCAGCTAGGGGTGGGAGGGTGTGGTTGCTGGGTGTGTCCTGCCTCAAGTCTTTAGGTCACACTTTCTGGAATAAATTGGAGTGAAGATGAGAGAATTGGGATGGGGGTGGTGACACATCTGGTAGAATGCACTCATTATTAGCATGCCTGAGGAACTGCAGGTGCAGGCGGAAGCTTCACAAGTGATAGAGCAGTGCTGCAGGTGTCTCTCCTCCCCCCACCTCTGCTGGTCTATCTCTCTTTGTCTCTCACCCTTGATCAAAGAAAAAGAAGAAAATAAAATAAAATAAAACAAATGGCCTGGAGTGGTGGAGACATTTTACAAGCATAGAGCCCTAATGTTGATTCTGGTGTTAAAAAAAAAAAAGATGGGGGTATTGTCTTCAGAAGGTGGGTAGAGAGAATGTACCTGTGATAGCATAGTGCAGCGGGATGCTGGTGTCCAGTGACTGATACTCCACTGGGACCAGATAAGATGCAAAGGAAACTTTATGGCGCCACACAACCTGGATCTCAATGACAATTGTCACCAGGAACTCAAAAATCAATAGAGGTTGGGAAGATAGCATGATGGCTATGCAAAATTATTTTTATGCCTGAGACTCCCAAGTTCCAGGTTCAATCCACTGCACCACCATAAGCCCAAGATGAGCAAAGTTCTGGCCTCTCGGTGTCTTTCTCTTTCATTAAAAATACAAAACAAAACAGGCAATAAAACTGAAAAAATAAAAAATAGGACCATATCTCACTTTCCTTGGTTTTCTTTTTTATTTATGTTGGCTTTGGCTTGCTCTTCCTTCCTTCTTTTATATATTTAAAAATATTTTATTTATTATATATTGAATATAGTCAGAGAGAAATTTAGGACGAAGGATAGAGAGAGACTTGCAGCACTACTTCACCACTCATGAAATTTTTCCCTTGCAGGTGGGGACCATGGCTTTGAACCTGGGCCCTTGTGAATTGTAACAGGCACTCAACTAGGTACACCACTGCCTGCCCTCCTATTTCTTTCTTTATTGCTCTCCCTTTCTTCCCCCCTCCTCGTTCTGCAGACAGACTCCTTATAGCTGACCTCTGAAGCCCAGGTTAGTAACTTCCATCCTCCTCCCCAGTTTCTGAAATGAAGAGAGAGAGTCCCAGGAGGACTTTGGCTTCTTTCTCCACATTACGCTGCCCTCTCCTCTGGTTCCTTGGGGACATGAGCTTTTCAGTGGGCGCAGTGAAGAGGTCAGCATGGCACAGTGCCGGAGATGGAGGGCAGGAGGGTGGGTCTGACCACCTTCATAAGGTCTCCACTGAAACCAGCAAATAAGGGATCATTACAAATGTTCTGTCCAAGTTGCATCGTAAAGAGTGATTTATGTATGCCTGACATTTCCTGCTGGCCCACAGAGCTAAGCAGGGTCTGCCGGTGCTGCAATAAATGTCACCATGTGAGCATTATTAATGGTATTTTCTGACCTGTGGAGTCACCTGGTATAGCCTGGATGGTGGGCTGGGAGTGTCTGTGGACAACTTAGGGACTCTGGTCATATCCTGAGCCTTCTCTGGTGGATGAGACAGCAACAGAGGATGGAGGACAGAATTATACACATGCCTGGGATAGAGGTGGCATGGATTCAGTGACAAGATGGGGAGGGGACCCAGGACTGAGGAGACCTGGCCAGTCCTTAGAGCAGTTTCTACCCAGATTCCTTGTCTGTGTAAAGTATGCATGCACTGCCTTAGTTGATCCTAATAGACTTTGGTTCCATTTTGCAGCTGAGAAGACTGAGGCTGAGAGGGAGAACTTGATTTTTTATGTGCTGAGGTCAGATGGCAGAGCTGGAGCTGGGGTCCAGGACTCCTGGTGCCTATCCCAGGCTACTTTCTACTTCCCAGAGAAAACTGGAGCAGGAGACAAGAAGAGCTGATGGGACACAGTCACACAGACCTGGTGTCGAGGGCCATCCAGGAGAGTACTTTTCAGCTCTGCTCAGGGAGCATGGGGAATTATGAAAAGTGAGTTGTGGGGATTACTGTACTGACAAAACCCCTTAGTTGGATGTTGTCTGAACAGAGAGATGTGTGATACTGTTGCTTGTGGAGCCCTGTATCTGCAGTGACTTCGTTCTGCTTTCTGGCATCTTCTGTATGCCCAAACCTCCCAGTACATCCTCACAGGGAGCCCACAGCCACCCCAGACTCCCTGTATCACATCATTTTCTCTGACTCCAAAGCATTCCTTCTCTGAGGCACCCATCCCCCACCACTCCCAAGTCTCAATGATGAGACCCATCTTCCCTGAATCATTTCAAGTCAGAGATCTAACTTCAGCTGGATGGATGGATTCAACTTCCACCTCCCCAGATCTGATCAACTTCCAAGTCCCTTGGATGCCACTTCCCAAAGTCACTCAAATACATTCTGGCAAGGTCTCATCCTGTGAGTCACCCAGATCAGGGAAGCTGGAGTGACTTCTCCCAGAGCACAGCCTCTTGGGTGGAAGGTGGCCTGTCTCTGCTTGTCAGGGCTTAGGGTAAGGCATGATGGGAGATTGTCCCATTGAGGGAGGGGACAGCAGACTTGGCATCCTTTGGGGAGGGGAAGTAGGCATGGAACAGAACTGTTGACAGACTCTGGGCTGCTATATTGGGAAGATTTGACAACACACACAAGGAGAGAGTGAGGGCGCGTTGACGGCTGGTGAGAGGCGCGGGGGCCGGCTGGGGACGTGCCGCCACCACCCACGCAGGAGGAAGTTGGGAACAGATTGCTTGGGACTAGTGCCAGCCTCCCCAGGAGATGTCCGCTCCTCTCTTCTAGTCCTGGCAACCTGAGCAATTGGGGAAGGGGCTCCTGGTTGTAGCCAGGAACACAGGCTGAGAGAGTGCCCTGGGATGGGAGCCTGGCTCTGAAGGGGAGTGTGCTCTCTGCCACAGGGTATTGGTTCCCTCACTCGGTCCCATGCCATCCAACTCCATCCCATCCTAACATCATTTCTTCCCACCTGAACCCAATTCCATCCCCCACCTCGTCTCATCCTGCCATATCTCATTCCATCCCCATCTCGTCTCATTCTGTTCCATCCCAAGGATTCCAAATCTGAAATTATACCATAACTTTATGCCTGATTCTGTTTCATCCCTATTCCACTTCTTCACCTTTTCCATTTCCAAACCCTTGCCATCTTATCCTAATGCATTATCATCAGGATGGGACATTTCTTTAAGTTTTATGTGTTACTATATCACCTTGAATGAATGAAGAAGCTAAAGAAAATGAGTTCTTCTCTTCCTCCTCATTCTTATTTTTCTTTCTCTTCTTCTTCTTCTTAAACCCCCCCCCCCCGGGTTATCACTGGGTCTAGGTGGCTATGTGGTGACTCCACAATTCTTGGTGGTATTTTTTTTCTCCATTTAATCGAAGGTGAGATAGAGATAGATAGACAGACAGACAGACAGATAGATAGATAGAGCAAGAAAAGGAGATACCTATAGCACTGCTCTACCATTCATGAAGCTCCCCCACAGTTGGAGACCAGGAGCTTGAACCATGGTGTATGTGTTCAACTTTTGATCTACTATGTGTGTGTAGATCCACCCAGTGAATTTTGCTGACTTTCTAAGGGTTTTGGGGAGTAATCATATCCTGACCCCTAGCCCTGGCTGGTTTGGAAACAACTCAAGAGTTTGTTTAGACAGAGTAAGCTAGAATCACAGAAGACAGTGACTTGGAAGTGTGGTTACAATTGGTTCCCCAAGCTCCCTCATCCACACCCACCCTCCACACCTGGAAAGAAGCATACACTTGTGGGTCTCTCCTGGAGAGGAGCTGGAGCAGGGAGAGCAGCAGTCCACACTTCTTCTCTCCTGGCTCCTACCAGGTGAACCACACCCTGGGGTCACTGGTGCATTTCCAGCCCAGCTCCATGGGCACACAGTAAGACTGGCTTTCCTGGTCACTCATGGTTGAACAAAACCTGGCCACACAAGGAAAAGTGTCAATTCATTGTTAAGTATTAGTCTCACCTCCCTCCCTGCCCCAGGTGATATCGGGGAGTTGAAAGAACAGTGATAAGACCCCATCTCCAAGAACACAGCTGAGATCTTACGAGGGAAGAAGAAAATGAGAAAAATCCCTCATTTAAAGTGCCTGATGCGAACACCTGAACAAATGCTGTTGCACTGGGGAAAATTGAAACCAGCCGACTTTATTTCTAATTATTTTTGAGGCTGTTCTGCAATGCCACTTCTTCTTGCTCCTTCTCCATCTCTTGGAGGCCTCAGAAGTGGGAGTTTTACTTGCTCTGACCTGTGACTGCCCCTAAGGCATCCATGGGATGGGGTAGGGGGGCAGTGGATTTCCAAAGACTAGAAAGTCTCTGCTTCTACCCACTAACCCAACCTCAATCCTACCCCACCCCATCCCACCCACCCCACCCCACCCCACCCCATCCCACCCCACCCCACCCCACCCCACCCCACCCCATCCCATCCCATCCCATCCCATCCCATCCCATCCCATCCCATCCCATCCCATCCCATCCCATCCCATCCCATCCCATCCCATCCCATCCCATCCATCCCACCCCATCCCATCCCATCCCACCCTATCCCATCCCATCCCATCCCACCCCATCCCATCCCACCCCACCCCACCCCACCCCACCCCACCCCACCCCACCCCACCCCACCCCACCCCACCCCACCCCACCCCATCCCATCCCATCCCATCCCATCCCATCCCATCCCATCCCATCCCATCCCATCCCATCCCATCCCATCCCATCCCGTCCCAAACGATTTAATCTTAATGGAAGGGGTCATCTGTGACCCAGTAGCTGACATTTTTTTACTCATGCTGCCTCCTCCTTTCTCCTTCTTCCCTCTTTGCCACAGCTTCTCCCCCCTCCCCATTCCCATATGGCCTTCCAATCTCACCTCCATTTTTAAATTTATTTTTATTAAGAAAATGTTGTATTAAAAGATGTCTTCACATGAGTATGGTTTCCCATCTCTCCCAAACATATGCCAGCATACTTCACCCACCCCCACCCCCAGTACATTTCCCTCCACAACAGGATAGTGCATTCCCATGACTTGAGATTGTTATCTTTAGTTGGTAAGTTGAGTCCATGAGTCAATATGGTTGATATTCAGTCTTCCTGGATTCCTTCATATAGGCCTTATGGTTCTTTTAAAAAATGGTTCCAGTTATTTTTATTTGTTGTTATTTCTTTTTTATTAGTCATTTAATATTGATGTATAAAATTATAAGATAACAAGGGTATAATTCCACACCTTTCCCACCATCCTAGTTCTGTGTCTCCATTTCCTCCATTTTTAAAATGCTGGCTGGACTCTGGGATAATTCATGAGACTCTTATTCTTTGGGAAATAGCTGGTGCTGATAGGGGTTGGCGATGTCCTCTTTCGTAACCCTGACCCTTTGTTTTTCCTCCATGCCCCTCAAGTAGACATGGGACACAGTGAGTAATTAATGAATTCCTGAGCAGGAGGGCTTGAACAGCACCGTTTTTTGTTGGTATGCATCTAGTTCTGCTTCTGGGATCTAGTTCTGCTTCTGTTACATTGCTTGACATTGTGGTCTATTTACATGGTCTTTTCTGTTACATTGGTTTGGTCTCACTCCCCCCACCTCCGGGAGATTTGGTTTAGCCCTTGCTAGTTTCGGGTTTCTCCCTTCTCTGCCACCTACCCTATGTACTTCCTGAGTTCCTGACTCTGCTGCCAGAGGAGAAAGATGGAGGAGCACATGGTGTGGTGATTAGGTGATGGACTGTTTGCCCGCTGGTGAATAAAGATTAAACTGCGTTCTCAGCTCAGCCGTGTGTTTCTGGTCATCTGTTACCTGCCCGTGAAGCCAGCCCGACGAAAACAACAGTTTGTGTGTGTGTGTGTGTGTGTGTGTGTGTGTGTGTACATACATGAGTACTTGTACAAACTGTGTAGTCTCCAAAGATGGCCAGTTAATAACATCTAGAAGCATCTGGACAAAGACAGGTGAACCTGAGCTTAGAGTCAGTCAGTGGTCCTTTTGAGTTTTAACCCTAACCTTCAGTGACTGCCTGACCTTGGAAAGACTCTGAAGCTTCACTCTATAGCAAAACAGGTCTTCGGGGCTTCATGAGGGAGACCTGTTCTCAGGGTTCACTAGCAGAGGCTTTCTGGAGAAGGCCACAATAGCAGGATGACTTGTCACAGCAGTTGTTCCCAGGACAGGGGTGGGAAATGCCTGTCAGATGCTCTCCTTTTGCACACTTTCTAAGAACATCCCCTGACCTGTGGACAGCGCCTGGCCCTGGTTCTAATGACACTGCAGCCATTTGTCGTGAATCACTAACTATTGCTGCCTCAGCTCCAGCCAGCAGCTGCTCAACTTCAATATCACCCATATCTATCACAGAGGTGATTAGGATCCTGGACTTGGTTGCCCAGGCTCTCACTGGCAAGGGGGAGTGAGGTGGGTCCCCTGGGGGCCTGGCTGCCCTGTCCCAGTGGTGGGGGGGGGCAGGTGGGGGACAGTTCAGCTTGTTAAACCTAATTACCTGGCTGCAGACAACGGGGCTGGGGTTCTTAGAGCCAGCTTGGCCCACCGAGTAATCCTCTGCTTGCCTTTCTGCCATAACAAGGAGGCCCACCGCCAGCTGCTGCGCTGCTAGATGGGACTTAGTTTAATTGCTACCCCAAATGTCAGCCCTTTCAAACCCACAATATCTCATCACTTACCTTTAAAGAGGGAGAAAAATCAATTTGGACCGTTGAGTTTTGGCAGTAAAGCCTGCAGAAAGGGCTGCCCAGTTCTTCAGGGGGAGCTGTGCTTTTCATTAAAATAGCTATTTTTAAAACTCCCCCTTCTCTCTCTCTTCCTCTCTCTCTCTCTCTAACATGAGATGAAAAATCTCAGCTACAAGAAGAAACCCTTTCATGAGGGAATAATAATATGAAAAAAAAAAGAGTTTAAAAAAGCCCACTTCTAAAATGGGTCTTCCTTTTTTTTTTTTCTTTAACCTCTCAAAGGTTAAAGAAAAAAAAAGAAAATTCTTTATTCTCAAAGGGCTTTCACGTGTGATCTTGTCTCACCCTCACACAGCTTGCGGTATTGGGGGAAGACAGGTGTCTTTGTCCCCATTTTGTGGATGAAGGGATGCCCCTAAGTGGCTAAAAGCTATGCTGGAGTGTATGCTGATGTGTGTGTGTGTGTGTGATGGGGGTGGGTCACCCATCTATTCAGTCTGTGAGAAAAAGAAAGGCAACCTTTATTTTTTACTACTAGACTGGTCTCTTCCTATGGGAACAAGAGTTCTGTTGTCCCACCTCCTGAAGATTCAAGCTATTTACCTGCCAGTTAGAGAGTGAGAGAAGGGGATAGTAAGGAACAAACCCACAGAGGTCCATTGGAGTTTAATTCTCATTTAACTCTGTGAGATCACAGCCATTCTTTCTTCCCTGGGGAGAGTCCACCCCCCCTTCCTTTGGAAGAAAGGGATGTAATTCTTTTGGAGATTACATTCCCTAGAAACTGGCTTCTTAAGCTCCCGCCTGAAGAACAGTTCCAAAGTCTGCAGACTAATTAACTCCATTGTTTAGAATTAATCACCTCAGGAATATTTGGAGTCAACAAGAAATGTATCAATTGGGCTCTTAATAAATCTAATGGAACGACTCAACATAAAGGCATATGAAATAGACTTTTAAAACATTAGCATAAACTACCAACCTCCCAGAGCTCTCAGCAACACAATCAATCTTAATTGACACTTTATTAGCACCAAGCATTGCTATCAATTTGTCAAATTCCCTCCAACAATGCCTACTGAAATGATAGACAAAGTTCTTTTTTTCATTTAAAGAAAGAAAGAAAAGGAAAGGAAATAAAGAGAAAAGAAAAGACTGACGAGTTTTTGGTGGAGACAAAGGAGAAATGAAATCACAGTTCCACAGCGGGAATAGAAACATCACCTCCAGGTTTTAGCTATTATGAATTGTGCTGCTATGAACATAGGAGTACACACCTCTTTTTGGTTGGGTGTTCTGGAGTCCTTGGGGTATAACCCTAGGAGAGGAATTACTGGATCATATGGAAGGTCCATGTCTAGCCTTGTGAGAGTTTTCCAGACTGCTCTCCACAGAGGCTGTACCAATTTACATTCCCACCAGCAATGTAAAAGGGTTCCTCTGTCCCCACAGCCTCTCCAGCATTTGTTGCTGTTGTCCTTTTTAATGTATGCCATTCTTACAGGAGTGAGGTGGTATCTTAGTGTTGTCTTAATTTGCATTTCTCTGACAATCAGTGACCTAGAGCAGTTTTTCATATGTTTGTTAGCCTTTTGCATCTCCTCTGAGGTGAATGTTTTGTTCATATCCTCTGCCCATTTTTGGATGGGGTCATTTGCTTTTTTGGTGCTAAGTTTGCTGAGCTCTTTATATATTTTGGTGATTAGTTTCTTGTCTCATGTCTGGCATGTGAAGATCTTCTCCCATTCTGTGAGGGGTCTCTCTGTTTAATAGTTTCTTTGGATGTGCAGAAGCTTTTCAATTGGATGTAGTCCCACTGGTTTGTTTCTGCTTTAGTCTTCCTTGCAGTTGGGTTTGATTCAACCCAGGTGCCCAACAACAGATGAGTGGCTGAGAAAGCTGTGGTATATATACACAATGGAATACTATGCAGCTATCAAGAACAATGAACCCACCTTCTCTGACCCATCTTGGACAGAACTAGAAGGAATTATGTTAAGTGAACTAAGTCAGAAAGATAAAGATGAGTATGGGATGATGCCACTCACCAACAGAAGCTGACTAAGAAGATCTGAAAGGGAAACTAAACACAGGACCTGATCAAATTGTAAGTAGGGCACCAAAGTAAAAACCCAGTGGTGAGGGGTAGACATGCAGCTTCCTGGGCCAGTGGGGGGTGGGAGTGGGCGGGAGGGATGGGTCACAGTCCTTTGGTGGTGGGAATGGTGTTTATGTACACTCCTAGCAAAATGTAGACATATAAATCAGTAGTTAATTAATATGAGAGAGGGGAAATCAATTGTATGTCTCAAAGTTTCTCAAAAGACAAACTGAATCTTTTTAATATATAGGCTGTGTATTTGATATGCAGACTCTCTCAAAAGCCTAGACCAAGTAGATCAGAAGCATCCAATAGCACAGCTATATACAAGATACTGGATACTGTACAGCAAACCATAACAAAGGGACTTTTCAAAGTTAACCTAATTAACAAATAATGTGATGATAATATTAACTATCGATTGTCTTTTTGAACCCTAAGACAGCAGGAACCTCACATCTCCACTATAGAGCCCCTACCTGCCCCAGTCCTGGAACCCTTGGATAGGGCCCACTTTTCCGTATGCATCTCCCAATCCAAACCAAATAATATTGCATCTGCCGATCACAACCTAACCAACGCAACGATTGTCACCTCAACATGCTTCACCTCAGACTGTATCCAGAGACTTCACGTGTGGAATGACAACCCTTCAGCTTTATTACTCGGGTGAGACCTTTCCTTTTATAGTATACTCTAATTTCATCTCAGGTAGTTCACTTTCTAACAAAGTCCCATAACCTAGATATACACCAGTTTCTGTGAGAGAGAGCTTATCTGTACACGTATCCATAAACTACTGCAAAATATATACCTGAAAGCAGAAGTACACTAGAGTTTGCAGTGAGTACCTCCCTAACACTTCCTCTCCACTATTCCAAGCTTGGGATCCATGATTGCTCAACAAATTGTTTGGCTTCATATGTTAACTCTCTTTTCAATCACCAGGTTCCAGATGCCACCAGGATGCTGGCCAGGCTTCCCTGGATTGAAGACCCCATAATGTGTCCTGGAGCTCAGCTTCCCCAGAGACACACTTTACTAGGGAAAGAGAGAGGCAGACTGGGAGTATGGACCAACCAGTCAACGCCCATGTTCAGCGGGGAAGCAATTACAGAAGCCAGACCTTCTACCTTCTGCAACCCTCAATGACCCTGGGTCCATGCTCCCAGAGGGCTAGAGAATGGGAAAGCTATCATGGGAGGGGGTGGGTTATGGAGATTGGGTGGTGGGAATTGTGTGGAGTTGTACCCCTCCTACCTTATGTTTTTGTTCATTAATCCTTTCTTAAATAAAAAATTAAAAAACAAACAAACAAACAAAAATCACCTCCAGGAGTTGGGCGGTAGCGCAGAGGGTTAAGCGCACATGGTGCAAAGCACAAGGACCCATAAGGATCCCCCCGGTCCCCACATGCAGGGGAGTCGGAGAGTCGCTACACAGGCAGTAAAGCAGGTCTGCAGGTGTCTACCTTTCTCCCCCTCTCGGTCTTCCCCTCCTCTCTCCATTTCTCTCTGTTTTATTCAACAACAATGACACCAATAACAACAGCAATAATGACAACAATAAAACAACAAGGGCAACAAAAGGGAAAATAAATAAATAAATATAAAAAAATAAAAAAAGAAATATCATCTCCTCTCACCTGAGCCCAGTGGAGGCAGAGGCAGAGCTCTCTGCCACCATGCCCTTCTGGATTGAAGAACTGTCATCGGCAAGAAACAGGTTTGCTGGTAGAAGTATAATGGTAGTGTTTGGGGTGAAGCGTCTGGGCTTGGGTAGAAATAAAGCAAATGGGTAAGCCGCCCTTTTTGTATTTTTCTTACTTCCTCCTCTCTTTTTTCCTTCTCTTCCTCCTCCTTTTCCACCTCTTTTTCTTCCCTCTCTTCCTCCTCCCCCTCCTCCTGCTCCTCTTCTTCCTCTTTCCCCTACCCTCCCTCTCTCTTCTCTTAGACATTACTCAGTTCTGGTTTCTGATGGTACCAGGAATTGAACCTGGGACTTTGGAGTCTCAGGCATGAAATTCTTTTGCATAACCACTATGCTATTTCCTCAGCCCTGCATTTAACTTCTATTGTGATAAAGTATTTGCTTCCAAAAATTGGGAGCAGTTTCTAATTATGCATGCTCTGGTTGCTCTTGATTTCAAGTAATTCTGCCCTAAGTCTGGGATAAATGTCAGCAGGATTCTCCCTAGCAATCTCAAATCAACTCTGAGCCTGAACATAAACTCCCCTGGGGTTTTATTTCAAGGAACTTGGATTTGGTTGTCTTTTTTGAATGTGACCATTGTGATATCATTGTCCTCCCTTGTCTTTTCTTCTTTCTTCTGTAATTACTTGGGACACAGCTTTAGGACCCATCCCAGATAGGCAAAGTGATCTCCTACTTTCCAGAAGGGGTCCTGCTTGCTCAAAGCAGCCAGAGAGCAAGAAGCCTTGGAAAGAATATGGTGTTACCTCAGAGGTAGCCAGGACACCTGCAGAGTATCCATCTATGAAATAGGGTATGGGAAAGAGGGATGGGCTCCAGTGTGAGTGTGGAGAGGAGGTACATCATGCTTGATTTGGACAGACAGTGCAGTCCAGTGGTTTCTCTCACATGACCCGGCTTGGGTCAGAGATCTACACTGTGCAGCCATTCTGTACACTCTCTGAGGCAAATGTGTGAGTTGGCATTCTGCCTCTGCTGTGTCTGGGGTGACTTTATGTGCTGAATTTCTGTGTCTGTAAAAGAGGATAATAGTAGTGGCTCCTAAAAGGTTTGTGGTATAGACTGAGAAAATAAATGTGAAGTTCTTGGGATTATACCTGTCATAAAATGAACACTATATAGATGCTTTGGTCTTATTGTTGAAAAAGAAAACTAGAAGAGAGCAAGAGCTAACATTTACTGATCATTCTCTGTAAGGTGTAATGAAAGTTCAGGGTGGAAAGAGTTGTGGGAGGGAAGAATTAGTAAGTGGAGTGCAGGACTTGCAAGTACAATGTCCTGAATTCAACCTTCAGCACTACCTATATTGGAGTAATCTTCTGGCTTTCTCTTTCCATGAGTAAATAAAGGAGCATTAAAAAAAACAGTTGTATTTTCATATACTAACGATGAGCAATCTGAAAATGAAATTAAGAAGAACAATTCAGTTTACAATAACATCAAAAGATATTTAGTAATAAACTTAAGGAAGTCCAAGAGTTGTGCACAGAAAAGTACAAAGGCTTTTGAAAGAAAGTAAAACAAAACAAAACAAAACAAAACAAAACAAAAAAACCCCTAAATTGTAAAGACAGCTGCATTCCTAGATTGGAAGTCATAATATTGTTAATATGACATAATTATATGAAGCAAACTACAGATCTAGCCCAGTTCCTATTAAAATTCTAATTGCCTTATCTTTTTATTCTTCCTTCCTCCATCCCTCCCTCTGTTCATTTGTTCTTTCTTTTCTTTCTACATTTTCAGCAACAGACAAACTGATCCTAAAGCCTTTATGAAAATTCAAGGTGCTCCAAAGAGTCAAAGCAACCTTGAAAAAAAAAAAAAAAGAACAAGTTGGAGAACTCAGTTTCCAAGTTCAAAAGTTACTACAAAGCTACAGTGGTCAAAATATTGTTGTGCTGTCCTAAGGCTAGACATCCAGATCAGTGAAATAGAGCTAAGAGTCCTAAAGTAGTCCAATACATCATCTGTGATATTTGTTAAGGGTGCCAAGATGATTCAGTGGGAAGCTGAATAATCATTTCAATAAGTCATGCTGAGACAACTATCTGTTTGTAGGCAAAAGAATGAATCTGGGTTCCTATTTCACATGGCACAAAAAATAAACTCAAGGGAGTCGGGCAGTAGCACAGTGGGTTAAATGCAGGTCGTGCAAAGCGCAAGGACCGGAGTAAGGATCCCGGTTTGAGCCCCCAGCTCCCCACCTGCAGGGGAGTCACTTCACAGGTGGTGAAGCAGGTCTGCAGGTGTTGATATTTCTCTCCCCCTCTCTGCCTTCCCCTCCTCTCTCTTTGTTTATATATAAACAAAGAAGTAAAGAAACCATAGAGAGCCAGGCTCAAACATGAGCTGTGTACATGGCCAAGCAGATGCAGTATCCCAGTGAGCTATTTTGTTGACCCTCTATATTTTTCTTTTGTTCCTTGTACTTTATATGGCATACTCACTTAAACTAAAGCCACTAAGATTTACATCTCTGAATCATTTGAAGAGTTTTAGCTCTTATATATAACTCTTCAGTCTATTGTGAATTCTTTATTTGGCACTGAGACCTCGACGTGCATGGTTCCATTCTTGGGTTGAATTTTTAATTCTTTTTATTTCACACAGAGAAATACAGACAGAGAAAGAAACACAGAGAGACAGGAAATGACATCACAAAACCATTCCACCATCAATGGAGCTTCCCCTGTTAATGATGTTGGGGCTCAGATCTGAAGTCTTGCACTTGATAAGGCATAAACTCTATCAGGGAAACTATCCTGAGTCTATTTTTTTTACTTTTATTTATTTATTTATTCCCCTTTTGTTGCCCTTATTGTTTTATTGTTATAGTTATTGTTGTTGTTATTGATGCCGTTGTTGCCAGATAGGACAGAGAGAAATGGAGAAAGAAGGGGAAGACAGAGAGGAGGAGAGAAAGACACCCGCAGCCCTGCTTCACCGCTTGTGAAATGATCCCCTGCCCCCGCTGCAGGTGGAGACTTCTTTGTTTCTTTGTATTGAACAAGTCAGCCTACAGTGGTGAAGCCTGTCACAATAAGGAAAAAGAAAAAGAACAAAACTGAATTTGACAAATTAAAAATGCTTCATTATCAGAAGAAACTGGGTGGTGGCACATGGGGAGAACACTGACATTACCATTCAAGCCCCTGTTTCCCACCTACGAGAGGTTCAGGATTGGTGCAGAAGTGCTACAGGTACCTCTCTTTCTTTCTGTCTCTTTATCAAAGTAAAAGGAGAGAAAAAAATTACTTCTAGAAGTAGTGGAGTTACTGTACAAGGACTAAACCCCAGCTATGATCCTGGTGAAAAAAAGTGTCAGTATCAAAAGACACTTAGCAAGAACGTATTTAAACTACAAAATGGAAGAAGGTATTTGAAAAGCATATATTTGCTAACTGTCTAATATCTAGAATATTCAAATAAGTAGCACAACTTAATAAGAAAAATGACAAGACACCGGAATGGTCATTGTACAAAATTAAGCTATACTAATTGCCAGCAAACTCATGAAAATATGCTCAATATCATAGCCATTAAGAAAATGAAAATAAAGACCACAATGAATACTATTTTATATACACTATGATGACTATAAAAACCATAGTGGGAATTAGCAGGTGTTAGAAGGTGGGGGAACTGAAACCCTCACTCATTGCTGGTGGGAATGTAAGATGGGTCAGCCATCTTGAAAGATAGTTTGATAGTTCCTCAAAAAGTTAAACCTAGAGCAATTCCACTCCTAGATACATATCCAGGAAAACTTAAAACATATGTTTCCACGAAAATTTGTACAGGAGTGTTCATAGCAACAATACTTCACAAGAGCCCCAAAGTGGAAGCAATAAAAATACCCACCAACGCATGAGTGGAGGAAGCAAATGTGGCAGCCAGAGTAGGATACTACTTAGCATGAACAGGAAGAAAATCCTGACATGAGGCAGCACGAGCGAATCTTGAAAACATTATGCTATGTGAAAAGAGCTGCATGCAAAAGGTCACATACTGTCTTTTTCCATTTGTGTGAAATGGACAGAATGGGTAACTCCGTAGAGACAGAAAACATATTAATAGTTGTTGGAGGATAGGGGCTGGGAGGGGGGTTTGGAAGTGACTGCAACAGGTATAGCTCTGTGTGGGGTGACAGAATTACTCTGGAATTGGATAGTGATCACTGTACCAAAGAACAAACACACTAGAAACCATTAAATCACATACTATGCAATGGAGACTTCTTGTGATTTTTATCTCTATTAAAAAAGTAACTGTAGAAGATAGATACAAAGTTGACCTTGAGTCTCCTGCCAAAAGAGCCTTCACTGGTGCCTTATCCTTCCCGAGACCTGCCTGGACTGCTCTGTGTCACCTCCTCCAGTACAGTGCGAACCATTTGGCCTTTGGGTATTCAGATCTCACCTTCTTTGCTTCAGTCTCCTGAGGGAAACGTGACGGTGCTAGCTACTTCCCACTCTTCTTTGGGCCATTACTCTGTTAACCCTGCATGAAACACTGCTTTTTTTTTTTTTTTTGTCACCAGGGTTATTGTAATGATTCAGGGCTTGTGTGATTCCACTGCTCCTAGTGGTATCCCCCCCACCTTTTTTGATAAAAAGTAATAAACAGAGAGATAGAAAGAAAATGAGAGAGGAAGAGAGACACTGAGTAGGAGAGACACCTGCAGCACTGCTTCACCACTCCTGAAGTTCTCCGCACTACAGTCGGGGACCAGGGATGTCATTTGTATGAAACAGGCAGATCTGACTTGCTCCTGGATCTTTGAGCATGGTAGCATGTGTGTTCTACTGTGTGTACCACCACCATGTGGCCCCAGGACACTCTTGTTCTACCATCTGCATCTTTCAAGACCTTCCAAAATATGTCTTATTCTTTTCTTCCTGAGCACTTCCCCTGTGGGTTTACAGGGAGCTTGTTTGACGAATGTGTTCCTGCCTCCAAGCCAAATTGATAGATTTCCCCCTTGTGCCCATTGCATGGCTGCTAAGTTAAGCTTTGCTGTATTCCTTCTACTGTGACTGGCAGGACCTCACTTTACCAGCCCCCCCGTTCCTATTGACACCCCCATTTCACCAGTGTAGACCAGAGACTTTTAATCCTGACCACACAGATAGATTGCCCAGGGAAGCCTATGCCTAATCTCCAACCAGAGAAATGAGTTTTATGGGGTAACACCTGGACAAGGGTGATTTAGAAACTTCTCAGTGATCTCAGGATGCAGCCATTGCTGACAAACACTGCTGTAGTCTTGCTTCCACTCAGATCAACCCAACCTGCAATTGTCCTGAGCTCCTATGATGTGTCAAGTCCTGGGCAAGACCCCAGAGAGCACAGAGACTGAAGATGCTATTGTGGATAAAGCACACCTCTTCTTATTTCTCTCTCAGGGCTTTTTACTGCCAGCTACTGCCAAGAAACTAAATAAAGCAAAGAATTAAGGGCAACATTTCCAAGTTTGTTGAAGATTGAGTGTTTGAAACTCAAAGTCGTCTCTGGGGATACCCCCAGAGAAGATTCTATGCCTCTTGGTCTGAAGTATTGCCCAGCCACTAACTAGTCCCTTGACCCAGCATGACTTTTGCCCAAGGCAGGGAGATATGCCCCTTTCCTTTTTATGTCAGTCCTGATTGGGTAAGACAGAACCTGCTTGCTCTTGCACCTGCCCCCACCAGCCCGTGGCTTCAGATGTTCAAAGTCTAGGTTAATACTCATTTGCAGCTCTAGTATGGCTCTTCTTCTTCCAGTGCAAGATTTTCTCTCAAACAGAGATCCTACAAAGGTGGTGTTGAGTATCTTGGAGTTTTAATTGGGTGGGATTGGGATAGTACCTGGTTGGAAAGCTGTAGGAGACCAGGGCACCGGGGAATTTGCATCGAAGCTGCACACACTTAGACTAGAATTTTTACTTGGGTTGTACATTACAGGTAAACAAACAAACAAAACTGAGATAACATTTTGGATCTGTGAAATAGCTCTCTTGGTTAGTGTGCTGCCTTGCCATATATGTGACCCAGGTTCTAGACAATCTCCTGCTCTCTCTCTCTCTCTCTCTCCCTCCCCCCCCTCCTTCTGTGTCTTTCTAAAAAAAAGCCTAGAAAACATTTTGTAACTGGTTTTATTTATACTTCATACAGATTCAAAGAAAGATCACTTACTCATATCTGAGGATACTATTCTTGTCATCTTTCACAGCCGCTCTGGGAGTGAGACATTGGTGAAGATTTTGATAGGGGTCAAAGGAATGTCTTTGTTACCATCCCTGAAGAGACTTCTTCATCTTCCTGGGAAATGCTCTCTTTAACTATTCTCTGGGCTCACATCCTTGAGGATAAAGGTATGGGCTTGGCAGGTGAGTCAAAGAGCAAAGGACGTTGGCCTCAGAGTCACTTTGCTGCTGACTTGCTGTACAACTTGGGAAGCTCAACACCTCCCTTTCATCTTCTATAAAATGGGGATAGTAATAAGAGCTGCTTCACAGGGTTTTGTGGGAGACTCAATGAGATAATACAAGTAGAGTACTTAAGATGGTGCCTGGCACAGGGTAAATGCTCAAAAGGTCATTATGTTGAGTGTTGAGCTCTTCATGGATGTGTGTACCTGTGTCCACATGTATATGAGGTCCAAGAACCATATTTCAGGGTCTGTTCCTTATGTGTCATATCATCCAACATCTATAATCTCATGAATAATTGAAGAGAAGTGAAGCATTAATATTTAAACGGTGCTCTACATGGCTGATGTTTTATAATGTAGGGGTTGGCTTTGAAGTTATTTTTGGTCTGTGGAATAACATGGAAGAAAACATTTTATCAATGGATCCCAGTGTCTGTTTTATGTATGTGGTTCCCCCTTCACTCACCCAAGGGGCAGTTTTTGATGGATCTAGGCTATTACAAGGTCACAGGCCTGGGTCTCTGGACTTACTGGAAGCTTGCCCCTGCTGTTGGGTGTGTGGCCAGGGGGTGATGGAAGAGGCTGTTGGCAGAGGAAAAGCAGGGGGTGTCATGGGCAAAATCGAGAGCTTTGCAGTCAAGACATGGAAACTAGCACTTGCCCAGCTCCACATAAGCCTTCAGAGGTTACTGGTGATCAGTGGTGTGAGCCTCTGCTCAGGAACCCCTAAGCTCCTAGAAATGGTAGCAGTTATTAACATCACAGACTTTTGACTCTTTGGCATTCTCAAGAAGCAAACCTTCTCCACATCACAAGGAGACAACACCTCCCTACTTTTATGCACAAAGTAACCCACTCTTCCCGCCCTGAGTGTTCAAGACTTCAGAGGAAGACACAGCAGATGATACTGGTGGAACCCTCCTTGCTATTCCTTTATTTATTTATTTTATATTACAAAGTTACATGTCAACAGGGGTTTGAATCCATACCATTCCCACCACCAGAGTTCTGAATCTTCACTCTCCCCTCTGCAGTCCACTACAGTTCCCCTAAGGTTGTAGACACAGGCCAACCATCATCTCTACGACTATCTGTCTACATTTATACATAGTTGCCTTTTTTTTTATTCAGTCCCTCCAAGCCACTCATGATAACATAACTACTTCCTTATGTCTCTCTCCTTTTCCTTCTCTCTCTGAGTGCTAATGGAGCTGGAGTTCAGAGCCCTTTTATCTCCATCCTATCACTTCTCTCCCACTGGGAATATGAATCAAGGTTGTTTTTGGGGAGCAGAAGGTAGGAGTTCTGGGTTCTGTAATTGCTTCTCCACTGAGCCTGAGCATTGACGGGTCAATTCATACCCCCCAGTTTATTTCTATCTTTCCTTTGTGGACCAGAGTTCTGGAGATGAGAGGGTCCAAGACACATTGGTGAGGTTGTATGCCTAGAAAAGTCAGGATAGAATCCTGGTAGCATCTGTAACTTGGTGTCTGGAAGGTGGCATGGCCTAAGTTGAGACAAATTGGTTAATGAACAGGAACCAAAAAGTAAGATTAGAGCAGATGAGATTAGGGATTTTAAGGTAGAAGAAAGGAAGGAAATCTATTTTAGGCATTTTCCTGGGGGCACACAACTATGGTAGTTTTGCTTGAATTTGGTAGCTAGACTGAGGTTGGATGAGAATATTGTCTGAGAGAATGGTTTCAGAGTAGAGACAAAGGGCTAGAAAGTTGGATTAGGGCAGGGAGTAACTCCCATTCTTGAAAAAAAAATATATGTATGTCCTGGGAGGACCCAAGGTCCTGGGAGGGCCCACAAGATGCTGTTCCTTATGGAAGTGACCAGTGATGGTGGAGAGAGGGACACTTTAGAGGTCTAGGCCCATCATATGTGTATGGGAATCCAAGGACTCCCTAACTAGGGTCCCAGGTGATGAGGTGGAGTGATATTGACAAAACTGGCCATTATTAAGAGGGCCAGTCTCTTGCCCTTACCCAAATTTTGTAGTCTTCTCTTTATCTGATGATCTTAGATTTTATATCAGTTGTTCAGGCATTGAGTATCATTAGTTGAGCCCAGCCAGAGTTAGGCTTTTGGGATCCATCTTCTTTGGGCCTTTCTGCTAAGGTGCCCAGCTAATTTGGTCTAAGTCCAATCAATTAGAGAATTTATGATACCTTCTTTAGGCACTTCAGCTATTATTGAACATTTTGACTTTGAGTTATATAATTTCCCCTTGCTCCTGGATATGTGTATACCTGTATCCAGTACCCTAAACCCTAGCCTAATCTGGTATCTGTTACTTAAATGTTAAATGATGTGCCATCTGACATAGGTGTAGGTAGTTCCATAGGAAAGGTCTCACCAGATTTGAAGAGTTGTGAGGTTCACTTCTCAGGCTTGGTATCTCTGGTTATGGTCCACAGTAGGATTTCAGTAGCAGCATAATGTGGGATGGTAGCACCAATAGAGATTTGGTTGATGGCAACAGGGGTGGTAAGGGGGTAATGAATCATAGAGAAGGAATATCAAGAAGTATGGGCATAATCCTAGACTAGGAGAAATGAGTGCCTTAAAGGGAATGCAACCCCCTTGCTATTGCTAATGGGGCCCACATCCATAAACCTGGAGAGCATGCATTGTCCCCTGTCCTTGTCTCCTTCAGTAGCATAGAGATAGGGTAGGTTTCACAGCTTAGTGAAAAGAGAGAGGATCATGAAAGACATCCTAGAGAGTATATCCCCCAGTACAAATCTAGAAGGGACCTAAGTGTGGTTGCCAAACTTGAACTATCACTTAGCTCACTCTTAAACTCTGTGGACCTCAATTTCCTCATCTGTAATATGGGAAGAGTCACATTACCTAACTGAAGGCTGGTTGTTTCAAGGTTTTGAATGGTGTCTCAAACTAAGCTCTCACGTAGTTGCTAATTATAATCATTCCAAGGCTTGAGCTCTTGTGGAAGCAGTGCAGAACTTTCTGGTCACCCTGACTTCCTCCTCCTACACTGGTTGTTCTATAAGGAAGGAAGCATGGCTGATTCAGGTTTGAGTCCTAAGGATCCATTGAGTCTTGACTCATGAGAGGTACCTAGTATGTCAATGATTTTAAGCACCTAAACATTACTATGGTTCACTTTTCTGAGAAGGAAACTGAGGTTCATGGGGGAGAAGGGACATGACCCAAGCCATAAGGGGTTGCCAGTGAAAGACCTGGGTTTGAATCCACATCTCTTGCTCCTTACTGTGTACCAGAAGTATGGCCCAGGCCAGTTCCACCCCATGCTGACTCACCAGACCTTTCTGAGTGCTCCATTCCCACTTGGGGTTATGAACCTTGGTGCAATTTACCTTCGGTTTTGGGATACAGCATGACAGGCCCATAGCATCTGGAAAGTGCAGCCCTAGAGTGAGGAAAGAGTGAGGAAATGGTGTGTGTGTGTAGGGGGGTGTGGAGATAAAAGAACCCCCCCCCCTTAGGGATGTGGAGGCAACTGCTGGATGGGGAGAAGGGAGGTGTATGGGGGTTGATTTAGGTCTCTGGGCAGGAAGAAGGGATGCTACCAGTGCTAGCTGCCTCTCCTGTGTCTCTCATGCTGCCTGCTTTAAGAGGGGGATGGAGCGGGTGGCTGTCAGGTGGCCTCAAGACCCTGCACAGAAGCCTTGGAAGCTGGAAGGCAGGGATGGACAGAAAGGGAAGGGGCCTGGAGAGCAGTGGCCTCACGACTCCTTTCTCTCAGAGGCAACCTCCATCCTTAGATGGTACCCGGTGTCAGTGCCTCTTGTGGGCAGAGTGCCTTCACTCTTGGTATGCTCAAAGACCTGTCCTTTCGTTAGGGTAATGTGTGTCCTTGAAGATGGTCCTATCTCTCTAGAAGAACCTGTGTGACAGCCGCCACCAGCAGCTCTGAGTGTGACAGTGGACACTGACAACTAAAAAAAAGCAGCTGAGCAGCAGCAGCCTTTCCATGAGCCTTTTCTGTGACCTTGGATGGCTCTCTGCTTCCCTCAGGGCCACTGCCTTCCCATCTATAAAGACCAAAGAGACACCTCTGAAGTCTCTCTATCTCTCTCTCTCTCCCTCTCCCTCTCTCCCTCTCTCCAGAACAATGACCTGTGTACGTGCATTTTTTTTCCTCCATCAGTCTCCAGGCTCCTGCAGTTATTTTACTTTTTCTTTTTCTATTATTTGTCCTTGGGGTTATTGCTAAGGTTCGGTGCTGGCACTACAAATCCACTGCTCCTGGGGCTTTTTTTTTTCCGCTAGGACAGAGAGAAATTGAGAGGGGAGGGCAAGGTAGAAAGGGAGAGAGAATGATAAACACTGGAAGACCTGTTTCACCACTTGTGAAGTGACACCCCTGCAGGTGGGCAGCTGGGGCTGACACTAAGATCATGGCTCTGTGTGCTTCACACTATGTGCACTTAACCTGGTATGCCACTGTCTAGCTCCTTCTTTTTCGTTTTTCTAGATACAGAGTGAGAGGCAGAGACAGACAGAGAAGGAGAGACTAAAGAAGAGATGCTGCAGTACTGCCCCACTGTTGATGAAGCTTCCCCCTGGCACACACTCTCACTTGGCAGCCTGCCACTTGAATTTGGGTCCTTGGTGCGCGTGCGTGTGTGCGTGCGTGTGTGTGCTTCAGTGATCCACCTGCTGGTCTCTGTAGGAGTGATTTTTATCTCTCCAGATCGTTTTTTTCATTCAGAGAGAAACACATACACAAAGATGAAGAGAGAGAGAGTCTGTTGTGTGACTTGGGATAAATTAACTAGGCTCTCTGACCCCAATTCTTTTGCCTGTGAAATGGAAATAAGTGATGTATTTCATCCATGTGTGCAATAGAAGGAAATAAAATTGAACAGAGAAAATAAAGTAACAATGGGGGCCTGGGTGGTGGTGCATCGGGTTAAGCATGCATGTCACCATGCACAAAGATCTGGGCTCAAACCCTGCAGGGCGGGAGCTTCATGGGTGGTGAAGCAGAGCTGTAAGTGTCTCCTTTTCTCCTCTCTAAATCCACTTCCCTCTCGATTTCTCTCTGTCTCTATCCAATAAATAAATAAAACATTTAAAAAAGAGAGAAAATAAAGTAACAACAAACAAATGTGCAATGACAGCTGAGCTAAGGTGGGAAGAAGGAAAGAGAGGAGTATAAGAAAGGATGGTGGAGGGGGGCTGGGTGGTGGTGCACTGGATGGTGGCTGAGCTGGTTAAGTGTAGACATCACCATGTGTGAGGACCTGGGTTTGACTTCCCATTCTCCACCTACAGGGGAGAAGCTGCATGAGCCGTGAATCAGTGTTGCAGGCGTCTGTCTTTTCTCTGTGTGTCTATTTCCCCATGCCTCTCAATTTCTATCTGCCCTATGGAAAACAAGAAGGAAAAATGGCTGCTGGTGTGGTGGATTCCTCCTGTAGGCACCAAGGCCCAGCAATAAGCCTAGTGGCAAAAAAAAAAAAAAGTGGAGTGTATATATTTGGAAAAACTTTTTTAAAAAAGAAGCTAGTTTTTTTGTTTGTTTGTTTGTTTTTTTTAACCAGAGCACTGCTCAGCTCTGGCTTATGGTGGTGCGGGGCATTGAACCTGGGACTTTGGAGCCTCAAACATGAGAGTCTGTTTGCATAACCATTATGCTACCTAACCCCCCCAAGAAGTTAGATTTTATTTATATGTAAAATCAAGGCTTAAGTAGGGGAGACAGCATAATGATTATGCAAGAGGCTCTCATGCCTGAGGCACTGGAAGTCTCAGGTTCAGTCCCCAGGACCATCATATTGCCAATCTAATGGCCCCCATGCTTTCTGGGGGTATTTCTACCCTTCCTTCCTACTTCCTGTCTTCCTCTCCCGAATCTCTATAAGTTCTCTCTCAGTCTAAATGGGGCTAGCATGACAGCTACAATGGCTATGGTGGCCTTTTCTGCTCCAGAAGAGAAAGTTAAGGAGCCATAGGATCTGCAGTTATTATGACAGTTATTCTGAGGTTCACCCCCACACCCCCAGTGGGAGGATGATTGTGCATCTGAAAGAGACCTGCGTCAGACATACTCTGCCTTCCTAGTAGCCTGGTCCTCTCACCATAAATCTGTCTTAGTTGCCAAAGATGAGGTTTTTGCAGGTACAACAGGCAGCTTTCTGCTGGGGGAAATAAAGAATATCCCCCAAATAGCAACACAGTCTTTAAGATACAATGTCCCTAATTATAAAATATATGCAAAATGTTTTTTGATTTCTTTTTTTATTATCTTTATTTTTATTAGATAGAGACAGCTAGAAATTGAGAGGAATGGGGAGATAGGGAGAAAGATGGAGAGACACCTGCAGCCCTGCTTCACCACTCCTGAAGCTTTCCCCCTGCAGGTGGGGACAGGGGGCTCAAACCCGAGTCCTCGTGCGCTGTAACATGTGTGCTCAACCAGGTGTGCCACAATCCGGCCCCACAAAATGTTTTTATTTGTTTTAAATAATAAATATCAGTTGACTGTCAACATGTTCCCATGTTATCTCAAGTAATTAAGTAATAAACCTTTCCCCATAAAGAGAGGAGAATTATATATGAAGATTAGATGAGTTCATGAGTATAAAAAAAATTCACTGTCTCCATCCAAAAAGAAGGAAAGAAGAAAATACTTCTTAGGGCAGTAACTAACCCCCAGTGATAACCTTGGTGGTAATTTAAAAGGAAAAGAGGGAGGAAGAAAGAAAAAGAGAAAGAAAGGAAGAAAGAAAGGAATTGCAAATGAAGAATTTACCTCCCTAGTTATTTCCTTTTGACTACTGTTGGGCTGACCTTGGGCTTGTGCTGCCTCACAAGCCAATCACTGTGGCAGGGGAGGGACTATGCAGTTTGCCGCTGGTCACATGTCCATCCTAGAGCCTAGCGATGGCCAGTCTGCTCTCAACCCAGAGCATGGAGTTTCCCAATCCTTCCTAATGTTTTGGACCAAGAGAGGTGAGGTTTGATATACCAGAAGATTATCACAGCAAGTCACCATAGGTGAACAGGTGCTAAGAAGTCACAAACTAACAGGTGACAGCTAAGCCTATGGCTTGAACCCAGGTAGTTCACCTCCCAAACATGCAAACATGGGTTAATTTTTAAAAGTCAGCTTTCCATTTATTTCTTTGTTTGTTTACATATTTGTCACCTGGAACTTGTTGCCTACAAGAGTTCATCATTTCCAGTGGCTGCATATATAAAGAGATAGAGCTGGGGGTGGAAGACTGAGGGAAGGAGAAACAGAGAGAGGAAGAAACACAGCATGGCTCTATTGCTTATCAAACTTTTCCCCGTACAGGTGGAAACAGGAGTTTTGAACTGGGACCTTCAAATATGGGGAACATACGTGCTCTATCAGGAGAACCACTCCCTGGCCTCTATTTTTAAAGCTCACTAGATGCTCCCTTTCACTTAAAAAAAAATAAAAGAGAGAGATTTACTTGTTGATTTGTATGGGAAAGAAATAGGTATAAAGAGTAGAGCACCACTTAACTCTGGTATATGTGATATCAGACAATGACCTGAGGCCCCCAGACACACTAGTCTTAATGCTCTACTGCTGAACCATCATCATGCTCCATAATTTTCCATTCACTAAAAATCTTTAACTTACATACAAACTTAACCCTATATTTTTTATATTTAACTCCATGCATTTGAGTGATCATATAGAATCTTGGAATCACTACCAGAAACAGGATGTAACTCTAACATTCCAAAGAATTGCCTCATGCTGGTCTTTTGTAATCAGTTTCTCCCCACTCCAAGGCCCTGGCAACCACAAAACTGTCCTTTGTTATGATGGTTCTGTCTTTTCTAGAATATTCTACCAACAGAATCAACAGCTTAGATTTATGAAACTGGCTTCTTTCATATAAAATAATGCACTTGAGATTTATCCGTACATTGTAGGCATCAATTGTTTGTTCATGTTTATTGCTAGGTAATATTTCCCTGTAAGACTGTACTGCATTTTATCTACTCACCTGTCAAAGGACATTTGGGTTGCTTCCAATTTGGGGCAATGATGAATAAAACTGCTATAAACATCTGTGCACAGGTTTCTGTGTGAAAATACATTTTCATTTCTCTCTAAGTAAATGCCTAGGTATAAGATTGGTGAGTCCCATGATCAGTGTAGTAAGAAGCTGCCAGACTTTCCTTAGGCTGTTCCATTTTGCATCTCCACCAACAAGTACAAGTCCTGTAACACCCCGTCTTTTCCAGTACTTGGAAATCATAAGTATTTTCTACTTTGTCAATCTAATAGTTGTGCAATCCAATCATGGTATTGTAGCCAAATATTTTATGGAATAGTGTTCATAGTTGCAGAAGTCAGAAACAAAAAGGCTTTCAGAGCAAACTGGAGTCATAGCTTGCCAAGCAGACACTAGGTTGATGGTAGCTGTGGGATTGGGGAATTGCTCTGAGTGTGTCTGAAAGAACTGGACTTCCTAAGACAAATCCAAGAGCAAAGGGGCTCTCAGGCTCTCAGACATCAGCTGGCATCATTTCTCACTGATCCACTGAGGAGACCCCAGTCAGGGTACAAAGGTCTTGCCCATTCATGTGACCTGTAGCAGGCTGAGTGACTGAATGGCAGAAGGGACATTCTTCCAGATTCTCTGTAGGCTGGGATGTGTAGTTGTACTCATGCTGTGGGGTTCTGACTGGTCTCTCTTGAGTCTATTAAACAGAAGTTTCTTGGTGAGAGACACACTTCTATGTGGCAATATCTGAGCCAGGAAGATCCTAAAAAGGGAGGAAAGAGTGTGGGGGTTGGAATGTGTGGCAATCGGCACGTCTTAAGTTTATTGATTCTATAGGTAATAATTGAACCACTGTATGAAAAACCGGGTCATTTTCCTGCCTCTGAAGGGGACAGAAGAGGGACGATGAAGAGAGGATTCAGACTGTAACTCCCCCAGCTCCATTGCTCCTCCTGAATCTGATTTTTAGAGAAAAGAGCAGGGAGGTAGAACTGAACATACGAACAGGAGAAACACTGAAGTACCCAGAACTGCTTTGTGTGCTGGAACCTGGGGTGACCTGGCCCCCATCATGCCTCTTGCAAGGTATAGGAGGAACTCTGAGACTTGCAGCCAAAGCATTTGCATGAGGAACAGTGCAGGGACAGAGATGACCCTGTTCAGGGACATGCACACTGTTGAAGGGCTGGCCACTTGCCGTCTAAGATTGACAGTGCCCGAGCCCATTTCTTACCCCCTGCTCTGCCAGGGGGCTGAATTCCACCATCGCGTTATTCTTTGATTAAAACTGACTCCACAAGAGCTCTGTGGAAATGTGGAGGTGACGTGGGGAGGGCAGGGATCATATTGTATCACTTGGTGAAATTAATGTTGGACATAGAGAGAGTGCCTGAGGCAAGGTGTTAAGAGGTTGGGGCACAAGTGGAGGAATTGATGAGGGTGGGAGGGAGTTAAGGAGAACACATGTGCCTCAGTGTGTGTGTGTGTGTGTGTGTGTGTGTGTGTATAACCCATAGAGAATCAGGAGTGACCCAGGTGAGGAGGCTTTGGGGGGATGCAGATGGAATATGGGACCTCAAGGGGCAAAGGTTCAAACTCTGAAGGAGGTTGGACAGTGATAGGCCTTTTGGTTTTCTAAATCACCCCCCCTCCCCAATACACACACACACACACACACACACACACACATCTTGGGGCATTTTTGTGTACCTAAGACAGTTCTGTCCTGCCATGCCACCTTTGGGGGTTTCTGAGACAGTCCTCCAGCACCTGCCCTTCCTCCCACCTTCCTCTGTGGCAGGTTCTCTCTGCTCCAGGAGCTTGTGAGAGAGGAAGATGAGCCCTGCCTCCATTTTGTCTACTGGCGCATCAAAGGTGACCCTGCCACTTCCTTCCATTTAACACATTTTGGGGGCATTGAGAAGAGTGACTGTGACACAAGTGGCAATGATAGCAGCATCCTAACAGTGACAATGACAAATGTCATTTTTGACTTCGTTCCTCTTCATGGACAATATAAGCACTTCACATGCATTTCAGGTAACCCAGCTAGAGAGCTCATTGGCTTCCCAGTTTACACATGAGGAGGAGGAGGTACAGCTTATTCAAGGCTGTGTGGTGAGACTAGGAAGACTGAACATCCACAGGCAGGTGGGCACAGACAGGACACCCTTGACTACCACTCAAGGTCAAATGAAGTACATGTGGGCTGTCCCTCTTAAACGAGAGGATGATTCTGAACTAACTGCTAGCCTGGCATAACCCACGGGGGTCTAGGTCTTGTTGGGTAGTAGGTAGGGAACCTGGGCTGCCACCTAGATCCCACCCTACAGAGCCCAGGAGATGGGGGAGATGGGCAACGCTGTTGAGGAATGGTCCTCATGTTCCTGCTGGGTCAGCTCCTTCCCTTGGCTGATATCCTCAGGAAGACTTCCCTGTCTGTTTCCAGCAAAGTTTATCCAAGGAGAATTTAGTTGTAAATTTTCTCCATATTGCAGACACCCGGCCCTGGCCCCAGCCCCGGTCAGTAGATGCTGCTGAGCAGACAACAGATTTGTCTCTGGGTGAGCCCTGAGCCAGCACAGCTGTCACCAGGGAGGAGTGGCTTTGCAGCACAGTCATGGTGGGTTTATCCTTGAGCCTGACAGATGCATGCTGAGCCCTTGGAAATTTGTGGCTCTTTCCTCTGAGTGATGGATGGGCTGCTCCACCGCTCGCTGTCAGAGGAGGCAGGTTCAGATGTGGCGGAGCAAAACAGAGGGCAGTAGTATCTGCTCTGTGGCTAGGGGTCAATTGGACTAGCTGGTAGGGCTCGCATGGGTGCGGTGACCCTGGCCAGCCGACAGAAGGTGTGTGGTAGTTGGGAGCCTGGTGATCACTGCCTTCTTCATGCCCTTGACAGTCTGCACCCCTCCCTGTCCAGTGTGCACAGAAAGATATCACTCTTTCCACCTTCTCTTTTGTCAGTGATTTAGTCACCCTTGACATGCTCAGGGGACATCATTACTTGCAGGCATGGTGTCAGGTGCTGGGCACAGAATGGTGACCCAGGCACTCCCTGGAGAAACCCACCCTTATGGAGTTCTCAGTCTGGTGGAGACAGACAACAACACACTTGATGGAAACAAAAGAACAACCTCTGGGAGTGACCAAGGCAATGAAGAGCATTGAGAGAGTGACCACGTGGCCACCAAATCCAGGTGATTGAGAAGATGTCTCTTTGAACATCTTGGTCTTAGCTGACTTGAGATGACAAGATGATTCTGCCAGGTGTGGTCTAGCAGAAGTCTGAGTCACCCTGGTGAGTACCCTGTACCACAGACTCTGAGTTCAGGGTGCTCCAGGAAAAGAGAAAAGCCTGCCTGGATGGGGTAGGGTAAGTGTGTGTGTGCGTGTGTGTGTGTGTGTCAGGGAGACACTGTCCAGGATGGGGGCTGCTAAGGCAGCCTCAGGGATACTTCTTCACAGGACCCTTAAAGAACCAGGAAAATTTAGCTTTTATCCTAAGAGGATGTGGCATTATTGGGGGTTTACAGTAGGCGAGAGACATGATCTGCTTTATGATTTGAAACGATTGCTATGGTTTTGTTCAAGCAGATACCACTAGCAAAATCCAAACTTGCTATAGCTCTCCAGCTACTAACACACACAGCCTTCCTGGAATCCCCAGTGTGTTCATGCTGGTGCCATTCTGACCACATCCTCTGCATTGTGTCAAAGATAATCTTAAATGTAAACTTTTGCAATGGTGTCATTAGGGACACAAACACATACCTCATGTGCATTTCTTTATGAGACTCATGGACAAGGTCCAATCTTCTTCCAGAGCCTTGAGCAAAATTGGCACTATTATAACCCACCCCAAGTCCATCAGTTTCAAAAACAGCTCTTAATAAATTGAGTAAAGTAGGGAAGTGCCTTAGAAGTGTGAGCCCATTGTGTGAAAGGGATATTAACAGATTGGCATTTAATTGTTGATGCTTCTTGAGCTTTGGGCAGCATCATAACTCAACACATGGTTTGGTGTGACAACATTTAGTGTGATATGTGGAATCTGAGATGAGCATGTCATATACATAAGAGCCACACCCTACTAGGGAAAGAGAGGGGCAGACTGGGAGTATGGATTGACCAGTCAACACCCATGTTCAGCGAGGAAGCAATTACAGAAGCCAGACCTTCCACCTTCTGCAACCCACAACGACTCTGGGTCCATGCTCCCAGAGGGACAGAGAATGGGAAAGCTATCAGGGGAGGGGATGGGATATGGAGACTGGGTGGTGTGAATTGTGTGGAGTTGTACCCCTCCTATCCTACGGTTTTGTTAATGTCTCCTTTCTTAAATAAATAAATAAAAAAATATATATATATAGAAGAGCTAGGCATTCAGAAAGACAAGAGGAAATAGAAATTGAGAAAGGCATACTAGAACATGAAGGAAAGAATTTAGAAGCCCTGGAGTTGAATTGCAAAGAGCAGCATGAACTTGGGATTTTAACATTCTGTTCAACCACAGAAGTAACCCAGCTTGCCTCTAGGTTAATGCACCTGCCCGGTGTTGTGATCTAACTGTGTAGCCCCACTGACCATGAATGAATCTTTTAACTAATTTTATAGCCAGAGGGAGCAGTGATTCCTTGAAGAATAAACTGTGCTGGGTTTGGGGGTTGGTGATATCTTGGTGTGGGAAGGCAATGATGCTTCTAAAGATGTCTTCAGGAGAATTGGAATGTGCACAGAGGGCATCCCAGGGTGCCTGCTCCACCCCCATTGGGGAGACCAAACAGAGACAACATATGCATAAAACTCAGTCATTAGAGGTAAGTAGCAAAACTAAGTTCACAAAGGAGCTTATGTCTATAAGGCTATTATTGAAAAATGGAAATGAATAGGGAACATGCTAGAGGAGGCTGAAATGCACACTATCAGTTTTCAATCTGGTTTACAGAGGGCTTATTGATCAAGTCACATGGCTAGAGGCTCATGCTTAAATTGTGATCAGCAACCAAGTCTCCAATCCAATTTTCTTTTGTTGATTTGCTCCAATTGTTTACTTAAAAGTATGAAATTGCACGCAGAGTGGTACTGGTTAGTTAGTATGACTGTTTAGATATGCCCAGGGTTCAATGATTATTACAAATAAGAGCTGCAATGTCATGTTCTGTAGAACTTATTCCAAACATTTAGCAAGTACATTCATACACTCAGAAGCACAGATCCCAGATTTTGTCATTGTAGACATTTGAATTACACACTCACACTGCTCTTTGCCTAAGTAGGCTTATGTCACCAGAGAAAGGATGTGTATCAGATCAAAGGGAAAACAAGAACTTATGAAACAGGCAAAAAACAGGGATGATACTGTTCTAGAACTAAGCAACCAACATCCCAGGGACATATTTAGCCACTAGATATGCATGTGTATGTGAGTATTTTGATCCTGACTGGGAAGAGAAATGTGAATGAATATAAAGTGTAAGTCTGGAGAGATTTGACATTTAGTTATGACTTTAAGTCTTTTTGGAAAATAAGAAGATCTGGAAATGCCAAACTAGTGTCTCCTTTGTAGAGACAGAAACTACAAAGGGACCTCCCTTTCTAACAGAGCCCACCACTCCAGTCAACCTGCTTCTACCACTCCCTAGTGTTTCTTATTTAAATTACTGTCTTGAGCTCTATTATGGTCCCACTCAACAGCAACAATCATGAAAGGCCATAGTTACCTTTGACACGAGGGAGAAAACTCAGACCCAGAAAGTCAAGTAAATTGTTCTGAAATTACAGACCGACTGCAGAAGGGTCTGCTAGCTGATTATCCTAGCATCTATTTTCTCCTTCCCTGTTGCTAACAGGACCCTATTTTGTCTGGACTGACAATTTAAAGAGTACACTTCCCAGTCTACTTGCAGTTAGATGTGATCATATGGGTTAATTTCTAGCCAATGTCATTTCAGCAGAAGTGTTATAAAGACCATTTTATTAAACATTTTATTTTATTTTAATGAGAGATGAGAGAGAAAGAAAGAGGCAGGAGAGCACTGCTCAACTCTGTCTTATGGTGGTGCTGATGATTGGACCTAGGACCTTGCAGCCTCAAGCATGAGAGTCTTTTGCATAACCATTATGCTGTCTCTCCAGCCCATGAAGACCGCTTTTAAAAGTGCCTTTGGCACACATACACGTACCCTCCTCACCTACTTCCTATTTCACTTCTTTCAATCACTCTAAGTACAACCATGTCAAGTAAAGTAAGGACTGCAAAAGCTGGATAAGGGCAAGAGACTGGTACATTTTAATGCTGGCTCTTTTGGTCACTACAAGGCCACCCCAGCATCCAGGGCCTTAGAGAATTCTGGGATTTCTACATAGATATGATGGGCCTAGACCTCTAACAGATCCCTCTCTCCATCATCACTGGTCATCTCCATCAGGAACAACATTAAAAAACCCTCATGTGGGCCTCTATAGGACCTTGCCCTCAATGTAGAACAACATTGGTAGAAACTGTCCCAGTCTCCGATTTTAGTATATGTGCTGCTGAAATGAGCACAAAATTGCCTCACTCTCTGAAGGGAAGCTAGGTCAACATACCCTGCCACTCGAAGAAGACAGGTCCTGAAATGAGGGTAGCCTAGAATGTTCCTAGATAAGACCATGGAATGTGAGGTTAGACCAGTGAGGATGCAGAGGCTCCTGTGCTAAGTATGGATAGACATGGGTCCTAGGTCAGATTGATGGGGTTTACAGTTAGTAGTGTATTTATATACTTTTCCCATATTTGGGAGCTACTCTATGCCCTGATCCAGCTTTCTGGTCCTATTTCCAACTCTGGCACCATCTTCCCTTAGCTCACCTGCATGTTAGCTGTCAGGCTCAGGCAAAAATTAGTAAAGCCATGGGCCCCTTGGAATATACCTAAAATAGACTTCCTAGCTTCTTCCAACACGAAGACCCCAAATCTCACCTGCTATATTGTTACTTATAGGTTCCTCATTATTAAGCATTTTGTTCTGCTTTATGTCTTTTAAAAAATTTTTTTGTATCTATTTTCCCTTTTGTTGCCCTTGTTGTTTTTTATTTTTATTGTTGTTGTAGCTATCATTGTCGTTGCTATCGATGTCGTCATTGTTAGATAGGCCAGAGAGAAATGGAGAGAGGAGGGGACAACAGAGAGGGAGAGAGAAAGATATACACCTGCAGACCTGCTTCACAGCCTGTGAAGCGACCCCCCTGCAGGCGGAGAGTTGGGGGCTCAAACTGGGATCCTTACACTGGTTGTTGTGCTTCATGCCACGTGCGCCTAACCCGCTGCACTACCGCCCGACTCCCCTGCTTTATGTCTTAATGCTTTTCGGTCATCTAGTTGCAGATGCTACTGTGATGCCAACCTGGACTCCCTGGGCAGGCAACTGTACCAACGTATCCTGGAACCCCATCTCCCCATACTATACTAGGGAAAGATAGAAATAGGCTGGGGGTATGGATCAACCTGTCGATGCCCATGTCCAGTGGAGAAACAATTATAGAAGCCAGACCTCCAACCTTATGCACCCCATGAAGATCTTTGGTCTATACTCCCAGAGGGATAAAGAGTAGGGAAGCTTCCAATGGAGGAGATGGGATATTCCTACTCTGGTCGTGGGAACAGTGTGGAATTACACCCCTCTTATCTCACAATCTTGTCAATCATTATTAGGTCACTAATAAAAAAATATTCTTGGATTTGGAAGATAGCATAATAGCTATGCAAAAGACTCTTGAGGTTTTAAAAGCTTAGGTTCAATTCCCATATATCATAGTTGAGCAATGTTTTGGTAAAATAAAAAACAAATAAATAAATAAACCCTAAAATGGATGGCTTGTAATAATACCCATATAAACTAACACTTCTCCAACTAAGGACTTTTAAAATCAATTTAAAAATGGAAAGAGAGAGTTATTTTTTCTCTCTCTTTCTTTCTTGTCCTCATCCCTGATACTTGCAAAGAAAATGTAATCACTGGAGCTTTTATAGTCCTATCAGATCATGAAAAGACCTTGAGAATGGACATTATGCATGGCAGAACAGAAAGATGGAAAATGGGTTTCTTTTGAATGTCCTCGCCCACCTATTCCCAAGCTTATGATAGTTAAGAAACTCAATCTGGTGGTCCGGGAGGTGGCACAGTGGATAAAGCATCGGACTCTTAAGCATGAGGTCCTGAGTCCTATCCCTGGCAGCACATGTACCGGAGTGATATCTGGCTCTTTCTCTCTCCTCCTATGTTTCTCATTAATAAATAAATAAATAAAATCTTAAAAAAAAAGAAACTCAATCTATTGAATTTTGGTCTCTGTTCCTATAACCAACATAGTGGGGAGGCCAGGATCAAACTCAGTCTGACTGATGCCAGAGTCTGAGCTCTTGTCTTATCCCCTTACCAACCTCCCAGCCCATACTGTAGTCACAAGAGATGCCAGACTCTCCCTCTGCGTGAAACTGACTTCAGGCTCCATCTTTGCATGCTGGTTGCTTTGGAAGAGCAATTGTACCACATGCTTGGAGCAGCTAATGAGCCAGAGACAGTATTACAGTTCAACAGAAACCACAAAACTGACCCAAACATGGAAAACAATGGAAATTCCTTGATTGGGGGTTGCAGCTCCATGTGTTCAACCTTCATTAACAGAACAGTGACCTCTGAGCACCTTCTCTGGGATGCCCTCCAAGGCCAAATAACACATAAACAATGCCTGCAACAGAAACCAAACAGAGGGGGTTCTTAGAAAAACCCTAAAAGACTGCCAAAGACCTCACCATCTGGTACTCTAGTTTTACTTGTATGTAGAATGCTCCTGTAGCTCCAGGGTCCTTTCAGCTCAGTTATGGACCTCTCCTCTAAGCGACTGAGATTCATTTTGCTTTTGGCAGAAGAAAAGCCCACATGGTCAGCTACTGAGAGTTCTCTGGGAACCATGAAAGGATAGAGCCTTTGGGCTGGAAAATCCTCAAGGCTTACACCGAAGTCTCCCTGATCTTGCAACTAGTGCTGATGATAATAACAGTGACAGCATTTCCTTTTGTTTTCACTTCTGTAAATAATGCTCTAAGCAACCCCACCTCCCCTTGCTACTCACCCCAGGTGGCACTGTTTCTATCCCCATCACTCTCCTGTGATAGTCATTAGTCACTGCCCTTTGCTAATTCAACAACTAATTTCTTTTAATTTATTTTATTTATTTACTTATTTTTGTTCTTTTATTACCAGAGCACTGCTTAGTTCTGGCTTATGGTGGTGTGGGGGATTGAATCTGGAACTTTGGAGCCTCAGGCCTGAGAATCTCTTTGCATAACCATTATGCTATCGATCCCATCCTCAAGAACTAAATTTTAGTCTTTATCTTATTCTACCTCTCTATGGAGTTGGATGTTATTAATCACTCTTCCTGGAAATATTCTACCCTTTCAATTTTTTGACAATTTCTTTGTTTTGTTTTTTAAAGTAACTGTGAGTGATTTAACATTGATTTATAGGATCGTACGATTTCAGGGGTACAGTTTCATATTTATACACTTCTATAGGTATATGTGAAACTCACGCACCCCCTATGTCACCACCCTCTGGTAATCATTATAGTTTCACTAAGTCTAAGAGAGAGAGTTTTGCTACTATGTCGATACACTTTTGGCAAGGTTTCTTGTTTTAGTTGTCTGTCTTCTACATATTAGTGAACACCTAGTAGTTGTCTTTCATTTCTTTGTTTCACATCTATGAACTGACAGTTTGATCTTTTGCTATTCTCACCACCTTTCAGACCCATCCTTCTTTGGCCTGTGTGTCCATCTTTGATCACCTTCCATCCCCTCTCCTCCTCACACCCTCTCTTCTTTCCTGCCTCACAGGATATGCTGTCCTTAGTTGTTTCTCCACATTCATCTGTGTTAACACCATTCACTGTCTTAGGTCCAGGTCCTTAGAAACAAGATCTAAGGTGAAGATTTGAGGGGGACAAGGACTCAGCCTGCAGCAAAGAGGAACTGATGGGGTACCTCTATGCCAAGCCTCAGCCCATCCCACAGAAAATGCTGCACTGGACATGGCTTCTCTGAGTTATCTTGAACTGAAACAAGGGAGCCAGTCCTGGTGCCTTGGATGGAAACTGGCTGGAGTTGAGGCATTGCTATGGGGCAGATGAAGTAGTTTTAGTCAAAAGTGATTCTGAAGGAAAGCCCAGGAAGTCCAGATAGCAGCTATTGTCTCCGTTAACCAGGAATGTGAGGGCCTCACGCTGATGGGATATCAGGGCAGCATCATGACATCCACAGCACAATCTGAGTCTAAATTTATAGCTCTGACCTTTTCTGAGTGAGTACCATGCCCAGGCAGCCAGTTTCTCCTGCACTATTTCTTTGTACTGCTACCCTCTGCAATGCACTGTGCTGTGCACATCTCTGCCCAAGGTGGCCCCTGCCCAGAATGCTGTCCATGCTGAGAGTCACTGATTCTACCACCTTTGTTAATGGAGCATGCACTTGTGCCTGGCACTGTGTGGGGGTATGCACCACTGATCAGGAGCTGCTGGAAGTCTGCCCTGGAGCCTAGAATCAGCCTTTTGGAGTTGGGGAGTTTCTTTGGATACCTCCAGATGGAGGAACAGTGCGCTGCACTGAGCCTTCCTGTTCCTGGTCAGTGACAGGCTCACCTACTCTGGAGGTTTCTCATCCCCAAGCAGAGGGATGAAGGCTAATAGCAATCCATGTAGCCCCTACCTGATGCCCTAAATAACCCACAAGTACTGTGAGGAAGCTCAGAAGGTAGGGGTCTTGTGCACATACACACATGCACTAACAATGCCACCACTCCAGCACAGACCCACTGCCCATATCCACATTCATCACCTCTACCAATTCTTGCCCTTACATTAGGGTCTGGCTTCCCTGTTGTGCTCGTGCACACACACACACACACACACACACACACACATACACACACACTCTCTCATGCGCACTCGTGTTGGTATGAGAATATGGCTGCATGAGCAGTGTGGGATGCCTGAGTGACAGCTGTCACGCTACAGCATTGCTGGGCTTGTGCCAAGTTCTTGCAGCAGGCCAGGAAAAATTATGGCTTTAAGTGCTTGCGGCAGCCTCCGGAGGGGAGAGGTGAGCCTTTTCTCTTTTCTCTTTTTGGGGCCAGCCTTCTGAAGTGCCACGAATAAGTATTCAGTTGCATTGCCTCCCCAGAGACCAGGTTGCTCTCTAAATACCAAGGCAGGAAAGTAAAGACTTAAAAAGGTCATTACCAAATATTGAGAGGGTGGTATTTAGCTAGCAAGTGGCTGCTGGAGAAGTGGCTCAGGCCTCAGTGGGGAGCCTCTGTTCGCAGCCCCCTTTTGCTGCCCTACGTCCCTGTCCTGGGAGCTGGAGCTGCAAGTCTCTATCCTCCAGGGCAGAGCTGTCTCCTGAGCTGGGGACAGACCTCCAAAAGTTAGAGTCAGTTACGCACGAGGGTGTTCAGCTAGCTCTGGATGGGGGAGAATGGTAGCCCTATAGCTGGAGATCCTGAGGATAGGGGACTGAAAGAGCTCCCAGCTTTTTCTCCCAGTGGTGACAGAACAAGTAGAAAGAGGCAGAGCTTAGTCACCACCACAAGACCACAGAGGGCTGGCTGGGGATCCCCAAACCTGTCTCTGCTTCCAGTCTCAGATGGGGGCAGTTTCTCGGTGGGTTAGTAACTCTTTCCTTTGGGGATCCTTCCTTTCTTCTTTGTACTTCAGGTTAAAGAAATGTACTCAACAGCCCAAAGCACAACGCCTCTTCAGGTCTTTGGTTAAGGACAGACCTTAATAAATTGCCTGGGCAAGAAGGCAAGACATTGGCAAGAGCTGAGGCAATAGGAACCACTAACTGGCAAAGCTGTATGTTCATCCTCCCCCACCCCAGAAAAGGACAGCAAGGTTTAAGGGCAGACCAGGGTGCAAGCCAGGACCGGGGGGGGGGCGGGGGGCTGACCTCTTCAGTTCCCTGTTCATCCTTCCACATTATCTTTCCCTCTGTTGAGCCTTCCAGGTCAAACCTTAAGCCTAACCCCCACAGAGGTCTCTGACCTCGGCAGGCTGGTCTGCCTCCAACTTCCAGTTGGAATTGGTCCGTAGCCTGTGGAGGTGGGTTGGTAACCACCAGGCTCATTTTCTGTGTTCACTTGAGGTTGCAGGCCCTGCCATTTGAGTAGTGGTGACAGAACAGGTGCAAAGATAGGGGTTAGTGTGTCCCGGGAGGTGGCACAATTCAATCCCTGGCAGCACATGTGCCAGAGTGATGTTTGGTTCTTTTTCTCTCCTCCTACCTTTCTCATAAGTAAATAAAATCTTAAAAAAAAAAGGAGGTCAGAGAAAGAAGAGTCATGACTCAGATGAGAGACCAAATGAACAACACCTGGGTAGTCCTAAGACCCCACTGCTATTACTGGTAAACGCACCCCTCACCCCAGCCTCCAGGAGCTCAGGACTGGGGAACTCCAGGTCCTGGTCTGCAGTGAGTGATTGCCAAGGTGGCTGGGGAGGAAGAAGCTAGAGCAACTGTAACTTCAGGATGGATTTGTTCTTCCTGCTCTTAAAAGGCAGTGAAGGGGGGTGGTAGGGCAAACAGAGCGGGGCTTTACAGGACCCACTTTTTTCCAACTCGTGACGCATAATGCAATCAGATGACATTTAAATATTCATAAAAAGGGATGCAGATCCAAGTGTGAGACTGGTGGGCTAGTGTGGGAGCAGGGAGGCGGGGGAGAGATTGGCATCCACAAACCTCATTTTATGGAACTGCAGGAACTTGGAGAGAGAATGGGCATTTGGGGTTATTTAGCCTGACCTTTCACTGTTGCAGAAATTTCTTAATGGCATTCCTGATGGGGAGGTGTTCTCTGCAACTCAGGCAGGGAGCTCACTCCAGCCTAAAGCATAGCCAGATGATTTAAGGCTGAGTTCAAGTCTTCATTGCTACCCCCTGATGTCTCATCCAGAGCTCCTAGCACACAGCTACTGCAGATGTCCACTGACAGTCATGAGGAATCATCAGTAACTGACCGTGTATTCCTAGATCCTCAATGCTATGCTCCCACAGCCCTTGGCAGGTGCTTCTAGAGGTGCTGACCGGGGCTGGGTGATGGTGCACCTGCTTGAGTACACATGTTATAATACACAAAGACCTGGGTTTGAGGCCCTGTTCCCCACTTGCAGGGGGAAAGCTCTGAGAGTGGTGAAGCAGTGTTGCAGGTGTCTGTTTCTCTTCCTCTCTATCACTCTCTTCCCTTTTTGTTTCTGGTTGTCTCTATCAAATAAATAAAGACAATAAATAAAAAAGAATCACTGTCATTAGAAGTTCTGACTCCACTTTGGAGAGAGGGAGAGAGAACTTTTAACTGCCATGACTGTCACACAACCCAGGGACTCAGACCCAACCAATGGACTCTGCCATGAGCTGCTGAGTGGATGGAGCTGGCTTTCTGAGAAATTAGTGAGGGAGGGAGGTGGGAGTCAGCACTTCCTTGGAAGTCAGGAGACTTGAGTTCTTGATTCAGCAGGGAGGCAGTCACTTCTGTAATTTCTCTGGGCTTTAGCTTTCTCTTTTTAAAAAAGTTGTTGTTGTTGTGGTCTGGTGTCGGGCTGCACCGCGGAGAAGAGAGTGGACGTCCAGAGCAAAGGGGTACACAAATCTTTATTATAGGATGGGGGGGGGTTTGGTTCAGACCACGTGGGGCCAGCCGGCAATGGCCGTCCCCACTACCTGACCACGGGGGGGGGGGCGGGGGGAGCGCAGGGGGCGAGATCTCAGAGAGGGAGAGCTGAGAGCCCAGAGAGAGAGGGGGGTGTGGGGGCTTTTTATTGGGCGACAACCAGGGGTGACATGTAGGGCCAGGATTGGTTGAAGGGGGCACTGCTAGGATTTCACAGCAAGTAGTAAAACCTGGGGGCAGAGACTGCATCAGAATAACTCCTCAGCAACAAAAAGTATTTATTTTATTTTATTTTATTTTAATGAGATATAGAGAGAAAGATGCAGAGAGAAAGGGAATTGAATCTGGGACCCCAGAGCCTTAGACATAACCATTATGCTGTCTCTCCAGTCGTGAGTTGAAGTTTCTTTCTTTTTTTTTCCATGTGGTTAGTTAATTTATTTACTATTTTTAAATTTTACTTTATAGAACACAGAGAAATTGAGAGGGTTGGGGTAGGTAGAGGGCGAGAGAGAAAGACACCTTCAGGCCTGCTTCATCATCTATGAAGTATCCCCTATGCAGGTGGGGAACAGGGACTAGAACCTGGGTCCTTGCATACGGTAGTATTAGTGTTCACTCAACTGGGTGCACCACGACATGGCCCCTCAGTTTCTTCATTTATAAGGTGGCAGCCGCTCCATTCCAAGGAGCCCATGAATGTTAACATGCTTGGGAGTTCAGTGTCCTGGTTAGAAAAGCCAGAGAGCTCAACTGGGCTGTAGGTTCTCTGGGTCAACTCTTGAAGCAGAGGAGGGCAGAGAGCTGAGACTCACTTGGAGGCACTTGGGGTTCCAGGTGGTGACCAATCTCAGGGATTGCTGTGGGGAATACTGAGTGGGAGGCAGCTTCACCACTCCCTGGTGTGGTTGGGGCACTAATGCATCTGTTCTGGGCTGGACAGGAAGTCTTGGTGGTGGCTGGCAGGGGACCCAACTAAGTAGCACAAAAGAGACCAAAGAGAAACCCAGAGCTATAGGGTAGAGTTTTGTTCTTTTGCTGGCTTGTGGTCTGGGGACAAAAGTCCTAACTTCTCTTGGTCTCTCCTTTTGAAAACTATAGAAAACAAATGGCAGGGGCTGGACTGTGGCACACCCAGATAAGCACACATAGTACTAAGCTCAAGGACCTGTGCAAGGATCTGGGTTTGAGCCCCTGGCTCCCCACCTGTGGGATGGATGCTTCATGAGTGGTGAAGTAGATCTTCAGGTGTCTGTCTGTCTCTTTCCTTCTCTATCTCCCCCCTCCCTCTCAATTTCTTTCTGTCCTATCCAATAAAATGGAAAAAATGGCCACCAGAAGCAGTGAATTCATAGTGCTGGCACTGAGCTCCAGCAATTAATCCTGGAGGCACACACACACACATACACACACACACACACACACACACACACACACACACACACACACACACACACACAATAGCCAGAGCCTCCTTTTGGGGGGCAGGTACTGAAGATCAGAGGAAGCATTAATCAATGATTAGGAAATGAACCTGAATAGGTAGGGCCTCAGGTAGGTGGGGGGCATTGGAGCCTCCAAGAGTTATGAGGCTGAGGAGGGTGGTCAGTAGGCCCCCAGTGTGGTCCAAATAACCACTGTCTCCCCCACCTGCCAGCAGCAGGAGACCAATCCCAGCAGGATAAGATGTGAAGGGCTGTAGTCTTTATCCTACTCAGCCTGGGAAATTCCCCACCCCTGGGATTCCCACACCATAACCTGCCTGAGAGTCTTGATGTTTGGGGACTTCACAACCTCCCACAGTCGTCTACGGCATGTATCCCCAGAGGCTCTGACAGGAACTCTCCCTCCTGCTAAACTGAGTTCTCCTTTCTGCTCACGCTCACCAGATACTCTGGTACCAGATAGATTAGAGAGGGTTAAAAAAGTTTCTGCCTTTGTAGGGGCAGGGAGAGGAAAATCACACAAAAGAGCAGTAAAAAACTGGAAATGAGGAAAATGTCATTAGGCCTCCTGCCAGTAAGTCCCCCTGGATTTTATGGTTGCTCCAAACATTGCTTGCCTGTGCACCCCACATATTTCAGGGCCTCAAGGCTGAGGTGAAGCCTGTTCCTCCCTGTTCTTTTTTTTTTTCTTAATATGTTTTATTTATTTAAACATTTTATGCTTTATTTTGTGTTTCTGATACATGATAGGACAGAAAAATCAAGAGGGAGGGAGAGATAGAAAGGAAGAGAACAATAGACACCTGGAGCACTGCTTCACTGTAAAGCTTCCCCCCTGAAAGTCGGGACTGGTGGCTTGAGCCAAGATCCTTGTGCATGGTGATATGTGTCCTTAACTGAGTGTAGCGCTGCCTGATCCCACCCTTCTTGTTTTTGAAATGTACTTGGGATGGTCTACCGGACTCCCTGTCCCACTATATTCCCCTGTCATCTCCAGTCTCATTGCACCAGACTTCTATATCCAGTGGTCCACTGACCACCTCCATTTGGGTGCTTTTCAGACTCTCCACAGCTGACATTAAATCAGTGATTTCTCTTCCTTGGGCGTTTTCAGAGGACACCACTTCCACCAACCCAGGCACTCAAGTTGGAAATCTGTGACTACTGATTTCACTCCTTTCTCTCTCTTAACTCCTTCTTCTCTTCTTCCCCTTCTTCTTTAAAAATGTTTTTTTATCTTTATTTATTTATTGGATAGAGGCAGCCAGAAATCAAGAGGGAAGGGGGTGATATGGAGAGAGAGTGCATCACTGCTTCACCATTCGAAAAGCATTACCCCTGCAGGTGGAGACTAGGGGGCCAAATCTGGATCCTTGCACATTTTAACATGTGTGCTCAACCAGTTGCGCCACCACCTGGCCCCTTTTCGTAGACTTCTTCTCCCTTTCTTTCTTTCTTTCTTTCTTTCTTTCTTTCTTTCTTTCTTTTCTTCTTCTTCCTTTTTTCTTTCTTTTTTTTTTTTTAACTAGAGCTCTTATAAACTCTGACTTAAGGTGGTGTGGGTTGTTGTTGGTGGTGGAGTGGATTGAACCTGGGATTTTGGAGCCTCAGGCATGAGAGCCTTGTTGCATAATCATTATGCTGTCTTCCTCTACTAATTACTTTTCTTAACTCTTCTACTTCCATCTTATCACAAAGTCCTTCCAGTTCTCACTCCCAACATGTCATCTTACTTCCCTTTTGACTGGTGAGCATCACAGGCCAATAGTATCTTTTGTGTGAATAGCAGCCTCTCCCTGCCCTCCCATTGCTGTCCAATCAGTCCTCTGCTGGATAGAGGGGCCTGGGGTAGGCCTCTGAGCCTTCCATCCCTTAAACCTGAGACAGATCTGGATTTCTGGTTCCTTGTGATTGGGTTTTGATCTTGGCATATGTGTGTGTGTGTGTTTCCTGACTATACTGTGCATGTGCAAGCATGTATATATTGTGTGTGCATATACATGCTGGAAGCAGGGGGGCAATCTAGGAGGGGCTCCTCTCCCCACTTTCTGCAGAGATGTCTCCAGAGAGCCTGTTTCCTGCCCGTCACCCAACCATGCAGGAGAACAAAGCTCTTTCCAGCTGACTGGTGCCCATGTTTGCAGAGACAAGAGTTGTACATCTCAATTTTTTATCACATGAAAATGAAATAAAGAATGCTGGATGGGATCCCAAAACGACAATGCTCAAGAGAGGGAGGGACGCCTTTGCTGCAGGCCCCCTGGCCCCCTCTGTGTCTCCCAGAAGGGGAAAAACGGTCCCTGTTGAGGTGTCAGCACACTATTCTATTCTCTCTCTCTCTCGCTCTCTCTCTGGGACCTCTTCAAAGAGGGTGCTGCTGCTCTTACATTCTAAGACATGAGAAGAGTTAAACACACTGCTGTGGCGGAAAGAAGAGTGGTTGAGAAAACGTGTTGAGTGTTTGCTGCCAGTTTGCTGCTCATCTCCACGGCCCTGCCTTGATGTTGCTGCCTCCACTAGACAGAAGATGTTTTCCTTCTCAATTAGGAAAAATCCACAGCTTCACACCCCGCCTGGGAGGTGGCAGTGCTGGAATTAGCACCAAAGGAGGGGAGAGAAGGCGACAGCATCTGTGACAAATGTCTCCCTTGGCCCAGGTTATAGCCCCAACCTGGTCCAGGCAGAACATCGTGCTTCCCTTTCTTCCCCTGTGGCTCCTGCTTCTTGCTTTCTGTCAGGGTCCCTGGGTCCCTCTGAAGTCACAGAAGGACAAAATGCAGTCCTGTCTGGGGGGAGCTCTGGGCAAGCCAGAGACTGATGGGAGAGTAGGTCAGATTTAATCTACCATTCAACAGCTGAAGGTCTCCCCGGTCCCAGCACGCTCCTGGGGGGCCTCTCACGTGGAGTGGTTAGGAGCACAGACTGCATGCCTGGGTTTAAATCCCAGCTCTGCCCCTTCCCCAAGAGGCACTCATATGACTTAGCTGCTCTGTACCTCTATTTTCACAAGGGTGGAAGCAAAGGACTCTGGGGAAGGAGAGGGAAGGAAAATAGGAAGAAAACTCTGGGGTCCTATTATAGAATGAAATTGTATGCATATGTCAGTGACTGCACGGTAAAGCATTAACCCCCTCAATTAAAAATGAGAGGAGGAAGAGGAGGAAGAGATGGTGGAGGGCAATCTTCCATACCTCACATGGTAGTTGTGAGAATGGAGCTGAGCTGCTTCCGAGTGATGCTCAGAGCAGAGCCCTGCTCTAGGTCCTGAGTGCTACGCAAGATTAGCTTTCTTCTCATTGTCATTCCCAGCTCTGAGCCCCTGCTTGCATGGGATTAATTCAGTTTGTGCATCCTCTTGCCCCCCTGCTGGTGCTGTCAGATCCACCCTGTGTCAGTCCAGACACAGACCTCAATCCTATTTTTTTCTGTTCGCCCCTAAAACAAAGCATGGCTAGGCACACAAAATCCCTGTGGGCAGCAGGCACTTCCAAAGGAAGGCAAAAAGAAGGGGCTTACAGATTGCAAGGATGCCAACAGCGTGAAAGCCCATCTTTGATATTTCCTTTCCTAAAAGCCCCTCGGCCACTTGCACCACCTGAGCGCCAGTTTCCTGCCACATTGTCTTATTGCTCCCCCTGCTCACCCCCTCTCCTCCCACCCCTACAGTCCCACTCATTCCCATGCACAGCAGTTTAACTACCTCTTTTGGTTTCTTGTCTCCTGTCAAATCCTACCCTCAGGATGTTACCTCATCGCAAGTGCTATATCAAGGCATTTTCTTACACAAAGACATTTACCTCCCTAAGAGGAATCCTGGTGTCAGATGTTTTATCAGTCGGGATCCAACCAGGAGAAAAAGAAAGAAAGAAAGAAAGAAAGAAAGAAAGAAAGAAAGAAAGAAAGAGAGAGAGAAAGAAAGAAAGAAAGAGAAACTTTCAGAAACCCAGAAGATGGAGGCGGTTTAATCAGGGTGTTGTCTACATGCAAGAGCTGGGGAAGCAAAGAAACCAAACAGCTTAGCTGCACCTGTAGGCAATATATTGAAGTACATTCCTGTTAGTCAAGAGCTGCTACCCACCCCCTTATTAGATCTCCCCCCTCCAACCTTGTCCCAGTCATTCATTTGTCTTTTTCCAACTTCTCCAAGCTGGGTAGCTGAAAAGTTAACGTAACTCACTGACAAGTGTGTGCCAGGCCCACACTGGCTGGACAATGTTTGCATCTATGGTCTAGAGGGCTATGGGATGCCAGTGAGTACTATCAGAAGCCCCAGAAAAGGGAGACCCACAAAAGTGAGAAGCCGGGCCTGTGAGTAGAAGTGAACAGAGAGGTAACTAGACAGAAAGGAGGAACTTTAGAAGGGAGGCTGTGATCACCAGGCCAGGGAATTGTCCCCCACTGGGGGCCTAACCAGGGTGAGCCTGGTGGGTGGCCTATCTTACCACACAGATGGGGAGGCCAGCCAGCCAGGGCTTTGCCCAAGGTTAATTTGCATTGAACTGTGTGTGTGTGGGGGGGGGTCAGTGTTGCATCCACCCACAGCTCCTCCCCACCACCATGTATGCCTCAGACCTGGGTAGTCACACTAATGTATCAGAGTCAGAAGGGAAGAGGACGGAGAGCTGAGTGGAGCCTCTATAGTGGAAGGATATAATGAGATTGCTGCAGGACACAACAAAACGGAAGCTGCCTTTGAAGGGAAGGCCCAGCAACAGTCAAGGACACGAAGCCTGAAGTCCCTATTGGGGGGGGGAGGAACACTGGGCAGTGGGAAGCAGCCTTTGTTGGGTGACAGTGTATATAGGGCAGTTGGCTGCCCTCAAAATGAACCTGATGCCAGGCCCTAGCTCCGCGCGGCTGACCTCCACTAATCTCAAAAGCTCGACCTGGTAGAGCTGGAGGCTGCCACACAGAGGAGACCGGACATCCACCCTGGAGGTGGTCAGCACCAATCTGGCTTTTGTTTGACAGTAATGGAAACTGACGCTGGGCAAATGAAAGGGCAATGGTTTGATGTCTTTGAAGTTCTCTTAACCCCTAGGAGAGATAAAAGCCGGAGATGGGAGGAATGCAGAGTGATGGTGGGCCCAGCCAAAGGCCTGACCCACTTGGGGGCTCTGAAGCTGTGGCCCACACAGGGCTTTCTCAGCCACTTTAAATCTGAGTCCCTCTATAAGACTCATGAAAGATGAGGCCAGGTCCCCTGGCCTGTTACCACTGTGCTGCTTTCAGGAGAAGAATTCTTCTTGCAGACCAAGAAGAGTCACTTGGAGTTTTCTTCCTATGGAGATGATACTTGAGGTGGTATCACCTGGTTTGCACCCCTCCTGATGCTGGTGATATTAGAAAATTGGTTTTGCTGACAGGGACTCAGAATATGAAGACATGGGCCCCAGGTCAGATTGATGGGGTTAATAGTTAATGGTATTTATATACTTTCCTCATGTTTGGGAGCTACTCTCTGCTCTAATACAGCTTTCTAGACCTATTTTCAACTCTTGACAACATCTTCCCAGATAATACTTTTAGTCCACCTGCATGTTAGCTATCAGGCTCAGGCAAAAACTACTAAAGTCATGAGCCCCTTGGAACATACCTAAAGTAGACTTCCTAGCTTCTTCCCACATGAAGACCCCTAATTTCATCTGCTCTATTCCTTTTTTAAAATATTTATTTATTTATTCCCTTTTGTTGCCCTTGTTGTTTTATTGTTATAGCTATTATTGATGTCATCGTTGTTGGATAGGACAGAGAGAAATGGAGAGAAGAGGGGAAGACAGAGAGGAGGAGAGAAAGAGAGACACCTGCAGACCTGCTTCACCGCCTGTGAAGTGACCCTCTGCAGGTGGGGAGCCGGGGGCTCAAACTGGGATCCTTACGCTGGTCCTTGAGCTTTGTGCCACCTGCACTTAACCCGCTGCATTACCGCCCGTCTCCCTCATATGCTCTATTCCTACCTTTGGGTTACTATTATTAAAAAATTTGTCCCACCTTATATCTTAGTGCTTTTCAGCCACCGAGTTGCAGATGTTACTATGACTTGATCCTGATTTTCGTGGGCAGATGACCTCACCAATGTGTCCCAGAACCTCCCCTCTCCACAGCCCTATCCCACTAGGGAGAGATAGAAACAGGCTGGGGATATGGATCAACCTGCCAACGTCCATGTCCAGTGAGAAACAATTACAGAAGAATTTTGGCCCAAACTCCCAGAGGTATAAAGAATAGGGAAATTTCCAATGGAGAGAATGGGACACAGAACTCTGGTGGTGGGAACTGTGTGGAATTGTACCAGTGTTATCTTATAATCTTGATAATCATGATTAAACCACTACTAAAACATTAAAAATAATTTAAAAAATATTTGCAGGCTTGAGGCCTCAAGGTCCTAGGTTCTACCCTTAGCACCATAAGCCAGAGCTGAATAGTGCTCTGGAAAAAAAAAAGGTTGCACCACCAACAAAAGGTCTTGGGGGAACCAACGCCCAACAAATAACTAGTGTGTTTCTTATTTGGCGCTACTGAAGCCCAGCAAGGGACAGGGTCTTCCCACTTCCACAGAGTGAGTCAGTACCTCATCCCTGCCAGTGCTCAGGCTATGCCTTCTTCCAAGGCACACACTTGCAGATTGTAGGCTTCTGGGAAATGACTGTGGGGTGTGTCTTTGTGGGTTCCCTGGTGTTTATTGTGGAAGAACAATTTTCTTCCCTTTTGTGGACTTGGATTTACCCCTGGTTTTACCTGGAGGGAGTCCTTAGGCTTAGAAGCCAGTGAGTTATGGTGTCACTAAGCCCTTTAGTGTCTCTCCCCTCCCCTGTGTCTTGGACAGTTACAGGAGTGTGGGGGCAGCTGGCATAGCCTGCCATGGGATTCCATGGCCACTGTCCATGTGCCTGGCCCTGTGGTATCTGGAACAGACCTAGAAGCTCGGGGAGGGTGGGAGGCACTGGGTGGGATTTCTTGGCCTGCTAGAGCTCCCTGGCGTCTCTGTGCCTTCTATGTCCACCCATGCCCTCCCCTCCTGGCCCCCAAGTGCCTTCCTCTGCCTGCTGGCTCTCCTTGCTCCCCCAGCGACAAGATTTTTTTTTTCATTTTAGCAGCAGCAATATCTGCTCAGACAATCATCTCCCCTCTCTGCTTTCCTCTGGCAGCACTTTGCTGTTCAGTCTGCAGCCAGGACATATTTAAAAGAGAGAAACTTTAAATTAAGTTTGGGAGAGTTTAAATGAAAGAAAACAAACCCTCACTATTATCACAGGTAAGGAAAAGGCTTCTGGCTCCTGTTGGAGAGTATTACAGGTGCTCCTTCATCTGGGAACCAGGAGGAAAATCATGAAGGATTTTCTTTGCCTCACCCCTGCCACCCCCGCCACCCATGTGCTAGGTTAATTGAACAGGAAGCCCCACTGCCATCAAGCTGGCTGAGTGTTGGCTCGGCTTCCTGAGGACAATATTCCTTCGTGTGTGTGTGTGTGTGTGTGTGTGTGTGTGTGTGTGTGTGTGTGTGTGTGTGTTTGTGTGTGTGTGTGTGTCAGGGGTGGGAGTGTTCTAGAGGTTCTGTGGGGAGGTGGAGATGCTTTCAGTTCAGTGCCCTTGGCCTCTCTGGGGTGAGAACAGGGGACTTAGCCAGAAGGAGGCAAGCTAGGCCTCCACCTGTGGCTGCCTGGACTCTAGGCTGTACTCCAACGCAGGAGGTCCTAAGGGGGCAGGGGCTGGGCTGCCCTGATCGACAATTACCACTTGCTCTCTTCCCTGAAACAGAAAGGGTGTGAAGGACATTGTCTTTTATTCACACCCCAGAGGTGTGAAGGACATTGTCTTTTATTTTGGGGGTGGTGGTGACAAAGGGCTTTATTACCATGGGCTGACTTTTTCAGACAGAGTAAGAGTCAGGGGGTTGGGTGGAGGATGGTTAGAAACCACAACATCCTGGGGTTTGGGTGGTGGTGTAGTTATTTATTTATTTATTTATTTGCCTCTAAGTTTATTGCTGGGGCTCAGTGCCTGCACTACAAATCTACTGCTCCTGTGGCCATTTTTTCCCCCTCGATTTCTTTGGATAGGACAGAGAGAAACTGGAGGGGAGGGGGAAGATAGAGAGGGAGAGAAAGACACCTGCAAACCCGCTTCACTGCTTGTGAAATGACATGAACTTGTACCTGGATCTTTGTGCATTTCCTTACTCTTCCTAAGTGCATTTAACCTGGTGCGCCACCGTCCTGCCCCCTGGTGGTAAGAGTTACAATGTACAAGGATCAGGGTTCCCACCAGCAAGAGGATAGTTTTGAAAGTGGTAAGGCAGTGTGACAGATTTTCTCTTTCTCTCCCCCTCTCAATTTCTCTGTCTCTTATATATATATGTAATATATTATTATTACCTGTTCTATATTATTATATATAATATATAATATACAATATATAATATATAATATTATATATATATATATAGAGAGAGAGAGAGGGAGAGAGAGGAAGGAAACTTAGCATCTCTAGGTTTAATTCCTGGCACCACTATAAGACATAAATGAGCAGTGCTCTGGTAAAAACAAACAAACAAACAAGGAAACAAACAGGCAAGCAAGCACTCCCTCAAAAAAATAGGACTGAAATTTTCTTCAATGCAGTGGGAGCTGGGCTTGAACATGGGTTTTGCACATGGCAAAGCACTGCACCATCTAAATGAGAAATTCTATTGCCCACCCCATTGTCTGTTTTCTCTTGCAAGAATCTCACAAAGCCACACTTCCTTGTAACACCCTGTAGCACAGCTGAGGAGACAGAGGCTTGGAGTTAAGAGGCGGTAAGTTAAGGTGTTCAGGTCACTGAGCTTGTAAAGACTAAGCCAGGACTGGAATTTGCTCACTGCAAAATCACTCCTATGACCACAGGCTACACTGTCTCTCACCTTTAATAACAGCAGGCTTTATTCAGAGGTGAGGAGGAACAGGAGGAAAGGAAGGAAGGGTAGGGGTAAGAAGCTACAGTTAGCCAGCTGAGTTTGAACAAGTCAGAGTCCTTGTTTCTATTTTCTCATATGTCAAAGGCAGATGGTGCTGCTTCTCTGTAGGGTCCAGGACTATCATCCATGGGAGTGGGTGCTATTCCCCTGGGAGGATGGTTTCCCACTTGCAGTAGGTCCAGGCAATCGTTCAACACAAGGGAAACAGAGACTCATACAGAGCTTTTGATTCATTGCTTCGTAGGCAAACAGATCAGCAGACAAGACGATAGACTAGGTAGGGTCTTTTGAAGGCCAGTGTTAAGATGTGGAAGGAACAGAAAAGCATTAGAGTTAACATTACGCTTCAGACAGCTTAGCTAAGCTTTAAAAAACTATATCCCTTAGTGTTTCCAGATGATAAAAGCAATCCATGTTTACTGCTGGAAACCAAGGGAGAAAAACCAGAAGAGCAAAAGAAGAAAATTAAAATGATCAACAGTCCCATCACCCAGCAATCAATACTGCCAGCCTGGGGCTGTGTTTCTTCCCAGCCTCTTTTCTTGTAGTGTTTCTGTAGTCAGTATTCAGAAAGTTTCCTTTCCTGGCTTATGGCTGATCTGAGTTCTGTTCTGGGAATCAGCCTGCTCCTCTGTTCCTGATAGCTGGAGGCACAAGCTTTCATCATTTCTTCTGGGAATGAAGCCCCTCCAGAAAAAAACTTATCCTGGGGGAAGAGGTAGTTATGCAAGGACAGCTCAGCATCTGTGAACTCCAGGAGAGACAGAAGACTACACCCTTGGTAGATGGGTGAACATAGATCCACTTCCCTATGTCTAATAAGTAAGATAGGGGTCAGTGTGGGACTCAGATCCTCAGCTACCAAGAGCAGTTAGTGAGATAGTAAATGCATGCACCATGTTACAAAGGACAGTATTTTTATTTAAATAATTTTGTTTATTTACTTCCATTTTAAATAAGTGGTTTTAAAAAACGATATTACTGTGTCCTCTGGGACAAAATGGATGGAGTCAAAGGTAATTATGCTTAGAGAAATAAGTAAAGAGTATAAATAAGTAATAGATGAAAGACAACTACTGGATGGCTTGACTGATATGTGGAATCTAGGAAACTAATACATACAAACTTGTAAAACAAACAAACACAGAAGTGAGCAAACTTGTTTCTTTTTGGTTGGTTGTTTTTGTTTACCCCAGAACACAGTTCAGTTCTGGCTTATGGTGGTGCAGGGGATTGAACCTGGTACTTTGGAGGCTCAGACATGAGAGACTCTTTGCATAACCTTTATGCTCTTTACCTCTGCCCCTGCTTCTAAGGCTATGAGAAGTATGGTGGTTGTCTTTGGGAGATAGGAGGGTAAGGACACAGACTTTAGGCGGTGGGTGTGGAACTATACATTGTAATCGTAAAGTATTATAACTCCTTATGAATCACAAATAAAAAATGAAAAAAAATTAGTAATGTAGCAGTGCTTTACACAATTATATCAACAAGATTTGGGGGTATCATGACACACCCAGATATGGTGTGTGTAATTTATCACACCCTCCTCCAAAGTTGTGTGCCCATGAAGCCTAATAACCACCATAACTCTTACAAAGAAAAGGACTGTGATTTTATGCCTAGTAGAGCCCCAACTATTTTCTGGATAGACAGAGAAAGGGTGAAGAGCTCCTTTGTTTGTGGAAGAGACTTTGTTTTTTTCATGGAATAATGCAAACATAAGGCCAATGAGAAAAAATAAAACATTGAAAAAACAATATCATTGAGGCATGGGTAGAATACAGAAGTGCATAATAAAAGAGTGGGCACTTGGATACTCACCCAGATGTTGCTGGCAGGATTTAGACAAGCTGCATGGACATGTTTTCACTGGGCAGATAAGACCAGTCTCCAACTGAGAGAATGCCCAGCATTTGTACTGGTGTTTCAACACAATGTGACCCCTTTGACTGCATGAACCGTTAGAGATTTCTTTTTTCTTTAAAAAATTTTATTATCTTTACTTTTAATGTTTTTATTGGAGGATTAATGGTTTACAGTCAATAAAATACAAAAGTTTGTACATGTGTAACATTTCTCAGTTTTCCATGTAAAAACTCAACCCCCACTAGATCCTCTTCTGCCATCATGTTCCAGGACCTGTCTTATTTTTATTTATTGGATGGAAACAGCCAGAAATCAAGACGGTAGGGGGGAGATAAAGAGAAAGACACCTGCAGCAGTGCTTCACCGTTCACAAAGCTTTTCCTCTGCAGGTAGGGTTTAAGGGCTCAAATCCAGGTCCTTGCACATTGCAACATGTGTGTTCCTCCAGGTTCACCAGCACCTGGTTCTGAAAGCCTTAGAGATTTCTAATGCTGCAGAGGGGATGAAGGTCGAGGCTTCTCCATGGAATCACTGAACCCTACTATAATATTAAGATTACTAGGCACTGAAATCACTGGGACTATACTGGCAGATGTGACTGCATTTGTGCCCCTTCCTGCTGGCCCTGCTGGCTGTACTGTAAACACTTAAGAGTGCTTGGCACACAGAGGGTGGGCAACAGATGGCAGCTAGTTAAAGAAATTGGGGCTACATGAGAGGCTTAAGACCACATAGATCATGAGGATGGCGATTCAGATGTTCCCTTGGCCTGGCCCCATAGATTCCTTTGTATGTACCTGGAGAGTGGAGATGTAAACAAAATAAATAAAAATTAAAAGTAATAATAAAAATACAAGGCAGTTTGACCTCAGGGATACTAACAATACTCTTTTGGCGTTTAGAGAGGGGAATTTATCCTGCCCATCTCGCTTTTAAAGTCCTTTTTTCATCAGTGATTTAATAGTGTTTTACAAAATCATAAGACTTCAGGGGTACACTCATACGCATACACATGGTGCATCTAAGTTTTGTACCCCTACCTCCCCCAAAGCACATTGCTTCTCACAGAGACCAGGAGCTGGTGTGCTTACCATTTTGCGAGTTCATTACTTTAGACACTTACATTCCTCGTCTGAGCAGAATCATCTTTAAGTGTCTAATGACTACTGAAGAAAGAAGTTGTGAGATATATTCATTTATTCAGTGGAACACTCCTCCAAAATTTAAAAAAAGGATAAGATTATGATATGTCTAGAGCAAAATGGATGGAAGTGGAAGTGATTATGCAAAGTGAGATAAATAAAAAGATGAAGGACAACTATCGCTGTTTCTTCAGCCAGACAATTGCCTCAGCTCCAATGTCAACCCTGCAGTCTCAGTAGGAACTGTCGATCCCAGGATATATATATATTATATTAAATTATATATATATAATTTAATAATAATCAACAAGACTGTGGGATAAGAGGGGTGCAATTCCACACAATTCCCACCACCAGAGTTCCATATCCCATCCCCTCTATTGGAAGCTTCCCTATTCTTTATCCCTTTGGGAGTATGGAACAAAGGTCTTTATGGGGTGCAGAAGGTGGGAGGTCTGGCTTCTGTAATTGCTTCTCTGCTGGACATGGATGTTGACAGGCTGATCCATATCCCCAGCCTATTTCTATCTTTCTCTAGTGGGGTAGTACTATGGGGAAGTGGGGTTTCAGGACACATTGGTGCAGACGTCTTCCCAGGGAAGTCAGGTTGGCATCATGTTAGCATCTGCAACTTGATGACTGAAAAGCATTAAGACATAAAGCAGAATAATTTTTTTTAGTAATCAGGAACCCAAAGGTAAGAATATAGCAAGTGAGATTTGGGGTCTTCATGTTGGAAGAAGCTAGGAAGTCTATTTTAGGTATATTCCAAGGAGCCCATGGCTTTACTAATTTTTGCCTGAGCCTGACAGCTAACATGCAGGTGAGCTAAGAGAAGATGGTGTCAGAGTTGGAAAAAGGACTAGAAATCTGCATCAGGGCATAGAGTAGCTCCCAAATATGGGAAAAATCTATCAATACCACTAACAGTAAACCCCATCGATCTGCCCTGGGACCCACGTCTATCCATACTTAGCACAGACGCCTGTGTAACCTCTGTTTCCTTGTGGGTCTAAGGTTGCTTTCCATGGTCACAGCTAGGAACATTCTAGGCTGCACTCATTTTAGGACTGCTCTGCCTTGAGTAGCAGAGTATATTGACCCAGCCTCCCTTTGGAGAGTGGGACAGTTTCTACCACTGCTGTTCTAGGTCCTGTAGAGGCCCACAAGAGGGTTGATGATGTTGTTCCTGATGGAGATAACCAGTGGATTCTTAGAGACATGTATGGGTGAGTGCATGACCCATGGCCACCAATCTGGAACTTCCTCTGGGAATTTTATTTTATTTTAAGAAATATTTTATTTATTTATTGGATAGAGACAGAGAGAAAAATGAGACAGAAGGGAGAATATGGAGAGGGGTAGAGACAGAGAGACACCTACAGCACTGCTTCACCACTTGTGAAGCCCCCTCAACCCCCTGCAGGTGGAGGCCAGGGTCTTGAACTCATGTCCGTGTGCATGGTAGCATATGGACTCAACCAGGTACACCACTGCAGTCCCCTCTGGGAATTTTAGATCAGAACTAAAAAAAAAGAGTCTGTCTTCCTCTGAAGGTTGAGTTGTGTGATTTGATCTTTGCAGCTGTTGATTGCAGCATCCCATCCTTTGGAAGAGACCACTTTGAATAGGATAAAATGAAACAAGAAGTCAGTGAGGATGAAGAGACGAAAGTGTAGGGGTTGGGGTGGCGATCAAACTCTTGGCTCTGATCATTTCTGTAATCCAAGTACATTCTTCTGCATCCCATGGTGTAGTCATATGGACCATTAGACTCTTCTTTTCAAATAACTTTTTCAAGTTGGGATTCTAGAACTTGAAAACCCCAATCAGGCTTTGGTACCAAATGATTGCCATACATTGGTGACGAGTCTGGCTGGAGAGGCTGGAACTCGTCATGGGTGATTGCTGAGAGGCAGTGCCCAGCAGAGATGGGGCTGTGTGGAGATGGCAGAGGCACCTGGAGGGAAGGCAGAGCCAGGCAAACAAACTGATTTATTTGACGACTGACAAAAGTTACAGGAATGTGGGGCTAGGTGGTCTGTGATTCAGCAATCTCACTGGTGAGATTTCTCATCCCTACAATCAATAGATGCAATCTATTATTATTATTATTATTATTATTTCCACTTGACTTTATACCTTGGGCATTTTCCCTTTAAAATTAAATATGATTTGGAAGTGTGATTTTTAATGGCCTCATGACATTCCATCATATGCCTCTAACATAATTTATTTAGCAAATCCCCTAGTGAATTATCTTCATTTTTGTTTGGTTTTTTATCCTCTTGTTATTGTATACTATCTTGCTAGGAGTCTCCTTGGAAATAAATCTTGGTGCACATTTCTAATTATTTCCTTAGGAGAAATTGTTATAAATGGAATTGTATTACCAAAGGGTATGGGCATTTTAAAGCCTTTGATCCATATAAATAAATTGCCTTGCAGAATGATTGTGACAATTCACATTTCCCCCACAGGGCAGAAAAGTTTCCTTTCCTCTGAACCTTTGCCAAGCCTAAGTACTATGGCTGTTTTGTTGTTGTTTTTTTTTTAATCTTGGCTAAAGCAACAGACAATATATATGCTTCATTGTTGAAATTTGAATTTCTTTTATTACTAGTGATGCTGCAATTTTTCACATATTTACTAGCTATTTGTAGTTTTCTGTTGTAAGTTTTTAATTTATGTCCTCTTCTCATTTTTCTAATGGGATTTTCAGATTTTCTTATTGATTTGTGAGAGTTACTCAACTTGCCTGTCATGTGCATTACAAATATTATTTCCTTCTTTATTAGTCTGTTGTTTGATTTTTCTTTATGACATTTTTATTTACATATTGATTTTTATGTCTTCATGTTTGTAATTCTTTTTCTCTTGTATTTACTTCTGAATAGTGCTTACAAATGCCTTATTTACTTAAAAAGCAGATAAATATTCACCTATCTTTTCCCTTAGTGTTCTAAAATGGAACAGTATAAACTTACTCATTTAGAATTTATTTTGAGGGTGAGGTAAGGATCTAACTCCCTCTCCCTACCCCTGCCTCCCCAATCAATCAGTCACTCCAATGCATGTTAGCAAATATATTATTTCACTTACTGGATTTTCTAATTTATTTATAAAAAGGAGACATTTACAAAACCATAGGATAAAGGGTACAACTCCACACAATTGCCGCCACCAGCTCTCCGTATCCCATCCCCTCCCCTGATAGCTTTCCTATTCTTTATCCCTCTGGGAGTATGGACCCAAGGCCATTGTGGGATGCAGAAGGTGGAAGGTCTGGCTTCTGTAATTGCTTCCCCGCTGAACATGGGAATTGACTAGTCGATCCATACTCCCAGCCTGCCTCTCTCTTTCCCTAGTAGGGTGGGGCTCTGGAGAAGCGGAGCTCCAGGACACATTGGTGGGGTTGTCTGTCCAGGGAAGTCTGGTCGGCATCATGCTAGCATCAGGAACCTGGTGGCTGAAAAGAGAGTTAACATACAAAGCCAAACAAATTGTTGAACAATCATCGACCTATAGGCTGGAATAGTGCAGATGAACTGTTGGGGAGTCCTCCATTTTGTAGATAGCTAGTAGGCATATTTTAGTTACATTCCAAAGGAACTGTGGCTAGCAATTTGAACATTCTATTATATTTCTCTGATTTATTTGACTACTGTTGGACTAAAATGTAATTGAATTTATTTTTTTCAACCTAAACTAAAAGTCTTTGTTTATAATAAGGTTATTGAATCAAGTATTTGTTGTCAAAATAGATCATGCAATTTTACATTTTCATCTTGTTTTATGCTGTTTTCTATTTGTTTGTTCACTTTTGTATCTCTACTGCTTATAATAGAACCTGGAAAAGAGTAGAGATTAAGTTAGTGCTTATTAAATTAAGGCAGATGTGAGATTTCGGCAGTGGTGCACATGGTAGAATGCATACATTGACATGGTAACCAGGCTAGAGTCCCTGATCTCCACTTGGGTGGGGGGAGAGAGAACTCCATAAGCAGTGAAAAAATGTTGCATGTCTCTCTCTTCTCTCTCTCTATGATTCTGTTGGGAAAAAAGGAAAAAATGGCAACAACAAAAGAGTTCAGCAGGAGCAGTGGAGTCACCATTCAGACAACATAACCCAACAATAAGCCTCTTGGCAAAATAAATAAATAAATAAATAAAATAAAAAAGGTCAGGGCGTTTGTGAACTCACTATACAATTAAAATGATCATATAGGGACTTCCAGAAGCATAGTTATAGAGACGCAGCAACCACATTTTGCTTTCCCTATCAACTAGAAAAAACAATGAAAATCACCTTGAAACTCAACAAAATATGATCAAGCCACAGGTGAGTACATGTGGCTTGTGGACAGAAGAGGGGTAAGGGAGAGATTCCTGGCACTAAAAGGCCATACTCAGGGATGGCTGGCACCAAACTGGGAGAGTGACAGCTGAGGCACACCACTTCTGGGTCTGAGTCAATGAAACAACCATTTCAAAAAGAAGAAGAAGAAGAAGAAGAAGAAGAAGAAGAAGATGAAGAAGAAGAAGAAGAAGAAGAAGAAGAAGAAGAAGACCACCTAAGCCATAGGTGACTACAGACATGTGTGACCTGTGAATGGAAAAGGGGTGGGGGAGAGAGTCCTAGGGATAAAATCCAGTATTCAGCAAAATAAGTGGCAAATGCTAGAAGAAGAAAAAGCAAAATAAGTAAAGATATGAAAGACAACTACCAGGTGATTTCACTTATATGTGGAATCTAGAGATCTGATTTATATGAACTTGCTAGATAAAAAAACCCAAACAAAACAGAAGCAAGCAACTTTGAGGATTTGTGAGAACTATGGTGGTTGTCTTTGGGAAGCTGGAGGATAAGGATACAGAACTTTGGTGATGGGCATGGTGTGACAAATTATTAATAACAGATAAATTTATTTTTTAAAAATGACCACTTAAGTACACATATACACACACATAAGTGCATCTGATTTAGTAAATAATGAAGTTTAAAAAATATGTATGTCATTTTTGAAATATGTAAATCAAATATATTTGATTTTTTTCTATGAGGGTTACCACTGGGGCTCAGTATCTACATCAGGATTCCATTGTTCTCAGAGGCCTCCCCCCTTTTTCTTTTATTTTTCCCTGATAACAGGGAGAGAAAGAGAGAGAGAGAGCTACAGCACTGTTTCACCACTCATGAAGTTTCCACATGCAGGTGGGGACAAGGGCCTTGAACCTGGGTCTTTGTACATGATAAGGTGTACTCTCTATTTGTGTGCCAGTGCTCAGCACCAATAATGAAGTTACTCCCTCATATCATTCACAAACATTTCAGATGAATCAAAACACTCCTTTAAAGCAAATTAAACAAGTTTTAGAAAAATGTGGGAAGGTAAGTTTATAGTGGTGAGACAGGCAAGTTTCTCTTAAGATTCAAAATGTAAAAGACACAAAAAGAAAAGATTTATTATTCTTTCTACATCACATCTAAAATTTTTGTAAAGCAAAATTACTACAAAGCATGCTAAACTAGATAATGGACTTATAGACAATACTTGGCGTATATTAAAATCAGCACAGAATGGGACACCAGGTTTGAATAGGCTTTCACAAATTGGGACACGGCCAATGAACAATTACGAAACATTTTGACAGAAATATGAAAACTTCTGTGATAGATACTTTTCACCCATTTGGATGGCAAATATCAAACATAGGATGTACTGGTCTCATAGCAAGTAAAATTGACATCTCCAAAGTTAGACAGAATCTACTAACATTAAAAGAAAATGTACATGCCCTATGATCCAGAAATTTCATTTCTTGGTATTTAATTTCATTTCTTGGTATTCTTTGAGAGTGATTACATGTGCAAAATGAGGCAGATATGAAGAGATTTCTTCCATCTTTGTAGAATTAAACAACTGTAAGAGGATCTTACTATCTTGCTATGGAGGAATGATGAAGGAAACAAAGAAATAGCGAAGGCAAGTGCTCTGAAAATATTTGTGCCAGACACTCCTCTGGCAATCTGATGAAGCCTATGGATTTCTTCTCAGAGTAAACATTTTTTTATTATCTTTGTTTATTTATTGGACAGAGACAACCAGAAATCAAGAAGGGTGAGGGAGGGAGAGAGGGCCAGGGAAAGAGAGCCATCTGCAGCCCTGATTCAACACTCACGAGGCTTTCCCCCTGTGAGGGGAAAACCCAGGGGCTTGAACCCCGGTGTGATGTGTGCACTTAACTAGGTGTGCCACCACCTGGCCCCCTCAGAGTAATATTTTTTAAGATGTAAAATAAAACACATAGAATGGTAAAGGAAAGTCATTAGGTTGAAAGCAAATATTCAAACTTAAAAATTTACTATGAATTTTAAAGTAAACATACATACACACATTTTTTTGATATATTTAATATCAAAATCTAGGGTTAGTTGGTTCACTAGTGAGATTTTGGGTTTAAGGTGATATGCAGTATTTGAGAAATTTGCAATAAAGTCTGAAGCCCTCTGTGATTTTATTCATAACAATGTTCTAATTCTGCTATTTTGCACATTTTATTGGTCTCCTCTTACTGCTGTAACAAACGAGCACAAATTGATCCATTAACTTATATTTATGGAGTTAAGAAGTCCAGAGTCAATATCAGTAGCTAAAGCCAAACTATCTGTGGGGCTGTTCCATTTGAGACCCCAAGGGAAAGTTTGCTCCTTTGTCTGTTCTGTCTGGGGTTTCCCTGCATCCTGTGGTTTTGGAGACTCCATCACTCTGATGGTTTTCTCTATGATGCATCTGAGCTCCTTGCCCTCTCTCCGAAAGACCCTTACTTGTGGTTACAGTTGGCTCAAGGGGTTCTTTCATTTGTTTTGATAGGACAGAGAGGAATTGAGAAGGAGAGGGGGGAGACAGAGAAGGAGAAAGAAAGACACATGCAGACTTGCTTCACAGCTGCTAAAGCTTTCTCCTTGAAGGTTGGGACCAGGGATCTGAACCCAGCTCCTTGTATGTAGTAACATGTGGGACTTTTCCTCCTCCCTGCTCAAGACCCTTGATGCACTCACTTCTATGAGGTTCCCTTTACCTTGTAAGAGCACATATTTGCAGACTCTGGGAGTTAGGGCATGAGCATTTCTGGGGACCCGTTTCCTGCTTATCACAGCTACATTCACAACAAAAAGAAATGCTAAATTTCAATTACAGTTTAGTGAAAATAAATATGCAAAAATTCCACACTCTTAACCTCTGTATTCCAATTTGTGTAGATGTTGAATTTGTTTTACACATTCTACTAAATTACCGTGTAGCTTTGTGTGCTTTTGATATAACATGAATATAATATTAAAGTAATTAAAGTTTTGTTAAAGTAATTTGATTTAAAAAAGAATTCAGTTATATTTATAGCCCCCCAAGAATTCTACCTTTGAACCCCAGTTTGACACCTATTAACAAATTACTGTGCAGAAAAGGTAAAGATTAAATTTATGTTCTTTGCTAGTATGCTATAATGTGTTGATTTTCCTCAAGGTGAGACACCTATGCCAGGTTTTATCACTAAAAAAAGGAAAGGGGGCCACCTGATGGAGTGCACACATTACCATGTGTAAGGACCCAGTTCAGCCCCCAGTCCACACCTGCAGAGGGGAATCTTGACCAGTGGTGAAGCAGTGTTACACACGTCTCTCTTTCTCTCTCTCTCTCTCTATCATTTTTCCCCTATCAATTTCTCTCTGTCCTATATAATGAAATAAAGAAAAAAGGAGCAAGAGAGGAAAATGAAAACAAAAAAAGGCTGCTGGAAGCAATAGATTCATAGTTCAGACACCACAGACATGGATGCCCCATTGATAATCCTGGTGACAATTAAGAAAGGGAATGGACCAATTTACATTCCCACTAGCAGTGCAGGAGGGTTCTTACATCCCCACAACCTCTCCAGCTTTTGTTGTTGCTACCATTTCTGGTGTGTAAAATTCTCACAGAGGTGAAGTGGTATCTTACTTTTGTCTTAATTTCCATTTCTCTGATAATGAATGACTTGGAGTATTTTTCGTCTATCTGTTGGCCTTTTGGATCTTTTCTTTGGTGAATATTCTGTTCATAACTCCTCTCCACTTTTGAATAGGCCATTTTTTTTGTTGTTGTTGCTGCTGAGTTTGGTGAGCTCTTTATATATGTTGGTTATTAGCCTTTAGTCTGCTCTATGGCATATAAGTATCTTCTCCCATTCTGTAAGGAGTCTCTTTGTTTGGGATAATTTTCTTTTTCTTTCTTTTTTTCTGTGCATAAGGTTTTCAGTTTGATGTAGTCCCATTGGTTTATTTTTGTTTTAGTCTTTCTTGCAATTAGATTTGTATCATTGAAGATGTCTATAAAATTTAGATAGAAAAAGAGTTCTGCCAATATTGTCCTTTAGGTAGTTGATAGCTTCTTGTCTATCATCCAAGTCCTTGACCCATTTGGAGATTATTTTTGTGTGTGGTGAAGTATAGTGGTTCATTCTTCTGCACATTTCAATTCACTTTTCCCAACACCATTTGTTGAAGAGATTCTCCTTTCTCCATTTAATAGTTTAACCTCCCATTGCCAAAATTAGATATCTATAGACATGGGGGCTTATTTCAGGGTTCTAAATTATGTTCCACTTGTCAGTATGTGTATTTTTGTTTCAGTACCAGGCAGTTTTGATTACAGTGGCTCTATAGTATAGTTTGAGATATGGAAGTGTGATGCATCTAATTCTGTTCTTTTTTTTTTTTCCTCAAGATAGCTTTAGCAATTCTAGGTATTTACTGGTTATAGATACACGTTTGTAGCTTTTTCCCCTCCTTTATTAGTGGTTAATGTTAAATACAATAGTTTGTATGTGCATAATAGTTTTCAGTTTTTCACATAACAATACAACCCCCACTAGGTCCTCTGTCATCCTTTCCCAGGACCTGTACTCTTCCCCCCACACATTCCAGAGTCTTTTACTTTAGTGCAGTACACCAACTCCAGTCCAGGTTCTGCTTAGTGTTTTCTGTTCTGATCTTTTTTTTTCAACTTCTGCCTGTGAGTGAGATCATCTCATATTCATCCTTCTGTTTCTGACTTATTTCACTTAACATGATTTCTTTTTTTTTTTTTGGAAGGGAAGCACCTTTTCCTTTTTTTATTATAGTAAATATTGATGTAACAAGTTAAATAAATTACATGTGATTTTTGAAATTGTCTACACATAGCTATAAAGAGCATCTGCACTTCAATGGACATGCTGTTTTCTTTTTTTTTCCTTTTTAAATTTTTATTTATTTATTTATTTTCTTTTTATTTAAGAAAGGATTAATTAACAAAACCACAGGGTAGGAGGGGTACAATTCCACACAATTCCCACCACCCAGTCTCCATATCCCACCCCCTCCCCTGATAGCTTTAACATTCTCTATCCCTCTGGGAGCATGGACCCAGGGTCATTGTGGGTTGCAGAAGGTAGAAGGTCTGGCTTCTGTAATTGCTTCCCTGCTGAACATGGGCATTGACTGGTCAGTCCATACTCCCAGTCTGTCTCTCTCTTTCCCTAGTAGGATGGGTCTCTGGGGAAGCAGAGCTCCAGGACATATTGGTGGGGTCTTCAGTCCAGGGAAGCCTGGCCGGCATCCTGATGACAACTGGAGCCTGGTGACTGAAAAGAGAGTTAACATATGAAGCCAAACAAATTGTTGAGCAATCATGGACCCAAAGGTTGGAATAGTGGAGAGGAAGTGTTTGGGGGGGTACTCACTGCAAACTCTAGTGTACTTCTGCTTTCAGGTATATATTTTGCAGTAGTTTATGGATACTTGTGAACATATGCTCTCTCTCATAGAAACTGGTGTATATCTAGGTTTTGGGACTTTGTTAGAAAGTGAACCACCTGAGATGGAATTAGAGTGTACTATGAAAGGAAAGGTCTCACCTGAGTAATGAAGCTGAAGGGTTGTCATTCCACACGTGTAGTCTCTGGACACAGTCTGAAGTGAAGCATGTTGAGGTGGCAATCCTTGTGTTGGTTAGGTTGTGATCGGCAGATGCAATATTATTTTATATGGATTGGGAGAGGCATATGGGGAAGTGGGCCCGATACAATGGTTCTAGGACTGGGGGAAGTAGAGGCTCTATAGTGGAGATGTGAGGTTCCTGCTGTCTTAGGGTACAAAAAGGCAATCGATAGTTAATGTTATCATCACATTATTTGGTAATTGGGTTAACTTTGGAAAGTCCTTTTGTTAGGGTTTTCTGTACAGTACCCAGTATCTTGTATATAGCTGTGCTATTGGTTGCTTCTGATCTACTTTGTCTAGGCTTTTGAGAGAGTCTGCATATCAATTACACAGTCTATATATTAAAAAGATTCAGTTTGTGTTTTGAAAAACTTCAAGACATACAACTAATTTTCCCCCTCTCATATTAATTAACTAGTGATTTATATGACTACATTTTGCTAGGAGTGTACATAAACACCATTCCCACCACCAAAAGATTGTGACCCATCCCTCCCACCCACTCCCACGCCCAACTGGCCCAGGAAGCTGCATGTCTACCCCTCACCACAGGGTTTTTACTTTGGTGCCTGCTGGGATAGCCTGAGGGTACTTCTTCCCGAGCTAGTGCTCTCTGGGTTGGAGAGAACTCAACTGGAGCCGATCTAGGCTGATGCATGGGAGAGGGATCAGGAACTCTTGCCGCACTAACTTCGCAGGAGATACACTCTGGAACTCTCAGAGCCGGAAAGCAATTTCCAAGTGTCTTTAATCAGAAGAGCAGCTGTTTTTATACTCTCCAAGTAGGGTGGAAACAGGATGTGATATAGAGAGGGTGGAGCGAAAAGTGACTGGTGAAAATCAGAGTGTGACAAGGAGAGGATCAGGGTGTGACAAGGAGAGGGGGTGGAGCAGGTGAGAATTCTACCACTAAACCACCAATGCCCTGGAGGGAGTGTGGTGCTTTATGTAAATGTAAAAGTGATTTATGTAAATAGACCAAAGCTTTGAATGGGATTAAATCTATCCCTATATAGGCACATGGTTAAGCAGAAGCCAGGGGGAGCTGGCATACTTTCCAACATCTCCCCCTTTCTTTTTAACTATTTGCCATAGTATCAGGAGTGTGGGGCACTTTGTGAGGCAGGGAGACTGATAAGAGGCACACCTTTTTGGGGTTCTACTGTCCCTCCTTGCTCAACCTCTCCGTGGAGAGACTAACAGGATTGACACACCCCTCAGGCTCAAGCCCTTCCGAGCTCAATCATATCCTCACAATTCCCCAACATCTCCCTCTTACTTAATGGCCATATATAACTGGGTCAATGTCTGTAAAAGGCTTCATCTCTGTCAGGGGAATAGCAGTGTAGGGGTGAACAGAAAACTGTTGGGAAGAAAGCAGAATGATAGCTTGTAAGTGTCTTCAAAAAGAACTAGCACAAGACAGGGAGGGATAAGTAAGAGTAGCAAGGGACAGAGTGAGCCTGATGGGTGGAGGAGTGGGGGCCTGATAAGCCGAGAGGCTAGAGGGGGTGATCTGGCATTGCAAAATTCCGAGTCAGCTGGCGGAAAGTTCTATGAACTGCTACAGTCATTCTTCAAGAAGTCCAGCAGTATAAAGGGAGTGTCCAGCAAGTTCTATAGAAGCATCAGTCCAATGTCAATGGCCAGGAAATAAATGCTACACGTCTATCTTGATGGAGGAGGACAGCCACTGGAACTTTTCTTCTCTGTAGAGAGTGACCTGGAACCGCCAAAACATGATGGGCAAAACAGAAGCAGGAAGAGCAGACACCGATGGTTGAGAGAAAGGCAGTAGGAAAGTCTTGTCCTTTGGAGTCTGTGAATCAGGTTCTCCAGATCGTATCAGGTCACATCATGGGTTTCGGGGGATGGCTGTAATTGTGGGTGATGTCAGAGGTCAGGGGTCCAAGATGGATTTCTGGGGATTCTATATGAGCAGATGCTTCTTTATGTGAAGGCTTGTCATAGCTGTAGTCAATTACTTATGAAAAAACTTTCTAACAAATTAGAAGTTTACTACAATTGATAACTCAATGATTATAATTGGTTTAAGTATCTTTATAATTTCGTGTAAAGGCCATCATATGTGACCTCATGTAGCAGTCTCTATATAGCAAAATTTTCATACCGAATTTAAGTCACATATATTGATTCTTAACTATTTTTACATTGGGTTTTTAAGCAAACTCAGGTTACTAGAGTTAACACATTTTAGTGACAATTTTTTTGTACATTTACAATATCAGATTGATGCCAAATTTGTTGTGGATTAATTTCCACAAGATAGCTTACAGGACATTTTTGGGGGCCCTCCAAAAATGTCCTGTATAGAGGATTTGTATTTTAACTTAGGAGATGATGAATTGTCACATTGAATATTTAGAGTTTTACCTTAAACACTCAGTTACTTTAATGAATTGATTTTACCTCTTCTCGTAAGAATGTAGCTTCGAAGTTACAATTTAACCATTAAGTTAATGTTTACCAAACTTGAAACACGCATATTAAACATATAGTTTATAACACACAGGAGGAGAAAAACTTGTAAATAAGACATATCATTTCAAATGCAAATTTAGATCTACTGTCATAGTTGAACCATCTTTACTCACACAGTTTAAGACTAAACATTTCATATTTATATCAAGACTTAAAAAAGAAATCAAAAAGGGGAATGAACAATATTTGGACTGTTTCTGGGCGTTTCCAGAAACCATGGCTGCGTCCAGCCATTTTATATAAAGTCAGTTAACTTTCAGAGTACTCTGAGCACAATGGGTCGTACAAAAATTTTGGTCACTCAACTCACTCAATTTTTTTTTTTTTTACTCACTCACTCACTCACTCACTCACAAAACACAACTGGCCAGTCATAGCATAAGACATTCGGGGGGGGGGGAAGAGTTCTGTGAATCATATATATATATATATATATATATATATATATATATATATATATATATTTTTTTTTTTTTTTTTTGATTCTGCCATGCTGTATTATGGATCCTGGGGTGCATCCTGCAGCCAGTCCTCTTGCAGCCTGTCTTCTTGCAGTGTTTCTTGTTCTTCAGGGATATCAGCGCCATCATGTGGGTATTGCCGGACATGGTGGGCAGGAACCCAAACAGGCTTGGAGTAATTTTGTGGAAAAATGCATGCGAAACCCCTCCCCATAGTCAACAAGGGGTCAGGTACTTTCCAGATTTTATCAAGTTGGTCTTTCCATTTGACTTTAATAGCTGGGAGGGTGGGTGGTGTTTGCCAATGAAGAATAATAGGAGGTTGGTCTGAGTTTTTGTAAATATTAAAGAGATTTAATGTAGTTAAGGCTTTTGCCAGCTGGATACTGGGGGGGTACATTTCCCCTTTTTCTTTATTTAATTGAGCCTTAAGAGTTTGATGGGCACTCTCAACAATGCCTTGTCCCTGTGGATTATACGGAATGCCTGTAGTATGAGTAATGTTCCAGAGGGAACAAAAATCTTCAAATTGTTTGCTGGTAAAAGCAGGTCCATTATCTGTTTTAAGTTGAAGATGTAAGCCCATTACAGCAAAACAGGAGAGCATATGGCTTATAAGCTTTTTTGAGTTTTCTCCAGTCTGAGCTGTAGCCCACATAAACTTAGAGAAGGTATCAATTGAGACGAACACATATTTTTGTTTGCCAAAGTTGGGTATGTGGGTAACATCAATTTGCCAAAGAGTGTTGGCTTTTAAACCTCGAGGATTAACCCCCAGAGTTTGAATAGCAGGTGTTTTGATTAGACCTGCACAGGAGGAACATGTAGCAAGAATACATTTTAACTGTGGCAGAGGAATATCAGGAAATCGAGCTCGAAGACCTTTAAGATTAACATGGGTTAGGGAATGAAAGTCAGCAGGATTAGAGACAGAGGCTAGGAGAATTCCTGTGGAGGCAAGGTGGTTGGCTGCAGCATTCCCTTTGGACAGGGGACCAGGAAGAGGGCTGTGGGAATGTAGGTGCTGAACATACAGTAGTTGGGTTTGAGAACAGAGCATAGAGGCAATTTGAATTAAAAGAGGAGAAAGTGGGTTGTCATCAATTCTTACATAAGATCGAGCAAGCCATGGAAGTAAGTTAACAGTATACACACTGTCAGAAAAAAGGTTGAAGGATTCTGGTACAACTTTTAATGCAAGGAAAACAGCATAAAGTTCTTTGTACTGAGGGGAATTATCAGGAAGTTCAGTAAATAGAGGTTTGGGGTATTGCTGGTCTGGATAATATATAAGGGCAGCAGCTCCCTTTTTTTCACCATCAGTGAACACTGTAGGAGCAGAGGGGATGGGATCTCGAGAGAAAAGTTTAGGTACTAGTAGAGGCAACAGAGGTAAAGAAGCTATCAAATTATTAGAGGGAAAATGATTATCTAATTGTCCTGGAAAACCCATTAAACTTATGGCAAAATGAGAATGGTGGCGTATGAGCCATTCTGTATCTGTGAGAGAAAAGGGAAGAATGATTGAATCTGGTTCCCTTCCTAAGACCTGAACTGATCTGTTTCTTCCTTGGCGAACCATAAATGCTAAGGCATCAATCTCGGTAAGGAGTCTTGGAGCTCCGCCTACTGGCGTATGAAGCCATTCGAGAACACCATGTTTCTGCCACAATGCCCCCACTACCGTGGGGGTGGAGTTAAAGATTAGAAGATTTACTGGAGAGGAGGGGGAGAACTGAACGAGGTGCATGTCCTGGAGAGCCTGGTTAACTATTTCCAGTGCCAAGGAGTCTTCAGGGGTTAACATACGCTTTGAGGAGGGCTGTTTGTTTCCTTTTAACAGATCGAACAGTGGTTGCAGGCAGCTCATAGGCAGATAAAGATACTGCCTAAGCCAATTCAAATTTCCAAGAAAACTTTGTAAATAAGCAAGAGTGAGATTAGAAGGAAAAGTAACACAAGGTTTTAAAGGATGCATCTATGTTAGGGAAATCTCTGAGCCTAAGAAAGATATTGGAGGAATTAGCTGTATTTTCTCAGGAGCTACATTAAGTTCACTCCTCTTTAAGGCAGGGATTAGAAAATCACATAGGGCGGAGAGATCTGTATCTAATTCTCCCCATATTAACACGTCATCCATATAATGAAAAACCTTAAGGCCCTTATGAATATATGGAAAAAGGGCAGATTTAACAGCCTCTTGACAAATAGTAGGACTATTAGCCATGCCCTGGGGCAGTACCACCCACTCAAGTCTATCGGCAGGGCTGGCATTATTAATAGAAGGAACAGAGAAAGCAAAACATTTACAATCTTGTGAGTGAAAGGGAATAGAGAAAAAACAATCCTGTATATCAATAGCTATGATTGGAATTCCTGTGGGAATTGCGGAAGCAAGAGGCAAACCCCTTTGGGGGGAGCCCCAAATCTTCATGGTTTTTATTAACTGCACGAAGATCTTGGAGGAGACGCCATTTTCCTGAGCGCTTTTTAATCACAAAGACTGGAGTATTCCATGGGCTCCGAGAATGACGAATGTGTCCCAAAGATAACTGTTCTTGGACTAGTTCTTTTAAAATTTCTAGCTTCTCCCTAGGCAAAGGCCACTGTTCCACCCAGACAGGCTCATTAGAAAGCCAGTCTAAGTGGGGAGTTCTGTTACGAACAGTGGCAGTTAGTATTGGGGGTGCTGGTTGGGTCTAGCAGTCTCACAGGAGTAAGTGTGGTGTCCTGCAGAGGTGTCTGAGGATATCACTACATCTAAAAATTCCAGCAAGTCTCTTCCCAATAAATTGGTGCTTATATCAGCTATTAAAGGCTGAAAGCATCAGGTAGTCCCTTCTGGATCTTCCCACACAAGGGAATCTCATGTGCGGAATGCCTGAGTCAATCCTCCAACACCATGTAAGCGTGGTCCTGGGAGGAGTTCCCAACTCTGGGGAACCTCTGCCTGTCTTAATATTGTCTTATCTGCTCCCATGTCAATCAAACACTTAAAAGGAATATTACCAATCTTTACTGTCATAGTTGGGTGACCCCTTTCTAAAACAGGGGTGGTCCATAAAATCTCAGGCTCCGAATTCAATCTGTTCTCTTGCTCCAGCCGGTTATTTCTATGCTGGAAGTTCCCACATACCGTGGGTTCCTCCTGCTCACCCTCTGTTATTGTTACTTGGCGTGGTGGGTGTAGCGATGGATTGGGTCCCAAGCTGGGCTTCTGTTTGTGGAAGAAGGGCACAGCACCAAGCGAGCGACCTGCTTCCTTCCCTCTTGGGGGCGGGGCTAAGGGAAGCCCCACACCTAGTTTAAATCCCTGTTTACATTTGGCAGAGGTGTGCCGTTCCTATGGAACCTTGACCAACAATCTCTCCTCCAGTGAAATCCTTTCTGGCATCTGGGACAAGGCATTCGTGGTCTCTGATTCCCTGTCTGGAGGCGGGGTTGCTCTGACTGGAGGTGGGGTTGCCCTGACTGGAGGCAGGGTCGCGGTCTATTTTCTGGACATTGGTTACACCAATGCCCTTGGCGACCACACTGAAAGCAAGCCCCCTTTTGCTTATGTAAGGTAGCTGCATAGGCCTGTAACATAGGTCCTTGAAAAGAGCTTGATCTGAGATCCTGTGTAGCTATAATCCAAGTATCTGGGTGTTCGTTTTTAAGAGTGATACAGGCCTGTCGAAAATGCGGAATCATTCCATCCCAGACTATGGATTGCAGGAGGAGAAAACGAGCGTCAGGATTATAAATCTTCCTTTCCAAACTCGACTGGACCCTGGCAATGAATTTAGCGAGGGATTCATCAGGTTCTTGTTGAAGGGAGAGAATGGGGGCTGAGGCCGCTCCCATGGGTGGTGTTAATCGCTCCCATGCTTTTAATACACACAGGTGTACCTGATCAAAATACCCTGGTGGAAACTTGGCTTCCCCCTGTTGAATCCCTGTTTCTAATTGGCCTGTTCCAAACAATGCATCAAAATTCCCCTCTGGCTGATTTTGAATATTTTTCCGCGATTGTTGTAAACATTCGTTGTGAAAGAATGCCTCCCATTACAGGAAGAGGGGGCATGGGAGCATAGCGCGAGTTACATCCCTCCAATCTTGGGGGGTATTAAGGTTCTGAAGCAGGCCTTGTAAAATGGACCTGGTCCATGGGACATGAATACCATCATCCTTGATAGCCTGGCGTAGTTCCTTCAGGTCTGTGGCGGAATATGGATACGAGGCCTGAGGTTTTTGTCTATTGGGTGCAACATTGACTGGAAATGTGTGGACTTGCTCTGATAAGTGTGTAGCGGTAGGAGGAGTCACCGAAGTGGAAGCTTCTGGACAAGCGGCCGAAGAAGTGGTTTTGGAGGCTACAGGAGAATTTGGACATGTGTCTGTCAAAACGGGGGTGGGCGAAGAAGCAGCCATGGAGGCAGCAGAAGGTTCTGGACACGTGTCTGCCAAAATGAGGGTGGCCTAAGAAGTGGCTGTGGAGTCCAAAGGGGGAATTCGGACACGTGTCTGCCAAAATAGGGGCCTCAGGGCAAGATGCAGAGGAATTAGGGTGGGTCAGGATCACGACAGGCCTTTGCTTCTTCTTGTTTTTAAGGTGCTGGTTAAGTTCTATGATCACTTCCTTTATCTCTTGGACCTCAGCCTCTAGGTCCTTAAGCCTTTTGAGAGGTTGCCCTATATATCCCTTAAAAGCTGCTATGATGATCAACAGGATATAAGGTGCAGCCCTGAGAAAAATGTTCCAGATATATAAAAATTGTATACTGGAAAAAGAATGCAGAATTTGGAAAAGATTTTCCATGGTGGAGAGATCTCAGGAAAACAATAAGAAAGAAAAAGAAAAAAAAATTCACAGCACCTTAACACAATATTGCTGATACCCAGAAGGTGTGTACTTATCTAGGATGTCTTCTTGTAAATCTGCTGCTTACGTGTCCCTGTTCGGGCGCCAGATGCCAGGATAGCCTGAGGGTACTTCTTCCCGAGCTAGTGCTCTCTGGGTTGGAGAGAACTCAACTGGAGCCGATCTAGGCTGCTGCGTGGGAGAGGGATCAGTAACTCGTGCCGCACTAACTTCGCAGGAGATACACTCTGGAACTCTCGGAGCTGGAAAGCAATTTCCAAGTGTCTTTAATCAGAAGAGCAGCTGTTTTTATACTCTCCAAGTAGGGTGGAAACAGGATGTGATATAGAGAGGGTGGAGCGAAAAGTGACTGGTGGAAATCAGAGTGTGACAAGGAGAGGATCAGGGTGTGACAAGGAGAGGGGGTGGAGCAGGTGAGAATTCTACCACTAAACCACCAATGCCCTGGAGGGAGTGTGGTGCTTTATGTAAATGTAAAAGTGATTTATGTAGATCAAATAGATCAAAGCTTTGAATGGGATTAAATCTATCCCTATATAGGCATATGGTTAAGCAGAAGCCAGGGGGAGCTGGCATACTATCCAACAGGTGCCCTACTTACAATTTGGTCAGGTCCTGCTTTTAGTTTCCCTTTCAGATCTTCTTACTCAACTTCTGTTGATGAGTGGGATCATCCCATACTCATCTTTATCTTTCTGACTTAACTCACTTAACATAATTCTTTCTAGCTCTGACCAAGATGGGTCAGAGAGGGTGGGTTCATTGTTCTTGATAGCTGCATAGTATTCCATTGTGTATATATACCACAACTTTCTCAGCCACTCATCTGTTGTTGGGCACCTGGGTTGCTTCCAGGTTTTAGTTATTATGAATTGTGCTGCTATGAATATAGGAGTACACACCTCTTTTTGGTTGGGTGTTATGGAGTCCTTGGGGTATAACCCCAGGAGAGGAATTACTGGATCATATGGAAGGTCCATGTCTATCCTTTTGAGAGTTTTCCAGACTGCTCTCCACAGAGGCTGTACCAATTTACATTCCCACCAGCAATGTAAAAGGGTTCCTCTGTCCCCACAACCTCTCCAGCATTTGTTGCAACTGTCCTTTTTGTTGTATGCCATTCTTACAGGAGTGAGGTGTTATTTTAGTGTTGTCTTAATTTGCATTTCTCTGACAATCAATCAGTAACCTAGAGCAGTTTTTCATATGTTAGCCTTTTGGATCTCCTCTGAGGTGAATGTTTTGTTCATATCCTCTGCCCATTTTTGGATGGGGTCATTTGCTTTTTTGGTGCTAAGTTTGCTGAGCTCTTTATATATTTTGGTGATTAGTTTCTTGTCTGATGTATGGCATGTGAAGATCTTCTCCCATTCTGTGAGGGGTCTCTTTGTTTGTTTAATAGTTTCTTTGGATGTGCAGAAGCTTTTCAATTTGATGTAGTCCCATTGGTTTGTTTCTGCTTTAGTCTTCCTTGCAATTGGGTTTGATTCATCAAAGATGTCCTTGAGGTATAGGTGGGAAACTGTTTTACCAATGTTTTCCTCTAAGTATTTGATTGTTTCTGGTCTGACATCTAGGTCTTTTATCCATTTGGAGTTGATTTTTGTTTCTGATGAGATAAAGTGGTTCAATTTCATTCTTCTGTATGTTACTACCCAGTTTTCCCAGCACCTTTTATTGAAGAGAGCCTCCTTTTTCCATTTAATCCTTTGGGCCCCCTTATCAAAGATTAGATTCCATAGGTGTGGGGATTTATTTCTGGGCTTTCAATTCTGTTCCACTGGTCTGTGTGCCTATTTTTGTTCTAGTACCATGCTGTTTTGATGATGATGGCTTTATACTATAGTTTAAGGTCTGGGAGTGTGATGCCTCCATTTCTGTTTCTTTTCCTTAAGATGGTTTTGGCAATTCTAGGTGTTTTCATGTTCCAGATAAATGATTGTAGTATTTTTTCTATTCTCTTAAAGAAGCTTGGTGGAACTTTGATGGGTATTGCATTAAATTTGTATATGGCTCTGGGAGAATATTCATTTTGATGATATTTATTCTTCCAATCCATGAGCATGGGATATCTTTCCATTTCTTGGTATCAGTTTCTATTTCCTTGAGTAGCGACTCATAGTTTTCAGCATACAAGTCTTTCACTTCTTTGGTCAACTTTATTCCTAGGTATTTGATTGATTTTGCTAAAACAGTAAAGGGGAGTGATTTCTGGATGTCTTTTTCTTCAGATTTAGTGTTTGCATAAAGAAATGCCACTAATTTTTGTACACTGATTTTGTAGCCTGATACCTTGCTATATTGCCTAATAACTTCCAGTAATATTCTGCTGGATTCTTTAGGTTTTACTATGTATACTATCATATCATCTGAAAATAGTGAGAGCTCGACTTTTTCCCTTCCAATCTGTATTCCTTTGATTTCTTTCTCTTGCCTGATTGCTATGGCAAGAACTTCCAATACTATGTTCAAGAGTAACGGTGACAGTGGACAGCCCTGTCTAGTCCCCATTCTGAGGGGGAATGCTTTCAGCTTCTGTCCATTGAGTATGGTGTTGGCTGTAGGTTTTCTATATATAGACTCCACCCTCTTTTTTTTTTTATTAAAGAAAGGATTAATTAACAAAACCATAGGGTAGGAGGGGTACAACTCCACACAATTCCCACCGCCCAATCTCCATATCCCACCCCCTCCCCCGATAGCTTTCCCATTCTCTATCCCTCTGGGAGCATAGACCCAGGGTCATTGAGGGTTGCAGAAGGTAGAAGGTCTGGCTTCTGTAATTGCTTCCCCGCTGAACATGGGCGTTGACTGGTCGGTCCATACTCCCTAGACTCCACCCTCTTGAGGAATTTCCCATCTATTCCCATTTTTTGTAGAGTTTTGAGCATGAATGGGTGTTGGATTTTGTCAAAGGCTTTCTCTGCATCTATTGAGATAATCATGTGGTTTTGGCTTTGCTTTTATTGATGTGGTGAATGACATTGATTGACTTACAGATGTTGAACCAGCCTTGCATTCCTGGGATGAATCCCACTTGGTCGTGATGAACAATCTTTTTGATATGTTGCTGTATCCGGTTGGCCAAGATCTTGTTTAATATTTTGGCATCTATATTCATCAGAGATATTGGTCTGTAGTTTTCCTTTTTTGTTCTTTCCCTATCAGCTTTTGGAATCAGGGTGATGTTGGCCTCATAGAAGGTGGAAGGGAATATTCCTGTTTCTTCAATCTTATGGAAAAGCTTAAGAACTATGGGTACTAACTGTTCCTGAAAGTTTTGTAGAATTCATTTGTGAAGCCATCTGGTCCAGGACTTTTGTTGTTGGGGAGGTTCTTAATAACGGTTTCAATTTCTTTGCCTGTGATTAGTTCATTTAGATTTTGTAGTTCTTCTTGGTTCAGTTTTGGAAGGGCATATGCTTCTAGGAATTGTTTCATTTCTCCCAGATTCTCTAGCTTGGTGGCGTATAGTTCTTTACAGCAGTTTTGCAGGATTCTCTGGATTTCTGTGGTGTCAGTTGTGATATCTCCTCCATCGTTTACAATTCTATTAATTTGAGTCTTCTCTCTTTTTTGTTTGGTGAGTCTGGCTAGGGGTTTGTCAATTTTGTTTAATCTTTCAAAGAACCAACATTTGGGTTCATTGATCTTTTGTATAGTTCTTTTATTTTCGATGTTGTTGATTTCTGCTCTAACGTTAGTGATTTCTGTCCTTCTGGTTGCTTTAGGGTTCCTTTGTTCCTCTTCCTCTAAGTCCTTGAGGTGTGCAGTAAGGTCCTTCACTTGAGCTTCTTCTTGGTGTTTAATATGTGATTGTATGGCTATAAGTTTCCCTCTCAGTACTGCTTTAGCTGTGTCCCAAATATTTTGATAGGTTGTGTCTTCATTTTCATTGTTTCCAGGAACATTTGAATTTCCTGTTTGAGTGAATCTCTGACCCAGTGGTTCTTAAGGAGTATGTTGTTTAGCTTCCAAATTCTGTGACTTTTAATAATTGTCTGTTTGTTGTTAAATGTTAGTTTTACTCCACTGTGGTCTGAGAAGATACTTGGGGTGATTTCAATGCTCTTGAATTTATTGATGCAGTCTTTGTGGCCTAACATGTGGTCTATCCTTGAGTATGTGTTATGTGGATTTGAAAAGAAGGTGTATTCCAGTTTTTTGGGGTGAAGGACTCTGAAAATGTCCAAGAGGTCTAGTCTGTCAATCTCTTCATTCAATTCTCTTGTATCTTTGTTGGTTCTCTGCTTTGTTAATCTGTCTAAGTGTGAGATTGGGGTATTGAAGTCTCCTACTATTATTATATTACTATTGGAGTATTTTTGAAATTCTTTTAGTAAGTGCTTGACGTATTTAGATGGTCCCTCATTGGGTGCATAGATGTTAATAATTGTTAAGTCTTCTTGGATGATTGATCCTCTAATCATTATGTAATGTCCTTGCCTATCTTTTATTACTTTATTTAATTTAAAATCTATCGTGTCTGAGATGAGAATGGCTGGATGTTCCTGCCCTTTTTTGTGGTCCATTAGCCTGTATGATAGTTTTCCATCCTTTCACTTTAAGTCTGTGTTTATCTTGTTGTGACAGATGGGATTCTTGCAAGCAGCATATGGTTGGATTATGTTTTCTGATCCATCCCCCAACTTTGTGCCTTTTGATGGGTGAGTTTAAGCCATTGACATTTATTGATATTATGGATTTAATGTATTGTAGTGCCATTGTTCAAAAAAAAATTTTTTTGTTTGCTCTGATATATTGCCAGTATTATAGTGATGTTCTTGTTTATCAGATGTCTTTTAGAACCTCTTTCAGGGCTGGTTTGGTGATGGTCGCCTCCTTTAACTGTTGTTTGTCTAAGAAGGTTTTGATTCCTCCATCTAGTTTGAATGAAAGTCTAGCAGGATATATTATCCTTGGTTGAAACCCTTTTTCATTCAGGGCTCGATAGATATCTTGCCATTCTCTTCTGGCTTTTAGAGTTTGAGTGGAGAAGTCTGCAGATAATCTTATGGGTTTTCCCTTGTATGTAACTTTTTGTTTCTCTCTTGCAGCCTTTAGGATCCTTTCTTTATCCTTACTTCTTCTCATTGTGACTATGATGTGTCTTGGTGTCTTCAGGTCTGGATTGATTCTGTTTGGTTCTCTCTGGGCCTCTTGAATCTTGATGTCCTTTCTGTTATTCAGGTCTGGGAAGTTTTCTTCTATTATTTCCTCTAGAATGTTTGCTTCCCCTTCCTTTCTTTCTTCCTCTGGCAGGCCAATTATGCGAATGTTACTTCTTTTGAGATCATCCTATATGTCTCTGTTGTTGTTTTCAGTGTCTCTCAATTTCTTTTAAGCTCTTTCACCTCTTTCTTAGTTTTCTCTAACTCATACTCTGTCTGACTAATTCTGTTTTCTGCTTCTGTTAGTCTGCTTTCCCTTGCCTCAGCTTCTTTCTTCATTACAGCTATTTAAGCTTTCAGTTGTCTAATTGCCTCAAGATAATCAGTATTTTCCTTGGGGGTCTCAACTGTTGTTTCCCTAATACTGCCATTCCTTTCCTCCAATGTTGTTTTCATTTCTGTGATTAATAAGTTTATTATTGCTTGCATACTTTTCTTATCTATGGTTACTTCTGGCTGATTTGTAGTTTCTTCTGGGCTATTGTCTTCATTCATTGGAGTAGCAGTTTTATTTGTTTTTGATCTACCCATTTTTTTGATTTATGTGTTTTTTTTATGCTCTGTTGTTCCTCAGTTGTTGTGTCTTGAGTACAAGCAACACTGTACTAAATACCTTTATGACAATTGCACTCACCAACCTCAGGAATTACAGTAGCAACTGAAGTAAGTATTGAAGCAGTTTAATCACTACTAGTTAGCCAAACAATTTCTCCAGTCCATGAAAAAATAGTAACCAAATCCCAGTGAAGAAGAAAGAGAAAAGAAAGAAAGGATAGCAAGAATAGACAGTTATGCGAATCTACTATCCACTGTATATTCTAGGGGTAACAAGAGGGGAAAGGGAAGTAGAGCAGAGATACACACATAGAGAGTCCACTCTGAGTCGGATTTCTTCCCCAAAATAATTCACAAATTCAGAAAGGCAAAGAAGAAGGAAGGAAGAAGTGTATGACAAGATAAAAAAGAAAAAAGAAAAAAGAGACAAGAGAGAGAAAAGATAAGAAAAAGAGCTGTAATTGAAAAGCAGTGAAAGGAAAGTTTTTTTGATTACTTTATTTTTAATTTAATTTAATTTAATTTTTTTAATTAGCTAGGAGGAGGAGCGAGGGGAGAGTCTGTAGAGGAGGTAAGAGCAACGAGACAAGTTCTTCCCACAGTAGATAAGATGCCCACTACCCTAGCAATGAAAGATACCCTAAGAGTTAATTCTGATCAACCTAAATGGGGGGAAGATATATGCCTTCACATAATACCAATAATAAAATAGAGCAGTGTAAAAAAAAAAAAACCCTGTCCCAGATGACCTCAAATCTCGTGATCAGAGGCAGCTGATTGTTAAGAAAGAGAAAAAAAAAAAACCTCAGGCCAGACAAGGATAGCTGAAATAGACAGTTATGTAGATCTACTATCCACTGTATATTCTAGGGGTAGCTAAAGGAGGAAGGGATGTTGAGCAGAGATACTCGCAGTGAGAGTCCAACACTGAGTCAGAATTCTTCCCCAAAATAATTCCCAAATGTGTATCAGTGAATTCAAAAAAGCACACTGTTCAGTGGTGTGGGGGATGGGGCCTGTGCTTTGGAAGCTGTAGGATTAAGGAAGAAAGGATGGCAAGAATGAGAAAAAGAAAAAAAAGAAAGAGAGAAAAAAGAAAAAGATAAGAAAAAGAACAGTTATAAAAGAGTGGTGAAAGGAAATAGTTTTTTTAAAATTTATTTTTAATTATTTAATTAGCTATGCGGGGTGAGGTGGGGGGGTTTGGCTACTTAGAAAGAAAAAAGGCCAGAGGTTTCAGAAGGGTATAGACTTAGAATGAATGATACTCCCTGGTGGGACAGGAATTTTGGTAAAGAAAGGGGCTCAGCAGGGGAGCCTGCTAGGAGCTGGTCCCCAGGGACTGGTTAAGGGGGGGAGGAGGTGTGCTTAATAATTTAAAAGAAAGAAAAAAAATTTTCCCCTTTTTTCCTACTCTATATTTTAACCCAAATTAAGTTATAGTCATCTCCTTGGTGTCACCGCTAGGACCCCTTATTGACTGACATACTAAAGGCAGAAAATCCTACCGTTTCCAGAAGATGTGGTCAGAGCTCAAGCCACTAGCAGCTTCTCATTCCACCATCTTCCGGGAACCCCACTTAACATGATTTCTTCAAGCTCCATCCAAGATGGGGTAACAATAGTGAAATCACCATTTTTAATATCTGATGTGTTTATAGCTTTTGTTCTATTCTTTTACAAAAAAACTGGTGGGACCTTTATGGGTATTGCACTAAATTTGTATATGGCTCATGGTAGAACACTCATTTTGATAATGTTACTTTTTCCATTTCATGAACATGGAGTATCTTCCCACTTCTTTGCATGCTGTAGTGAGCAGTCTAGAGAACTCCCAGAAGGCTAGAAATGTATCTAGAAATGGCTAGAAATGGATCTATCCCAGCAATATAGTTCTCAGCAATTCCTCTCCTAGAGATAAGTCCTAAGGAACAAAACAAACCCATCCAAAAATATCTGTGTATACCTATGTCCATAGCAGCACAATTTGTAATAGCCAAAACATGGAAGCAACCCAGGTATCCAACAACAGGCGAGTGGCTGAGAAAGTTGTGGTCTATATACACAATGGAATACTATTCAGCTATTAAAAATGGTTATTTCACCTTCTTCACCTCATCTTGGATGAAGGTTGAAGGAATCTTATTAAATGAAATAAATCAGAAAGAGAAGAATAAGGGAGCCAGGTGGTGGCGCAGCAGGTTAAGCGCACATGGAGAAATGCAAGGACAGGTATAAGGATTCCTGTTTGAGCGGCCGGCTCCTGCACGGAAGTCGCTTCACAGGCAGTGAAGCAGGTCTGTAGGTGTCTGTCTTTCTCTCCCATTCTCTGTCTTCCCCTCCTCTCTCCATTTCTCTCTGTCCTATCCAACAACAATGACAGCAATAACAACAACAATAATAACAACAATGATGATGATAAACAACAAGGGCAACAAAAGGGGAAAAATAAATATAAAATAATTTTAAAAAGCTTTAAAAATAAATAAAGGGAAAGATGAATATGGGATACTCTCACTCATAGAATTTGAAAAATAAGAATAGAAGGGGGGAAACGAAGCATAGCATGGTCTGGGTTTGATGTACTGCACCAGAGTAAAGGACTGTGGGGTGGGGGTGGGGGAAGGGCTTCCAGGTCCTGGTGCATGATAGTAGATGAGGACCTGTGCAGGGGTGTTTTGCAGAAAACTGAGAAATTTTACAGAAGTACCAACAACTGTATCAACTCTTCACCGTAAACCATTCATCCCCACAGTTTTTTTTTTTTTTTTTAAAGAAGATTATGATATGATGAAAAAGAAAGGAAGAACGCAAAAAGGATGAAGAGATTATGGGAAAGAATGAAGAAAAGAGCAAATAAAGACAACATTGAGATACCACCTCACTCCTGTGAGAATGGCATACATCAAAAAGGATAGCAGCAACAAATGCTGGAGAGGCTGTATAGACAGAGGAACCTTTTTGCATTGCTGGTGGGAATGTAAATTGGTACAGCCTCTGTGGAGAGCAGTCTGGAGAACTCTCACAAGGCTAGACATGGACCTTCCATATGATCCAGTAATTCCTCTCCTGGGGATATACCCCAAGGATTCCATAACACCCAACCAAAAAGAGGTGTGTACTCCTATGTGCATAGCATAACAATTCATAATAGCTAAAACCTGGAAGCTACCCAGGTGCCCAACAACAGATGAGTGGCTGAGAAAGCTGTGGTATATATACACAATGGAATACTATACAGCTATTAAGAACAATGAACCCACCTTCTCTGACCCATCTTGGACAGAGCTAGAAGGAATTATGTTAAGTGAGCTAAGTCAGAAAGATAAAGATGAGTATGGGATGATCTTACTCATCAACAGAAGTTGAGAAAGAAGATCTGAAAGGGAAACTAAAAGCAGGATCTGACTAAATTGAAAGTAGGGCACCAAAGTAAAAACCCTGTGGTGAGGGGTAGACATGTGGCTTCCTGGGCTGGTGGGGGGTGGGAGTGGGTGGGAGGGATGGGACACAGTCTTTTGGTGGTGGGAATGGTGTTTATGTACACTCTTATTAAAGTGTAGTCATATAAATCACTAGTTAATTAATATGAGAGGGGAAAATTGATTGTATGTCTCAAAGTTTTTAAAAACACAGAGTCTTTTAATAATAGCCTATGTATTTGATATGCGGAGTCTCTCAAAAGCCAAGACCAAGTAGATCAGAAGCAACCAATAGCACAGCTATATACAAGATACTGGGTACTGTACAGCAAACCCTAACAAAAGGACTTTTCAAAGTTAACCCAATTACCAAATAATGTGATGACAACAATAACTATCCATTTTCTTTTTGAACCCTAAGACAGCAGGAACCTCACATTTCCACTATAGAGCCTATATTTCCCCCAGTCCTGGAACCTTAGGATAGGACCCACTTTCCCAAATGCCTCTCCCAATTCATATCAAATAATATTGCATCTGCCGATCACAACCTAATCAATGCAATGATTGCCACCCAACATGCTTCAGCTCAGACTGTGTCCAGAGGCTTCACGTGTGGAATGACAACCCTTCAGCTTCATTACTCGGGTGAGACCTTTCCTTTCATAGTATTCTCTAATTCCATCCCAGGTGGTTCACTTTCTAACAAAGTCCCAAAACCTAGATATAGACCAGGTTCTGTGAGAGACAGCATATGTTCACACGTATCCGTAAACTAGTGCAAAATATATACCTGAAAGCAGAAGTACACTAGAGTTTGCAGTGAGTACCCCCCCAAACACTTCCTCTCCACTATTCCAACCTTTGGGTCCATGATTACTCAACAATTTGTTTGGCTTTGTATGTTAACTCTCTTTTCAGCCACCATGTTCCAGATGCCATCAGGATGCAGGCCAGGCTTCCCTGGACTGAAGACCCCACCAATGTGCCCTGGAGCTCTGCTCCCCAGCGACCCACCCTACTAGGGAAAGAGAGAGGCAGACTGGGAGTATGGACCCACCAGTCAATGTCCATGTTCAGCGGGGAAGCAATTACAAGCAATCTTCCACCTTCTGCATCCCACAAGGACACTGGGTCCATGCTCCCAGAGGGATAGAGAATGGGAAATCTATCAGGGGAGGGGATGGGATATGAAGATTGGGTGGCGGGAATTATTTAGAGTTGTACCCCTCCTATCCTATGGTTTTGTTAATGTCTCCTTTCTTAAATAAAAAATAAATTAAAAAAAAAAAGAAGAAAAGAAGGAAGCCAGTCTTTTTTTGTTAAACTTAACAGGAGAAAAAAACACATCTCACTGGAATTTGGGTCTATCTGGACACTACACTACTTTTGACCCTCCTCTCCCACCCACCTCACCTGTTAAAAATTTCCAAACAGTCTTTTAGTACTCATGATTCTGGAGGTAAAGATGGCAATTTTTCTGCAAGTGTCTAGATAAATGCTTCATATTTTGCACACTACTTGGTTTCTGCTCTTACCACTCAACTCTGTCATTGCAATATGAAAGAGGCACAGACATACGTAACCAAATGAGTTCTTAACTACAGAAAACTCTATTTAAAAAGAACAAGTTAGGGGCCAGGCAGTGGCATACCTGGTTAAGTGCACACACTGCAGGTGTGCAAGGACCTGAGCTCAAGCCCCTGGTCCCCACCTACAGAGGGAAAGCTTCACGAGTTTCTTTGTTTCTTTCCCTCTGTATCTCACCCTCCCCCTATCAATTTCTCTGTCTCTTATCTAATAAGTAAATAAATAAAACATTAAAAAAAAGAATAAGTTAAGGGTTTGGTCTTCAGACCATCATTTGACAATTGATATTCCTTTTTTAAACTAGATTTTTAAATATTAAAAAATGATCTTTATTTATTTATTGGATAGAGATAACCAGAAATCGAGACTGAAAGGGGTGATAGGGCGAGAGAAAGAGACACCTGCAGCCCTGCTTCACCACTTGAACGCTTCCTCCTTGCAGTTGGGGGCCAGGAGCTCAAACCCAGATTCTTGCACATTGGAACATATTTACTTTACTAGGTGCACCACCACCCAGCCCCCCAAACAATATATATATATATATATATTTTGATTGTTGTTGTAGCTATTATTGTTATTGGTGTCTTCATTGTTAGATAGGACAGAAAGAAATGGAGAGGGGAGGGGAAGACAGAGAGGGGGAGAGAAAGATAGACACCTGCAGACCTGCTTCACCGCCTGTGAAGCGATTCCCCTACAGGTAGGGAGCCAGGAGCTTGAACTGGGATCCTTACGCGGATCCTTGTGCTTTGTGCCATGTGCGCTTAACCTGCTGCACTACTGCCCCACTCCCCCAACCAATATTCTTAAGGGATACTGTACCTTGAAAATAGAATGTAAGCTATATAACTTTCTAGTGACCATACTTAAAATGAAATATTACATTAGGTTTGACATACCCCAAAGACTATTCCAACATGTAAACAGCATAGAATAATTAAGATGTTTTATAGAATATTATTTTTTAGTCTGTATCTAAAGCCTGGTGTTTTTTTTTGTTTTGTTATACTTTTAGCACATTTCAATTAAGACCAAGTACATTTCCAGTACCTGAAGACAGTGACTACTGCATTGGATAGTATAGGTGTAGCTAGTATGCACAAGTAATATAAATCTAAGTTTAATTTTGTTTTTCCTTTGCAGGAATAAATTTTTTCCCCTTGTAGGTCTGCCTTGGAGATAATATCCTTATATTAAAAATTAAATTTAACTTGGTTATGTTTAGACCTTATTTCTTCCAACATTTTACCTGTTATTCAGTGATTTCTTTCACACTGGAGATTTGATTCTTTAACACAAAGTACATTTCATCTTTGATAGCATTGACTTTATTGTGCCATTTTTTGAAACATGAACCATTTGTATGTATATTGAATTTCAGTTATTTATCTTTCTTATTTGTCATTTTTTGTTTACTGGGTTTTTTTTTGTCTTTTCCTTTGCTTTCTGGAGAAGTTTGAAGTTTGTTCTCCACATCACTGATTCCATTTTTTCTGCATTATGCATGATGGCTGTCATAAGCTTCTAATGAAGATTTAAGTATACTTATAATCTTTGCTCATCTAGCACTCTTGTTATTTTTTTCCCTCTCTCTTCTCCAATATCTCTATGCCATCTGAATTTTTGTCTCCCATTTAAAAATTTATTTTTAAAGAAAAATGTATTCTTACCCATTTAAAAATTAATTTATTAACACATACATGAGCTTATTCACTTATGCTTCTGTTGAAAGCCTTAAAATGTGATGTGTGAATTGTCTAGTATATTAGTCAGTCACTGCAACAGCAGTGTTATGTGGCTTAATAACAAATCCCTTGAATGCTAAGCTAAACCACAGTCAGCTCCTTTCTCATGCTCACAGATCTGAAGGCTGGGTAGAGTGGTTTGGCTCACTGTGGGTCTGGATGCCAAGCAGAGGACTTCTAGCCCACATGATATCCGGGTCCAGTAGCAACCTAGGGCATGTGATTTCCATGGCGGGAAGTCAAAGCTTCTTCAGAGGTGAAAATAAACATTCTTAGGATGATTCTGGCTAAGGCTCAGAACATAGAGATGGCCACTTGTACTGAGATGCCATGGCCAAAGTGAAAATCAGTTAAGCAGTATTACATCACTTCACTCTTCATCACCTGTTTTAAAGGGTTATTTTGAGGGCCAGGCAGTGGCGTGCTTGGTTAAGTGTATACATTATAGTGCACAAGGATCCAGGTTCAAGCCCCCGGGCCCCCACCTGCAGGGGGGAAAGCTTCATAAGTGTTGAATCAGGGCTGCTGGTGGCTTTCTGTCTCTTTTCCTCTCTATCCCCCTCTTGAATTCTCTCTGTCTCTATCCAATAAGAAATCAATAAAAATGTTTTTAAAATGGTCATCTTATATGTAACACACTACTGTCCCCTTATTAGAATGGCTAAGGTCAAATTGCTGAGAATGCCAAGGACTAAAGAGGGTGTGGGGAATTCTGGAACTCTCAGCCCTTGCTGGTTGAAAGGCAAACTGATTCAACACCAATGGAAAATGGTTTAGTAAGGTTTTATAGTTGAAGTCATGCATCCTTAAGACCCAGTGATTCTACCCGAGTCTCTATACTAAGTTAAAGGGATCAGATTCAAAGACTGCATGTTTTATTGTTTCATTTCTATGAAATTCTGGAAAAGGAAAGGGAGGGAGAACAAAGAGCCATTTAAAAAAAATGATCAAGGGAGTCAAGCGGTAGCGCAACGGGTTAAGCACACGTGGCGCAAAGCACAAGGACTGGTGTAAGGATCCCGGTTCGAGCCCCCGGCTCCTCACCTGCAAGGGAGTCGCTTCACAGGTGGTGAATCAGGTCTTCAGGTGTCTGTCTTTCTCTCCCCCTCTCTGTCTTCCCTTCCTCTCTCCATTTCTCTCTGTCCTATTCAACAACAACAATAAAAACAATAATAATGACTACAACAATGATAAAACAACCAGGGCAACAAAAGGGGAAAAAATAGCCTCCAGGAGCAGTGGATTCATGGTACAGGCACTGAACCCCAGCAATAACCCTGGAGGCAAAATAAATAAATAAATAAATAAATAAAAATAAATAAATAAATAAATAAATAAATAATGGTCAAAAGCAAAACCTGAGGTATTTTTAAAAATACTCCTTGTTTCCTTTAGCAAATTGTTTTAGTAAGAAGTCTCTGCTTCTTAGTATAGAGTGACAGGACCACTGTTATTGATTGCAGTTCATTTCAAACCTCTATTTTTAGAGGTGGTCTCTTTCCAGTTTTAAATGAAAAGAAATACTATCTGAATCTAGTGTTTAATTATAATTAGAGAGGATGGAGCCTCCTTGGCTCTTCTGTCTACCTGGCTGTAATTCCTGTGTCTGGTTTCAAACGAGATCAATCTGCAGTCTTTTAGCACTGACTGAGTCTTTAGCAGTCAAGCGACTGAGGTACTTCTGCAGGCTAAGTATGCTGTCACTAGGAGCAGTGTCCAAAGGGTAGCATGTGAAGAGCCAGGGACAGAGGCCCCAAACTGTAAAAGTCCAGGAAGAGATGATGTGTGCCCCCTTCAGTGAGATTTGAAAGAGAACTCAGGTCTCCAGGTGACTGACCTAGATGACACCTGCATTGGAAGAAGTTGCAGGAAACAGGAGTGAAGGAGTTCACACAAGAACATTCTACTCCCTAGCCTTGCTCCCAAAGAGAGGCCAGAAGTGCAGCAAAAACAGGGCAAGGGCGTGACCACTAAAGCTTGCCTGTAGTCCTTGGGCCCTCACTCAGCCCAATCTCCTCCCCCCTCCCCCTTATCAGCTTCAGCATGGGTCCCCAGTAGGCAGAATGTACATTAGTAATTAGCAGATCGGTGGTTAAGAAGGCTGCTTAATTCTGCAGAGATGAGCTCCCCCAAGGAAGCTGATGGGTTAGCTTGGTACCTCTGGCTTCTTCCTGAAATTATCTTTGGACAATCAGTGACTTCCTTCTACCCTGCAGTCTCTCAGGACATACAGGCAGCCTGCTGATCTCCTTGGGGTGACTTTAGTTTGGAGATTGTCACAAGGCAGTGGCAGCATTAGGGACTGGCCATGCCTATCCTCAATCCCCCTACCCTGCTGATACAGAGACCCCTTCATCACAGTCAGGAGCCCTTACTCCTGAACATCTGTTGCTTTCATAAAGCCAGCTGACCTGGCTGGAATGTGATCTTGGGAAGAGCCCTGTGTGGGCTATACCACCCTCTGCCTGTCTCTGAGGGAAGCCGATGGTCAGAGACAGAAATGAGGGCTGGAGTGGTGGGTCTTGAACCAAGGGTAGGTGAGATCCTTGTGTTAGTTGGGCTGGACTGAGCAGAGCTGCCTTTTACACTGTGAGGTGTAGCTGGTACTGCACAGAAGTCATTCACCAAGGGCTTCCGGCATGTGCTGAACCTGTATACTCAGAGAAGTCATTTCCCTTAATAGCTGTTAGTGACTCTGCATAGTTTCTCTTCTGCCACTGCCAAACCTTCATTGTAACCTCATTAAACATCAAGGTCTGGTCTCAAAGTGCTGAGATGATGGGAGAACGGCCGCCTTGCTCAGGGTGGAGCCAAGGAACAGATGTAGTGCTCGTTTCCCTGAGGGGCCCTCTGTGGGACCAGTCAGGTCTGGTAGGAGGTTGGCACCTATAGTAGTGGGGGAGGGGACAGGCAGCAGTACAGCAGGTTGGGGGGCACCAGAAGGGGAGATGGTGGTGGCTGTACTCCTGAGGAGACCTGCGGGGTGGCATTTCGAAGTGGATCTGGTGGTTTGCATCATTGGCATGTAAGTATTTCAAGGAATGTGGCCCCTTTTGCAGAGCCCAGCTGAGGAGGTGAGACACCCGCCTGACTGCAGAGCTCATCTGTCATCTGCCTTTTCCTGGTAGGCATTCAGGAGAGGAGGACTTGAACATGGGGATGGAGTGTATCTCCTTAAGTCCTATGGGGTGGGACATCCTGGGGTATGTTGGTGGGTGTGGTGCTTCTCTAGGCCTAAGAGATTAAGTGGCAACCATCACATTCTCATGTCCATTCTGCAAGGGAGGACACATGTGCAGAGGTACTGGGCAGCCTACCCAGAGGACCATAGGACGCCCTGAGTGCTAGTTGGGTACTAGGGTAGGCACTGGGACAAGATGGGAGAGGTGGTCTTTCAAAGGATGCCTGACCTGGAGACTGACTGTTGGCTGAAAGGGATATGAAGACCCTAGAGGGGAGTGTCCTAGACAGGGTGAACACTCCAGGTAAGTGTGTTGATGGCAGCATAGGTGACAACTGCAGGTGGGTATGTGTGGATACAAGAAGATAGGGGAATAGGCTGTGGGGAGGGATGGTGAGGATTGAGGCCAGAGAAAAGGAAAATAATGAGGAGGACATTGTCTGACCAGTGTGCTTAGAGTTGGCCTTGGACAAGAGGAACCAGTGAAGTGTTCTGAGCAGGACAGTGAGTCTCTCAGAAGACTGTGGTCGGTGATAACTGGGACTCTGGCAGACATAGCCTGCATAGGTTGCTGTGACAAATACCTCACATTGCCTGGGTTGAACAACAGACATTCGTTCTCACATTTCTTAAGTCTGGAAAGTTCAAAATCAAGGTGCCAGCCAATTTGGTTTTTGATGAGAGCCCTCTTCTTGGCTTGTAGATGTTTCACTGTGTCCCTGTATGGCCTTTTCTTGTGTAAGGAGAGGAAGATATCTTTCATCTCCTCTTCCTCCTCCTCCTCTTCCTCTTGCTCCTGTTCTGTCGTCTCCCTCTCCCCATTCCCTATATTCCCTTTCTCCTTATCCTTCCCCTGCTCTTGCTCCTGTTCTGTTCCTTTTTTCCCCATCAGTGTCATCACTGGGATTTGGTGCCTACACAGAAATTCTACCATTCCTGGTGGCTATTTTTCTTTTCTTTCTTATAGGTGCAGGAAGAAATTGAGATGGCAGAGAGGGAAGGAGGAAGAAAGAAAGAGAGATCTGCAGCACTGCTTCACAGCTTGTGAAGCTTCCTTCCTGTATCTTGTTCCCAGGTCCTTACCATGGTGTCTCCTTGTAGTATGATACCACTAATCCCATCAAAGAGCTTCACATTTACACCTTTACTGAACCCTTATTATCTCCAAAAAGCTCCCTCTCCACACATTTGAAGGTAGGACTTCAAATACATGTACATTCAGTCCATAATGGACAGTTGGAGAAGGGTAAGGGGACAGATGCTCTGTGGAGGAAGAGGGGAATAGAGGAGGAGACACACTTGTCTCCCTGCCTGCCCTTCCCTCCTTTCTTCCCATGCTGCTGTCCTGTGGAGCTGTCTCTTCGCTCTCTTCTTCTTCACCCCCTCCTTCTTCCTTCTCCCCTCCAGCTCCTTGGAGGATGGGGAGCTGCCTTCCCAGAAATAGAAGTTTATGGCGAAGTTTATCCTTGGCACGAGAGACATCCGCCTCACTCCAGAAAACCAGGGTAAAATAAATCTAATTAAATCCGTAACTGTTCACAGAGACTGGTTTTGTGGGCAATTGACCTGTTTTATTTATTATGTAAACCATCGTGAAACCCAAGCTCCATATTATTTATGCTAATGGAAGGAATAGGTGATAAATCCCGTGTGAAGATGTGGGCAGAGCAGATGGTGCTGGTAGCACTTTGATGGCTTGTGCTGGAAGAACCCTTGCCAAGCATCACTCCCAACCTGAGGAGAAGGCTCCAGGATGCTAGCAGGGGGTTGCAGTGGGTCCTGGGAGCAGTCTCACTCTCGAAAATTGTGAAAGTGCTAATGAGAAGAAAGGGGCTTTCTGGGTCATCTCCCTCATCCATCTTCCCTCTTGGAGAAAACTCCAATCTGTGCTACGTCCCTTGGGGAGCAGGGATATAAATAGATGGCATGCCTCCTGTGTGTCACGTCCTAGGGCAGACACTACCACCTACACAAGCACATGGGCTTCCCACAATGATGCCGAGAACTAGGCCTTACATGCCCTCTCTCCTAGGTGAGAACACTGAAGCTTAACAGCAGATATGGGGCTGAAACCCAGTGTGTTTTGCTTGTAAATATCAGGTCTTTCTAGGGGGCTGTGGCCTTGGGAAATACAGAGCCAGGGAGGAGGGAAGATATGAGCTGAACAGGGAGAGAGGAAGAAAGAGGAAAGGACAGGAGAAGGAGCGATGTCTCGGGGCCAGTGGGGAGATTGGTAAAGGGAGCAGGGAGGAAGGTGGAGCAGATAGAAGGGAAGGGAGAGGGTCAGAAGAACAAGCAGAGGAAGAGCGAGGAAGCAAGATCTTCATGGAAGGTGAGAGTGAGTTCTGTGGGGGCAGTTCACACACAGGTGGGAAGTATGTCTACCTGGGAGGGATGCTTCTAGGAAAGATTGATAAGCAGGAGCTTATTTATGGACTGAAGACTGAGAGCATCATCTTCCCTTAAAAATAAGAATAAGAGCTGCAAAAATAGCTCACTTGTAAAGATCTTTACATGCCATACATCAGATAAGAGTTTAATAACCAACATATATAAAGAGCTTACCAGACTCAACAACAAGACAACAAATAACCCCATCCAAAAATGGGGGGAGGAATTGGACAGAATATTCACCACAGAAGAGATCCAAAAGGCCGAGAAACACATGAAAAAATGCTCCAAGTCTCTGATTGTCAGAGAAATGCAAATCAAGACAACAATGAGATATCACTTCACTCCTGTGAGAATGTCACACATCAGAAAAGGTAACAGCAGCAAATGCTGGAGAGGGTGTGGGGTCAAAGGAACCCTCCTGCACTGCTGGTGGGAATGTCAATTGGTCCAACCTCTGTGGAGAACAGTCTGGAGAACTCTCAGAAGGCTAGAAATGGACCTATCCTATGACCCTGCAATTCCCCTCCTGGGCATATATCCTAAGGAACCCAACACATCCATCCAAAAAGATCTGTGTACACATATGTTCTTGGCAGCACAATTTGTAATAGCCAAAACCTGGAAGCAACCCAGGTGTCCAACAACAGATGAGTGGCTGAGCAAGTTGTGGTATATATACACAATGGAATACTACTCAGCTGTAAAAAATGGTGACTTCACCGTTTTCAGCCGATCTTGGATGGACCTTGAAAAAATCATGTTGAGTGAAATAAGTCAGAAACAGAAGGATGAATATGGGATGATCTCACTCTCAGGCTGAAGTTGAAAAACAAGATTAGAAAAGAAAACACAAGTCGAACCTGAAATGGAATTGGAGTATTACACCAAAGTAAAAGACTCTGGGGTGGGTGGGTGGGTGGGGAGAATACAGGTCCATGAAAAATGATGAATGAAATAGTGGGGGTTGTATTACTAAATGGGAATCTGGGGAATGTTATGCATGTAAAAGAAAAAAAAAGAAGTAGAAACGCAAAGCAGAAATTGACTGAGTTTGGAGTATGGCACCAAAGTAAGAAAGCAGAAGTATACTAGAGTTTGCAGTGAGTACCTCCCTAATACTTCCTCTCCACTTTTCCAAGCTTTGGGTCCATGATTGCTCAACAATTTGTTTGGCTTTGTATGTTAACTCTCTTTTCAGTCACCAGGTTCCAGTTGTCATCAGGATGCCGGCCAGACTTCCCTGGATTGAAGACACCACCAATGTGTCCTGGAGCTCAGCTTCCCCAGAGACCCATCCTACTAGGGAAAGAGAGAGGCAGACTGGGAGTATGGACCGACCAGTCAACGCCCATGTTCAGCGGGGAAGCAATTACAGAAGCCAGACCTTCCACCTTCTGCAACCCTCAATGACCCTGGGTCCATGCTCCCAGAGGGATAGAGAATGGGAAAGCTATCGGGGGAGGGGGTGGGATATGGAGATTGGGTGATGGGAATTGTGTGGAGTTGTACCCCTCCTACCCTATGGTTTTGTTAATTAATCCTTTCTTTAATAAAAAAATAAAAATAAATAGCTCACTTGGATACACTTGCCATGTGTACAACCTAGGTTTGACCATGGATCCCACCACAGTGAAGGAAACCTCGTCCTGTGGCCTCTCCCACTTTCTCATTTCCTCTCAGCCTTTGTCTATTTTATAAAGGAAATAAACAAACAGACAAAAAAGCAAAAAGACAAAATGAAGGAGGAGAAGGAGAAGAGAAAGAAATAGGAGGGAGAAGAAAACACAATTTGGGAGGCAAGGAAGAAAGTGGAGCTGAGTTTACAGGCGCTTTGCTAGTTGGGCACCAGCCTGCAGCTGCTGCTCTTCACAGGTTCCGCCCCTGCAGGTGACCCCAGGTGCACACAGGGTTCTCTTCTCTGCAGGTCAACCCAAATCCCTTTGTTTGTTTTTAGCCAGAGCACTTCTTATCTCTGGTTTATGGCATTGAACCTGGGAGATCTTTGAGAGTTCAGGCACGAAATTCTTTTTGCATAACCATTATGCTATCTCCTCAACCAGTCTTCCTTTCTTCCTTCCTTCCTCCTTTCATCCTTTCCTTCTTTCCTTCCTTCCTTCCTTCCTTCCTTCCTTCCCTCCCTCCTTCCTTCTACTCATCTTAGCCAAAGGCACCCAAAGAGAGATAGTTATTTAATCTTCAAAGTGTTTTGATTTGTTTTCAAAATATAGAAGGCAGACTTAGAAAACGAAACAGAAGAATACAGTGAGGGAGTGCTTGCATTTGCCCTGTGAACAGTGTTGAGTGCTCTTGACCCTCAGGGGCCAGCAGTGCCCTCCTGCAGTGTTGTGGATGGGGGTGTGGGGGTGGCCTCATGCAGGGCACTGTCAGCATGGTGTCTGGCATGGGTGTTCACTGAGGTCTGGTTCCCCAGGAGGCACACTCTGAGGTGGGGGCTGTGTGTACACGTTTCCTGGGAAAGGATGAGGAGGGATGGAAGCTAGAAGGGAGAGAAAGGAGCTGCCATGAAAGGCTTGGCTCATGCTCACGGAGAACACTGAGCTGGGCTGGGCCTGCAGTAGGGCAGCCAACTTACTCAACTTGTTTGGAATCTATGAGCTGTCATGATGCAGAACTTCCCCACACAACACAAAAAAGTCCCCAGCAAACTGAAGCATACTGGTGGCCTCTCTATGCTGAATCATCCTGCCAATGGCAAAGACAGGCCAGTTCATCTCGCTGGGTGTGGGCTGCCTCCAAGGAGCAGAGTTGACTGTAGGCAAGGTGTCTCTCTGGCTGAAGCCTGCGCCTGGAGAGGGACTCAGCTGTGTGCTCTCAGCTGCCAACACTCTAGGCAGTTGGGAGAAGGATTGTCTTGTTTCTAGAAGTGGCATCTGAGTGGCACAGTGCAGCATCTCCTAGCATTGCTCAGGGGAAATGTATTTTCTCCACATTGTCTGAGATGCAGGCTAGGCTAGTGATGAAACAGCTTCCCTAAGGTGTCACCCTGATGCCAGCTGCTACCATCTTATAGGGGATTAGGAGTTTTCTCCAAAAACTTGTCTGGGTTTCTTCAAAAGGTAATCCCTTGGGGCTGGGAGATAGACATTGCAGAGTAGAGTGCATGCCCTAGCATGGGTGAGCCCTGAGTTTAATCTCCTACGCTGCCTGGGGACAAGTGAACTCCACCAAGAGTCACTTCATGGAGTGGTGGGAAAGTGTCTTTCCCTTTCTTTTTTTCTCTCCTTATCCCTTTAGTTTGTGGCATGGAAAAAAGAAAGAAAGAAAAGCTGTGCCAAGGAGGAGGACACTCTCTGGTATTATGTATAAATAAGAGCCTTTGTTTATTCTGAAACTGCATTTAAAAAATTAATAAAATAAAATAAAGAAAGGCAAGACCTCCTACTTCTGTTGCTGTGGTAAGCCTCTCAGACTCTGCATCTGAGGATCCCACTACCTTGGCACTCTCTTGGTAGGTTAAACTGGGGATGGAGCCCCTATTTGATTCTCTAGTTTCAGACCCTTTTGTTTTTACCATAGTGATGATTTTTCCTCACTCCATTCTGGGAGTTCCAGGCTACCATCACATCAGATAATTAAGACAAATAAAACAATCATAGCTAACATTTAGAAACTTCATGCCTGTGTTCAAAGTTACTATTCTAGGTGCTCTACGGCTGCTGGGTCATTTCACTCTTCTGTTCATGTCATTTACCAATAAATAAGTTAAGCCCAAAAGAGGTGAAGAACATTCTTTAAAAAAAAATCACATAGGTATGATCAGTAAGTTCAGGACACAAATTCAGGCAGCTTGCTTTTAGAATTTGTGCCTGTCCCCACCATGTAAATAACACCACCAAACTGAGACAACCAAGTGAATCCAAATTTACAGTTTATGCCTGTGTGCCATTTATTCCTAAGGCCAGACACTCCATATGGCTTAATTCTTAGCATTGCTCTGGATAGAATGATAGTTCTGTCTTCAAGTCCTTTATTTGTTTATATTATTATTATTTTTTTACTGCCACCACCAGGGTTATAGCTAGGTCATAGTGCCTGCATAATGAATTCATCACTCTTGGCAACCGTTTTTCTCCTTTTCTTTTTCCTTGTCTTTAAAAAAATTATTATAATCTTTATTTATTTATTGGATAGAGATAGCCAGAAATTGAAAGCAGGGGGAGATAGAGAGGGAGGGAGGTAGAGAGACACTTGTGTGAAGCTTTTCCCCTGCAGGGGAAGGCTGGGGCTTGAACCTAGGTCTTTTCATATTGTAACATGTGCTCTCAAACAGGTGCATAACCAACCAGCCCCATCTATTATTATTATTATTATTATTATTATTATTATTATTATTATTATTATATAGAACTGAGAGGAAGGGAGGGATAGAGGGAGAGACAAAGAAAGACATTTGCAGACTTGCTTCACCTCTTGTGAAGCTTCTTCCCTTCAGAGTCAGGGCTTGAACCCTGGTCGTTGCTAATGGCAATGTGGGTACCCAACCAGATGCACCTCCACCACCCTCCCACTACTTTAATAGTAATAATTATATTTAAAATGACAGGTGGGATTTACCAGGTACTAACCCTACATCATAAGCCATGCTAAGTTTTTCCATCATGAATCCTTTAATTGTCATCATGAACCGATGAGGTAGTTATTCTCATTTTATAGGTGATTCTCGGTGACCTAAGAGGACAACACTGGCAGGGTTGTTCTGACTACTTATTCCTGGGCAGAAGACTTCCACAATTAGTGGCTTTAGACAAGCACCACTTAACAGTAACTTACGATTTTGTGGGTGAGGCATTTGTGTGGGGCTCAGCTATGTAAATTTTCTGCTCCACATAGCATTGACAAGTGTCTCTAGATGAGTCCAGCTGCTTTCAGGGCTAGTTTGGAGGGTATGCCTGGTGCCTTTGTGGAGCTGGTCAGTCCCTTTCCTGCCCTGTAGTCTCAGGGTCTCTTCATGGGGTCCCTCCAAGACAGGTAGTTATACTTTTAATGTGGAAGCTCAGATCTCCAAGGATGAGTGTTCCAGGAGGCAGAAACTGGAAGTTACTAGTTTGTTTTGATGCCTGGGCCTGGAAACATACTGGATTCCATTGGTCACATCTAAGATAGAGCTTGCCTTGATACAAGGGAAGAGGACTTAGACACACACCTTCATGGGAGCTGCATCAAAGTATTGACTGCCATTAAATATGCCCAGAGGGTGAATCTGACCATATGCAAAGCCCTGGTATTACCATCTCCATTGGTCTTCTCCATGTTTCCATATTTTATAGCTGAGTAGTATTCCATTGTGTATATAGACCACAACTTGCTCAGCCAATCATCTGTTGTTGGACACCTGGGTTGCTTCCAGGTTTTGGCTATTACAAATTGTGCTGCCAAGAACATATGTGTACACAGATCTTTTTGGATGGGTGTGTTGGGTTCCTTAGGATATATCCCCAGGAGAGGAATTGCAGGATAGGGTAGGTCCATTTCTAGCCTTCTGAGAGTTCTCCAGACTGTTCTCCACAGAGGTTGGACCAATTTACATTCCCACCAGCAGTGCAGGAGGGTTCCTTTGACCCCACAACCTCTCTAGCATTTGTTGCTGTTACCTTTTCTGATGTATGACATTCTCACAGGAGTGAAGTGATATCTCATTGTTATCTTTATTTGCATTTCTCTGACAATCAGAGACTTGGAGCATTTTTTCATGTGTTTCTCGGCCTTTTGGATCTCTTCTGTGGTGAATATTCTGTCCATGTCCTCCCCCCATTTTTGGATGGGGTTATTTGTTTTCTTGTTGTTGAGATTTGCAAGTTCTTTATATATTCTGGTTATTAGTCTCTTGTCTGATGTATGACATGTAAAGATCTTCTCCTATTCTCTGAGGGGTCTCTTGGTTTGGGTAGTGGTTATTTTTGCTGAGCAGAAGCTTTATAATAAGATGGAGTCCTGTAGGTTTATACTTGCCTTAGTCTTCTTTGTAATTGGATTCGTTTCATTGAAGATGTCTTTCAAATTTATGTGGAAAAGAGTTCTGCCAATATTTTCCTCTAAGTATCTGGTAGTTTCTGGTCTAGCATCCAAGTCCTTGATTCACTTTGAAGTCACTTTTATATTTGGTGAAATGTAGTCCTTCAGTTTCATTCTTCTGTATGTTTCAACCCATTTTCCCAACACCATTTGTTGAAGAGACTCTGCTTTCCCCATTTCATTGTCTAGGTACCTATGTCAAAGATCAGATGTCCATAGGTGTGGGGGCTTACTTCTGGGCTCTCAATTCTATTCCATTGGTCAGTATGTCTATTCATGTTTCAGTACCAAGCAATTTTGATGACAATGGCCCTATAATACAATTTGAGATCTGGAAGTGTGATGCCTTCAGTTCTGTTCTTTCTTCTCAAGATTGTTTTGGAAATTCTAGGTCTTTTCTGGTTCCAGATAAACATTTGTAGCATTTTTCCTATTTCAAAAAATGTGATTGGGATCTTGATGGTGATAGCATTACATTTGTATATGGCTCAGGGTAGTATATTCATTTTGATGATGTTAATTCTTCCAACCCATGAACATGAAATATCTTTCCACTTCTTTGTGTCTTTTTCAATTTCCTTGAGTAGTGACTCACAATTTTCAGTATACAAGTCTTTCACTTCTTTGGTTAGGTTTATTCCTATATATTTTATTGTTTTTGTTGCTATAGCAAAAGGAACTGATTTCTGGATTTCAACATCTTCTAACTTACTGTTGGCATAGAGGAATGCCATTGACTTTTGAATGTTAATTTTGTAGCCTGACACCTTACTGTATTGCCTGATGATTTCCAAAAGTTTCTTGCTGGATTCCTTAGGTTTTTCTATGTATACTATCATGTCATCTGAAAATAGGGAGATTTTGACTTCTTCTCTCCCAATATTTATGCCTTTAATTCTTTACTCCTGCCTGATTGCTGTGGCAAGAACTTCCAACACTATGTTGAATAGTAATGGTGATAGTGGGCAGCCTTGTCAAGTACCTGATCTGAGGGGAAATGCTTCCAGTTTTTCACCATTGAGTATGATGTTGGCTGTAGGTTTGCTATATATAGGCTCCACTATCTTCAGGAATTTTCCATCTATTCTCATTTTTTGTAGTGTTTTGATCATAAAAGGATGTTGTATTTTATCAAAGGCTTTCTCTGCATCTATTGATCTGACCATGTGGTTTTTGGTCTTGCTTTTGTTGATGTGGTGGATCTCGTTGATTGATTTACATATATTAAGCCAACTTTGCATGCCTGGGATAAACCCCACTTGGTCATGATGAATAATCTTTTTACTATACTGCTGTATCTGGTTGGATAAAATTTTGTTCAATATTTTAGCATCTATGTTCATCAGAGATATTGGTCTGTAGTCTTCTTTTTTGGTTGTGTCCCTGTCTGCTTTTGGTATCAAAGTGATGTTGGCTTCATAGAAGTTGTAAGGGAGTATTCCAATGTCTTCTATCTTCTGGAAGACTTTTAAAAGTAGAGGGATTATTTCTTCTTTGTAGGCTTTGTAGAATTCATTTGTAAAACCATCTGGTCCAGGACTTGTATTTTTAGGAAGGTTTTTGATAACTGTTTCAATTTCATGAGCTGTGATGGGCCTGTTCATGGTATCTAGTTCCTCCTTACTTAATTTTGGAAGTTAGTGGTATCTAGGAAATAGTCCATTTCTTCCAGGTTATCTAGCTTGGTGGCATATAGTTGTTCATCAAAGCCTCACATCATATGCTGAATTTTTGCGGTGTCTGTTGTGATATCTACTCTTTTATTTATGGTCCGATTTTTTTGGGGTCTTCTTCCTTTTTTATTTTGTGAGTCTGACTAAAGGTCTGCCAATTTTGTTCATTCTTTCAAAGAACCAATATTTACTTTCATTCATCTTTTGTATGGTTTTCTTATTTTCAATGTTATTTATTTATGCCCTAACTTTAGTCATTTCTGTTCTTCTGGTTGCATTAGTGTTCCTTTGTTCTTCTTCTTCTAGGTCTTTAAGATGTGCAGTCAGGTAGTTTGTGCTTTTTCTTGTTTCCTAATGTGTGCTTGTATGGCTAAGAACTTCCCTCTCAGAACTGCCTTAGTTGTGTCCCAAATATTTTGATAGCTTGTGTCTTCATTTTCACTGAACTCTCTTGAAACATTTTGATTTCTTTCTTTATTTACTCTTTGACCCAGTAGTTTTTAAGCAGTGTACTATAGAGCTTCCACATTTTGGGACTATCACTAATCTTTTGTTGATTGTTAATTTTTAGTTCATTCCACTGTGGTCTGAGAAGATGTTTGTTATGTTTTCAATGCTCTTGAATTTGCTGATGTTGTCTTTGTGGCCTAACATATGTCTATCCTTGATAGTGACCCATGTGGACTTGAGTAAATTGTTTATTCCAGTTTCTTGGAATGAATGACTCTGAAGATGTCCAACAGTTCTAGTTAATCTATCTCCTTATTTAGCTCCCTTATGTCTTTATTGATTTTCTGCCTGGATTATCTGTCAAGTTGAAAGAGTGGGGGTGTTGAAGTCCCTTGCTATTACTGTGCTGCTGTTAATATATTGCTGGAGCTCTTTCAGTACATGTTTGATGTATTTACATGGCTTTTCATTGGGTGCATAGATGTTAATAATTGTTAAGTCCTCTTGATTGACTGAACCACTGAGCATTAAGTAGTGTCCATCCCTATCTTTTTAAAATTTTATTTATTTTAAAGTCTATGGTGTCAGATATGAGAATAACTGTTCCTGCCCCTTTTTGTGGGCCATTGGCTTGTATGATAGTTTTCCATCCTTTCACTTTGAGTCTTTGTTTGTCTTGTTGAGTTAGGTTGGTTTCCTCTAGACAGTAAATTGTTGGATTGTGTTTTCTTATCCATCTTCCTACTCTGTGCCTTTTAATAGGTGAATTCAGGCCATTGACATTTATTGATACCAAAGACTGAAGATATTTTAACACCATTCTTGTGGAGTTTTAGAGTGTTCTGATCTATGGCATATTTATGGTGGTCTGACTGTCTATAGGAGACCTTTTAGAACTTCTTTCAAGGAAGGCTTGGTAATAGTTGATCTTTTCAACTGTTACTTTTCTTTTTTTTAATATTATTTATTTATTTTAAATGAAAGAGGGATACAGAGAGAAAGATACAGAGACAGCTACCAGAGCACTGCTCAGCTTTGGCTTATGGTAGAGCTGTGGACTGAACCTGGGACTTTAGAGCCTCAGGCTTGAAAGTCTTTTGCATAACCATTATGCTGTCTCCCCAGCCCCAACTGTTGCTTTTCTAAGAAAGTTTTTATGCCTCCATCTAGTCTGAATGACAGCAGGATACAGTATTCTTGGTTAAAGCCTTTCTCATTGAGCACTTGATAGATGTCTTGCCATTTTCTTCTGGCCTGTAGTGTTTGTGTGGGTTTTCCTCTGTAGGTGACTCCTTGTTTTTCTCTTGCAGCCTTCAGGATCCTTTCTTTATCCTTATTCCTTTCCATTCTAAGTATGATGTGTCTTGGTGTCTTTAAGTCTGGGTTTATTCTCTTTGGGACCCTCTGGGCTTTTTGAACCTTTATGTCTTTTATGTTGTCTAGACTAAATAAGTTCTCAGCTATTATGTCCTGAAGAATGCTTTCTTCCCCTCCCTCTCTTTCTTCCTCTGGTAAGCCAATAATGCATATATTATTTATTTTGAAGTCATCCCATAGGTCTCTGTTGTTGTTTTCAGTATCTCTTAATCTCTTTTTGAGATCTCTTACTTCTTTTTTAGTTGTCTTTAATTCATCCTCTATCTTGCTAATTCTCTCTTCAGCCTCATTAATTCTATTCTCTCTGCCCTCTACTGTTTTCTGGAGTTCATCTATTTGTTACCCTGTTCTGATACTGTTTTAGCTTGTTCAACTAGTTGTGTTCTCAGCTCAGCTGTTTCAGCTTTCAGCTCTCTAATAACCTTGAGAGAGTGTTCTCTTCCAGAGTTTCATTTGTGTTTCTGCATTTCTGGTGACATTTCTTTCAAACACTTTACTCACTCCTGTTATTATTTCCTTAACTAGCGTTTGGATGTTGACCTCATTATTTTGTGCTTCAACCTTTGGGGGGCTTTTAGCTGGACTCTTGTCCTGGTTCATTTCTCCAATATTTCTTCTTGTTGGTTTAACCATTTTATATAGTATGTTATGAGTTTCCTTTCTCAGTATTTTTCTAATTACTGATTACTGTTGCCTGGATTGACTTGTGTCTGAGTACGGTAATTAAAGGGTTCATAGTTTTGGAAATAGGCAGTTGTTTCAATATTATTTTCATCCCTGAGTTGGAGCTCAGTGGCTTAAAAGCCTCTTTTGTTCTTTTTCTTCCCTGTAGGCTAAGGGAGCCTGAGGACTTTTAAACTATAAGTAGGCTTCTTAGCTTAATCACTGACTCCTGACCAAGAGATAAAGCAGGGTGGGGCAGAGATAATCCAGTGGTTATGCAAAGAGAGAGTCACAGCCCCACCACTATGACACGAAGGTGTAGATCATCTCCCGAGTTTCCTGCTTAGTTCTCTGTCTCCTTTGTCAGCACAGGGCCTCCCTGCTTGCTGCTGCTCCAGATTCTGAGGGCAGTGGCAATGGAGACTCACAGTTGCATTTGGTGAGTCTCAGGGGAGTCCTCTCCTCCCTTTAGCTGTCCCTTTGTTAGTGAAACAGACTGGAGGTGGTGTCTCAACTGTTAAACTGCCAGACTGTTACCAGCCACTTAATCTCTCTCTAGGCTCCTCTCTGTCCATGATCCACACATGTTTGCTCTCACAGGTGATTTGGTGGGTTCCTGAAGTTGTTCTAGTCCTGTCTTGTTGCAGTCCCAGGTGGTCTCCTTTGGTATTCCTAGTTGATCTGGGAGAGAAGAGGAGAGAAACACAGCTGTTGCTCTGTATCCCCCTTCTTTTTAATTTTATTAGTGATTTAATATTGATTTTCAAAATTATAAGATAATGGGTACAATTCTGCATCATCCCCACCACTGGAGCTCTACATCCCTATTCCCTTTATTAAAAGCTACAGTAGCCTTCCCAATGTTGCAGATATGGGTTGACTATTATTTCTATAAGAATCTATTAATATTTGTATATATTTGCCTGTTTTTTTCTATGGTTCTGCCTTCTCTTCCTTTGCAAGTCACACCTTCATTACTACTTCTGAATGTCCCTCTTTCTATCCTCTTCTCCCTCTGGGTCCTGATGGAGTTGGAGTTCAGAGCCCTCTGGTCATCTTCCCTTAACACACTCTGGGAGTGTCGACCAAAATTCTTTATGGGGTACAGAGGGTTGGATTTCTGAGTTCTGTAATTGCTTCTCCATTGGACATTATCACTGACTGGTTGATCTATACTCCCAGCCTGTTTCTGCCTTTCCCTAGTAGGGTAGGGGTCTGGAGAGGTGAGGTTCCTTCCCTGTGATTTTTTCACATCAGAAAACTCGGTGACCAGCCTCCAGTCTTCTGAGAGTGGCCACCAAGCTAGAATTGCTTGGCCAGGTGTTCACTCTAACATCCTTCCTCCCCTACCATCCTCTCTGGGCTTGCCTGTACTGCAGTCCTGTAGACCCCCTGGTAGCTCAGGCCTGAGTTAGCCTGTGGGCTCTGGAAGAGGTTAGGTAATACAAATGAGTGCTTCAGTCCTGGCACAGGTGTATGTGTGTGTGTGTGTGGTGGGTGTAGAGCTACCCTGGGCCAATGTTAATGATAACTTTGGGGACCCTACATCCACAGGTTACTGTCATTCCTTCTGTTGGAAGCCATCCATGAGTCTCCATTGTCTTTGAGTTAAAGTTCTTCATGAGCTGCTCTTGTTTCCACTGAAACCTCATCCTCAGCACTCCTCCCCCTTGTCCTTTTACCTGGGAGAATGTAGGGATTGAAGTCATTATAACTGTACAGCTGTCTTGAAACCAGCAGATGCCTGGGAGGAGAAGTGCCAGTGAAGAGGTAGAACCATGGAGGGCATGGGAGGATCTCCTGGACAATTGTTTAAGATCTGGAGCAAACAATACCTGGAGTTTCATCACACTGAACCAACACTTCAGTCACATGAATCAGTGTATTGTCTCAATGCTTATGTCAGTTTAGATTGGGCTGGAGTTGCTGTCATATGCAACAAAAGATCCTGAATTGCAGTGGACTTGTTGAGACTCAGGTGGGATATTTAGTCATTGTATAAATGGGGAATTTGAAGTCCAGAGGTGTGGCTAGCATGAAAGGAGCGTGATCTTTAGACATAAGTCCTTCTACCATTGTGCAGGAAGAAAATTCCAGACCTGGGACTCTGTAGTCCCCCACCAGGCCAGTCAGCACAGGTAGCTGGAGGGCCATGTGTCTGAGACCTAATGACATGGGGCAAATGCTACATTTTCCTAGTTTTCTCACTATCTTCCAACTCTGACCTGCTCTGTTTCTGGAATATGCCAGCAGTGTTTGCATCAGGGCCTTTGCACATACTGTTCCATCTATGTGAGAAGCTCTCTCCACTCTCTCTTCTCTAGCCTTCCCACCCCTTCCTTGTTTCTAAGGCCTCCACTGAAGTATTACTTTCTCAGGGAAGCCTTTTTTCTTTCTTTATTTTTTCTTTTTTATTTTTTTAGTCTGCCTTCAGTAGTTCAACAAATATTGACTAAGCCTCTAGTTCATATCAGGCTCTTTTCTAGAGGCCACTGGTGAACCAGTCCAGTGGAGTTTATTTTATTTCTGAAGGTGGAGGCAGGTGGAGGGAACACACAGACACACATGTACATGCACATGCACACACTCAGGGAAATGAGACAAAGCACACTGTGTAATACCTGCCTGTGGAAGAGAAGTGAATGCTTGCAGAGGACTGCCCCTTCCCTACACAAGAGGTTATATTTGAGCACCAATTTGAATAAAATGCCAGATGGAGCCATTTGGGCTTAAAGGTAGAGAAGTCCAGGTGGAGGGAGCAGCAAGTGTGGTGGTGGTAGTGGGACTTGGGGTGGAGGAGGGGTTTGTTACAAAGGAGATCATGGCAAGTGGATAACAGTAAGTGAGGGGGAGCAGTGAAAAGAGAGGTCTCAGGTGGACACACAGGGTGGGTCTTGTAGGCCCCAAGAGGGACCTGGGATTGTACTTCACTTGTAATTGGAAGCCATTGAGGGATTTTAAGCAGGTGGTGATATGATCTGATTCTCACTTTCATAGGCTCCCTCCATCTGTTACACAGATAATGGACTGTGGGTGGCAGAGTCTGGGAGAAGGGTGACCAAGGAGTAATTGGGGCAGACATGAAGGTGGCGAGGACCAAGGCAGCCGCTGAACTCTGCATTGTGGTTCAAGGTAGACTCAGCAAGATTTGTTCAGGGACTAAAAGCAGCTGGGTAATACCAAGATGATAGAGACTAGGAAGATGACAGGAGATGGTGGCATAGAGGTCCTTGGAGTTTGGGGCTGGAGATAGGGGAGGACACTCACCGTTGGGTGTCCTGTGTCCTTAGTTTATAGAAGGTCTTTGTGGGCTACATTAGTAAGTTCACCTGGGTGGGGAGGGAGAAAAGGAGAGTCCTGAGTCCTGGGACTGATTAGTAACTGGAAACCAGAGCTAGTTAGTGGGTTGTATTGGTTTCCTAGAGTTATGCGAATGCACTGGGAAGCTTACAACAATAGAAACAGTCTCACAGTTTTCTGCATCAAGGTGTCTGCAGTTCATAGTCCTCCTTAACTGTCTCAGAAGCATCTTCCCTACTTTTTCTGGATTCTAGAGGCTCAGGTGTTCCTTGGCTTGTGACTTCACCCTCCAGCTCTGCCATTGTCCTTACATGGCCTTTTCCTTTACTCTCCCCATGCTGTCTCCTCTTCTGTCTCTCCTAAGGACACTTGTCATGGGATTCAGGGCCCACTGGATAATCCAGGATTATCATATCTTGAGGCCCTTAACTTAATTACATCTGAAAAGACCCTATTTTTCAAATAAGGCCACATTTCTTATTTGAATGTGATGAACACAATTTTTTTTTTTTTTTGGGTGGAGGGCACCATTCAACCAGCCCTGGGGATAGAGGCACTGAAGATTGGGGAGGGGAACCAGTTATGGGGGAAAGAGGTGAGAGTGTTGTCTTAGAAGCAAGCAGGGAAGGTTTTCAGGGAGTGGGAGATCTCAGGGATGTGAAAGACTGAGTCTAATGCTTCACACAGGCTAAGAGGAGATCTGAGAACCGACTGTGAGATGTGGAGGTCACCAGGTCCCACTGCGTGCTCCCAAAACACCCTGCACTATTCTCCTGCCAGGAGGCCTGGAACTACAGAGTAATTTGTAAATGCCCACCGACAGGATCTAGAAGCTGAGAATGAAGTATTCCAGACCCCAAGATGTAGTCACGGAGGATCTGGGGTTCTCTGCTTAACCTCAGGCTTTCCAATCTCCCCAGAAAGGAGTGATGTTTAGGCTACTAACGTGTAAGCTGAGATGGCACCTATCTTGCTGCCCTTCTCCATACCAGGTGACAGTAGAGGCTATCACAGACTCACTGTTACCCAGGGTGGTGTGTGCTCCTTGACAGAGGAGGGGATGGGACCTTGGATGCTGCCTAGCTCTGCAGAGCAATTGCTGTTATGAGCCGGGACTGCAACAGAAGCTCTGGGTCCTTCCTTTCTCTGGATGGAAATCCACCCTCAAAGCCTCCCCCCACCTGAGACATATAGCCTACCCTTTTCAGCCAAGGTGCCAAATCCTAATCCTGGTCTGGGCCTGGATAAGCTGCTGTTTAAATAGTCAGAGATTAGTTTTCAAATTGACAAATAAAGCCCATCTGGAGTGCTTGGAGCTGGCCCCTCTAGGGCCTGGCTGAGCAAACCTACTTTAATTAGCCCTGGTGCTCAGCCTGCAGGAGTAGGGGAGATGGAAAGAACGAGGGAGTGGAAGCTTCTAGCTCATCTACTGGCTTCTTCTGAGGCAGCCAGGCCAGGCTGTATCTGCTCACATCAGCCCTTCTCCTGTCGTTGAGTCTGTAAGGCTATAGGATAGATCCAAGGGGTTGGGAGAATTCATTCCATCTCCTACCCCACCCCACACACATCCACACACAAGAAGACAGACCCAAACAGCTCATCTCTCTACTGTGGGGGGGGGGGGAGCTTCCAGCTGTTGGGATTCATCTGAGGTTCCTTCACACACTTCTCCTGGCATCTGTGCTGGTGAATTATTCATTCATTCACTCATCCACTCATCCAATAGTCACCGATCACCTACTGTTTGCTATGTACAGTTCTGAGTATAAAGAAGGCAAAGGTTCCCTCTCTTTGAATTAGGCAACAGCTATTGGTCGGTCACACCAATGAAAATTTAGTCACTGATCTTCAGAAATTCTGTTCAGGGAAAAACTTGCAGTGTGTGGAAAATATGCCAGCTTAGTGTGCTAGACAGAAGTGAGGGGTCCAGAATGGTCAGAGAGGCCCCCCCCCAGAAACGGACGATGGGGAGTCAGCCTGGAGAGGTGGTATGAGACTCAATCTATCTCTCTCTCTCTCTCTCTCTCTGTGTGTGTGTGTGTGTACACTGACACCTGAGGCAACTAGATGAGGGAACATGGCTTCCTCATGTGTCTGAACAACAGCCTGTGTGTCTGGGATTGGCATGTGTAGTAAGGCCAGTAAGAGAGTGGAGCAGGAACAATGACAGTACAGTAATGACAGTATGATCCTTCTTGCTTTGACCTGGAGATCAGTGGAGAGCTTTATCAGCTCTAGGTAAGGCTATCTATCTATCTATCTATCTATCTATCTATCTATCTATCTATCTATCTATCTATCTATCTATATATCTTTATCTGTCTATTTATCTATCTATCTATCTATCATCTATTTTTTAAGGTAGCTCTGACTGCTATGTGAATATTAAACTTTCCTCTGCTTGAACTACTGCTTACAGTTGTTGTGCCCTCGTTAGGGGGAACTACAAAGTCCAACATGCCTTGTGTCTTTGGTAGGAAATGACGTTCTATCCCGCCCAGAAGAGGGAGGGTTTTCTTTGCCTAGTAACAGCTTAGCCAATGAAAGAATGCCAGGAACTAAGGTATGAACAGTTCTACATCAAACTCCGGTAAACTCTTTGGTTGCAATAACTCTCCTAAAATCTGTATAGTCTGATTCTGAGTTTTGTTTTGGAATAAAGGGTGTAAAAACTCAAGCAGACAGCACATTCCAAATTGCCTTGCTGACTTTTTATTATTGTTTCTGAATAGACCTATTATGTTGATGAAATAAGTGCTAGCGGCCAATTTCCACCAATTTCTGGGAGTTAAAAGGCGTCTTGACTTTTGATGCTCTTGGCAAGTTTGAGCTCTGAAGCCTGGTCTTACTGCTCCATCCCTTTCCCATGGTATCACCTCTCCCCGGTATCTGGCAGTTGGGGGCCTCTGCATCTCAAACTTGCGTGCCCCTTCAAGTCTGCTTGGCTTCCTCACTGCTTAGTTTCTTCCCTCTTGCTCTTGTTTATTATTTTTTTCCAGCAGACATGTGAACATTGTTTCTCTCTGTGTGTTAGAGTACCTCCATGCTCCCCCAGCGCACAGAGGTGAGGTCCAGCTTCTGTAACCTAACCCCAAGGTTTGAGATCCCCAACTTATCTCTCTGTATAATGGTTAGACCTGCCCATTCATGAACTATTCCATCATGTATTTTCCCCTTATGTGGTTGCTCACACCATTCGCTGATCTGCAATGCTCTGTCTCTCTCCTCCTCAGCATTTCCCCAGGTCTACCTTCCTAGTCTTTGGAACTTAGAATTGGTTTATTCTCCCTCTCTAAGCTGGGGTGTACCCACATTGCTTGAGAGAATCAACATGGTCTCCTAAGTCCATGAAGCTCTTCCTGACTCCTCTGATGGACTTTTGAAGGAATCCTATTTGTGGTCTTAGAGGTGGCACAGTGGCTAGAGCACTGGACTTAAAAGCATGAGGCCCTGAGTTCAGTCGCTGGCATTATATGTACCAGGTTGATGCTATGACTTTCTTTTGTGTTATTAAATAAGTCTTTAACTTAAAATGGGGGGCTCTCTTGAACTCTTGGGCATCCTCTGTAATAAGTATCATGGAGTCAGAGGTCAAAGCTAAGATCCCAAACTTGGTTCTTTTTTTTTTTTAATGATTTTTATTATCTTTATTTATTTATTGGATAGAGACAGCAGAAATTGAGAGGGAAGGAAGTGATATAGAGGGAAAGAGACAGAGAGACATCTGTAGCACTGCTTCACCACTTGCAAAGCTTCCCCTCTGCAAGTGGGGACTGGGGGGCTTGAACCCAGGTCCTTGAGCACTGTAACATGTGCGCTCAACCAGGTGCACCACCACCTGGTCCCCCAAACTTGGTTCTTATGTTAAAGGTGTTGGGAATCCATGGTAACTGCCCAAACTCTAACAAATGAAGTTCTGTCAGGGTAAGTATAGTTTTGTTCCAAGTTATAATTCAGAGACTGCCCCCCCCCCCCCCGCCCCATCAGAGTAGTTTAGGAATGTTAAACTTGTGGATACCAAGTTTAAGCTCCAGGGACTAGGAATCTGGGCCTGGACCAGGCAACAAATACGGCAGACTTTAATGCCTAAGGCATGTTTCATTCCCTGCCATCACTATGTGCCAGAACTGAGCAGTGCTCTGGTCAAATACATAAATAAGAAATGTTAAACTTAATGAGATGCACATTCTCTAAAAAAATAATGGAACGTTCCAAACACGTCCAAGGAAACAAAGAAATAAGCACTAGAAAAATCCAGGAGACCAGAATATAAAGAACCCAACTGACCTTGCTCACTGATGACCATTTGATCCTTGTTTGATTTTCCTATTCTCTTTGAGTAGTCACTGGGAGACAAGGGGTTAAAAACAAAAATAAGAGGGAAAACTCAGAAGTGTGGGTCAACTGTGTCCACTTACTTGCACAGATTTGAAGAATACAGTATCTTGGGCAATCTTAGCAAGAAACACACAATAACACATATTTGCAGAGGTAAGAAAGGACATGGGGACCACTGAGGTGGTGGCAGGGGGTCACTGTTACCCCCTGGCCTCCAAGGAATGAGGGAAGGAACTTCCAGGTTGCAGAGAGGTTGGTTGATCACTCTAGGGCATCGAGCTCAGACCTGGTTCCCCTTGGAACCTGGGCTTGGGGCTCTATGTGGTAGGCCTGCAACTTGGGCACAAACTGGCTTACTTTCTCCTTGAACTCCTTACTTCCGTCTTCCCACATTTGCTTCAAGTCGCAGTGAGCAGGACAGTGGCCAGGCTGGCTGGCAGGACATTGTCTCCTGTGCAGGTCAGCAGCCTGGACCTGGCAGGATCTGGGCACACACAGGCCTGGTGGTTGAGCACTCTGCCATCCTTCAGGACACAGAAGGGCAATTGCTCATGAGCTGGAAAGGTAACAGTTGGCACAACAAAAGCAGGACCAGGCTGTGCGGAGGCCAGGGCTCCCTGACAGGTTTGCTTTCTGCCTGGTGATTACCCATTACCTCCCGTCAGTGCCTGATAAACTGTTATCACGGAATTATCTGCCACAGCCTCCAGCACCAGTATGAAATCCATTACTGTCCGTCAAGCCCTGTGGCTAATGGGAAAAACCCAGCAGCTGCCTGGTGTGCCAGGCAGGGCTCGAACAGATCTGTTATCTGTCTGTTACTTGAGCAATCACACCTCATAATAGAATCTTGGATGGGAAATGACAATAAGTCCCAGGATGTGTCATTCTGATGAACAGGGGGTGGGTGGGGCTGCCTGGCTGGTGTGTGGAGAGTTGCAGGGAGGTGACCCAAGGGGTCAGTCCTAAGGCTACTCTAGGAGTCAGAGGTAAGTTTTTTGTTAGTCATCCAGGAGCAGGTTCTCAGTAGAGTCAGCTAGACATGGAGGTGGGTAGGGACTGGGTGGTGGTGCACCTGGTTGAGTGCAAAAATTCTCAAACACAAGGACTGGGGTTCAAGTTTCTGCTTCTCACCTGCGGGGAGGATGCTTCACAAACAGAGAACTAGTTCTATGGGTGTCTCTCTTTCGCTCTCCCTTTATATGTCCTCTTTACTTCTCAATTGATCTCTGTTTCTATTTAATATAATAAAAATAAATAAAATAAAAATTAAAAAATGACATGATGGTGGATAGAAAGCTGGCTTCTGGGCAGATGGGTGGGTAGTGCCTAGACTATATCCTAAGTGACTGGAGTGTTTGCTTCCTTCTGTGTGTACTGGTTCCTGCTTGTTGGCTTCAGTGTCACTCTCATCTACTCCCAGGGATGTCATTGACTATGACATGAGCGAGTGACCTTGAAGACAGACCTGATTTGAAGCCCACCTCCACCACTCTTCAAACAACTGGTCTGTACTCTCTGCCTCAATGTCCTCATCTGTACAGTGGGACTAATAATGGACTATTAGGAGGTGGCTGGAATTCTGCAGTGCTAGGGAACAGGGCACAACCCCCCACTATGCCTTAGTTACAATCATGACTGAGATAATGGTAGTACAAATTAACTGTACTAGCTCTGAAATCAACTGAGTTTAAATCCAGACCCTGGAGCTAGGTTTTGACACACTCAGTAGAGTACACATGTTACCATGCACAAGGACCTGGATTCATATCCCTGGTTCCCATCTCTGTGTGTTGTGTGTGTGTTTGTGTGTGTGTGTGTGTGTTGTGTGTGTGTGTGTATAATGGGGGGGGAATGAATCTTCACAAGTGGTGAAGTAGTGCTGCAGTGCCTATCTCTTCCTCTCTATCACTCCTCTTCCTCTCAGTTTCTCTGTCTGTATAATTTAGTAAATAAGTATTTTAAAAAAGAAGCTAAAATAAATCAAGACTCTGAGATACACAGCAGAAGGATGATTGCCCGTCAGATCAGAGCACTGCTAGACAAATGCCTCTCCCCCTTTCTGGCTCTGTGCCTCCTCTAGCCCCTTCCATACTCACCCTCACTTTTATGCCCCCTTAGGTAGGGGGACTCCTGACCCCTTCAAGACGCTGCTTGTCTTTGAGGTCTGTCCAGTTCTCTCCTCCAGCCCTCTCTGTGACTTGCAGTGGTGGGGGTGGGGCGGGGAATCTTCCCAGTGTTGCTAACTTCCCGCCCCAACCATCTGTCTTCAGTTGCAGCACAACTGAATTGTGGCAGTGGCCCCGCATGCACAGCACAGCCCACCCGCCCTCAGCTACACATTGGCTCATGGCCTTCCAGCCCCTGCAGTGCCCTCCGTCTGCTTCTACATGTTCCTTGGCTTTGGCTCACACAGTGGCCCCTGCTCAGTAAGGTCAGACCCTCCTTTGTGCCCCAGCTCCCTATCCCAGGGCACCCATCAAGCCGGTACGGTACTTGTCTCCTCTCTTTTTTGTGTCTACCATAGATTGCCCTCCCTCACCAAAAAGTCCCCCCTAGATCTTGCCCAGGAGATTGAGGACTCATCCCTACACATTCTATGACACACACACACACACACACACACGCACGCACGCACGCACGCACACACACGAGATATCAATGAGAACTTCCTTGGGCATGGACTACACAGGGCAGGTAGAGACAGACTGGCAGCTCAAGGGCTACTAGTTCTGCCACCCTGTAGGAGAAAGAAGCTTCTCCTGGCCCAGCATCCAGGAAGCACAAAGCCATCCAACATGCTGGTTCTGTCTGCTGGAGGAATATAGGGGGAGGGACTTGATGTTGCCACAGTCCTGATCTGGGAGGGTGGAGAGGACAAGGATGTGGCTTGTCACAGGGCAGCAGTGGAGGCCTGGGTGCAGGGTCAGGTCTCCAGCAAGGATATGGGCATGATGCTGCAGTTGTAAGTGTTGTAGCCATCCAGGAGGGCTTAGACCGAGTGGAGAAATCACCCTTGATAGGAAGACCAAGACTCCAGGCCAAGCCTGGGGCAGGCCAGAGAGCAGATACTGGTGATCACTGGGACTTCCCCTATGTTATCTCACTGGGGCCTCCCTGTTGTGACCGTCACCACCATACAGGAAACTTTGGGCCCAAAGAGGTCCAATAAGTTATGGGGGACTGAGATGGGAACCGAGACAGCCTGCATCTGTCACTACGTACTCATCTGATGGCTCACACTTGCACATGTAAAACCAAGCCCACACACATGCCTTCTCTATTGTAAGAATTCCTTTGACCCTACCTAACTCAACTCCTGCCTCTGTGTCCCCTCAAGTATCAGGCTGAATTAACTCATGAAGGCAGAGGAGGGCCTTTAGTGGGGAGAAATTGGGGAGCTGCTAAGCAGCCTGTTGACTTGGCCTGGCCCCTAGGGAGACTCTCAAACCCAATTAGCAGTTTTATTAAAGACAATTGGATTAGACGCCTCAGCAGCAAAACGTTTTCTTGGCTTGAGCTGTGGGAGTTTATTCATTTTTCATTAATGTGTCTGCTTTCCTTCTCCACCTTGGCCCTTGGAGCTCCCTGCTGGCTAGACACACACTCTGGTGGTCTCTTTCCTCTCACCTCATCTTACCCACACATCCTGCTCTCTCCCCCCTACCCCCCATTACTCAGGACAGCACCTTGCCTCTGGGTTCTACTCCTCTGCCCAGGAGAGGGACCAGTCTGCAAGTGGACAGTTGAACCCAGAAGAGGGGAACTGGAGGCAAAGGGGTCAGGAAGTTAGTGCAACTGGACTCTCCCTCTTGCCTATTCCCAGCCCCCAATTTGTTGCTTTAACAAAGGTCCCTTCTCTGGAAGCAAAAAGGAGTCGCCACCACCCTGGGATCCTGCTCTCTGCTGGAAAACAAAGTTCCCTTTGCTCACTGTCTTCTCTGGAGTTTTGCACATTGAGTGCCCTGTGCCTGGAATATCCTCCTTCAACACCCTGCCTGGCTCCTTCTCACTCTTCGGGGTCTAAATGTAAATGTTACCTCTCGAAAGAGCTTGCTCCTGACAAGCATTCTCCAAGACGACTACTCTGTATATTTCCTTTGTAGTTCTTACCCAAGTAGGAATACATTGTTTAGCGTTCGCCTGAGAAGTAAATAATCTGCACAGCAACTCTGTAAGGTTAACATGATATTATTTCTTTTACAAAATATGTTTTATTTTTTAAAATATACTTATTTATTTATTGGCTAGAGACAGAGAAATTGAGAGGAGGGGGGAGATAGAGAGGTAGAGAGACAGAGAGATGCCTGCATCCCTGCTTCACCATCTGTGAAGATTTCTTCCTACAGGTGAGGCTTGAATCTGGGTCCTTACACACTGTAATGTGTGCATTTAACCAGGTGTGCTACCATGTGAGGCCCTGTTTTATTTACTTACTGGATAGAGACAGAGATATCAAGAGGAAAAGGGAAGATAGAGAGGGAGGTGAAAGAAACACCTGTAACTCTGCTTTGTTTCTTGTGAAGCTTCCCCCCTTGCAGGTGGGGGCCTGGGGCTTCAACCAGGGCCCTTGAATACTTTAATGTGTGTGTTCTACTGGGTATGCCACTGCATGGCCCCACGTGATATGATTTCATTTAACTGATTGGGAAACAGGAACACAGAGAGGTTGAGTAACTTCCTGAAGTTACATAGCAGGTTGGTGGCAGAGTTGGGAGTGCGTCTAAGATCACTGAGTGCAAAGACCCTGCTCTCTCCTGGTCCTTCCTCTTCTTCACATCTTGAGGGGACACTCCACCCCACACAACCTCATTCAAACAGAGAGAACACAAAGTGTCTCAGGCAGGTGGGTGGGCAGGCCTCCATCCTGCTGGCTGTTACAAAACAGAGTTGATGTGGCAGAATCAGGGCCAGGAGGAGCAGCCCCTGGGCCACATGTCCTCCAGTTCCCAGCCCAGTGGGGACGGCAGTCTTTGCCACATCCAACGCTCTATTCCCTCCCACTGCAGATATTAATTTGGGGGTTTATAGAAAAATCCATAAGCTGTGAGTTATCCAGGGCGGCGGTCGCAGGGAGAGGCACAAAATCAATAGTGAGAGATTATTTTATTTCATAGCTTCTGTAAATGGGGGCTGGCTGGGCTGCTGCGGGGTAGGCATAGCCCTGTGAAGGGCAATGGGCCGCCTGGCCCCGCACAGCCAGCGCCTTTGGCTGCCAGCCCCAGGGGAGGCTGGCTTCAGCGCCTGCTGGGGCTGATTTGTATTCTCCCTCGGCACTGTCAAAGGGCTTGGTAAATATTTATTAACACTTCTCTGCAGGCGAGAGCGTCTTCTTGGCTGCGACTCCTTGGGCATCAGACTGTGGCAGTGATGCTCTGATGCTCTGGGCCACACCCCACAGTTTGTCTGTGTTAAGCAATGAGAGCCCCCCACCCCCACACCCCCAGGCAGAGCAGGAGCTTCACCACCAGGGAGACCTCAGCAACATTGGTAAAGGAGTGAAAACAGAGGCTGGGCCACTGCATTCAGGAGGGCCATCCTGCTTGGCCCCTTCTCTTCATTTGCAGGCTCAGTCTGGCTCTGGACCACATGTTAACTGAGATCAAAGTCCTAGACCACTGATGTCCAGCGAAAATACCATGTGAGTCACACTTACATTTTCTAGGAGTCCCATTAACAGAGTCCAAAGAAAAAAATGAAATGAAACTCAATTGGCTTAACCCAAATAGCATCATCTCAATTCTAATCAAAATCAAAGATCATTAATGAGACATTTAAAGTTCTTTCTGCCATGCCAGTCCCTGGGAATTGGGCTTTTAATTAGAACACATCTAAATCGAGACTCGTCACATTTCGAGGGCCTGTCAGTCACATGTGGTTGAATGTTGGACAGCTTAGTCTTACAGAGCACCTCAGAACCCCACATCTGGGTCCAGCACCAGAGACAATCAGGGCAACACTGAGAATGGAGTGGATAGGGTAGCTGAATGGATGGGATACCTACCAATACCCCCAATCCTCCTGAGCACAGGGTAGACTTAGAATTGTCTACCTCCTATGGGTAGAAGTGACTGATTGTGTGGGAAGTTTGGCCAGTGATAGGGGAAGGGAGGAGGGAGCAAATGCAAGATTTAAGAGTAAGTGAGTTCTCTGTTCTCTCCCTCCTGTGACACAATGGCCAGTAAATCTCCACACTGAGTCTCTGAGTGAGACTCTGAAGGATTCAAGGAATAAGAGAATAGATTCATTCTTGTTTAAGCTCCTGGAATCTCGGGGTTGTTGACTACCACACAGCTGATCAATGGTGTCATTCACCCATGATTCTGTGATATGAAAAGAGTGGTTTCTGAGAGCCAAGGTTGGGGACAGCATGGGATGGGGTCTGGCACAGACCTTGCCCCAAGAACACTTCCAGTCTAGTGTGAATATGGACCCTGAGTGCTTGAGAGCACTGAGAGAGTCTGGGTCAGGGTGAGAGCAGGTGGTGGGAGGCATGCACAGGCTGCTAAAGCTCTATTTCCTGCTCAGTGGAACCCTAGGCCCTTCCCAGTCTTGACCAGTATCAGCTCAGACCCCAGTTGGTAGCACATCTGGTAAGCCACATCTGTCCCTGGAACATTAAAGGTATGCAGTTCCCTTGAGTTCATTAGGCTTTTCTCAGTGCAAATCCTGCTGGCACTTGGTGGAAGTCTGGATAGTCAGCATCCCAAGGGAAGTATAGCTGAGGCTAGGCTAGAAACAGAATTCCCATCATGCACTGCTTACAGTGATGGGCTCCTGCCCTACAGGGCTTCTCAGAGCCAGTGGTGTAACCATGCGGTTACTGGACAGCCCTGGAGAATACCAGAGATAGCTGGTGTTGAAGGGGCCTGAGTGTGCCCAGTGACTTCCATCATATCAAATGAGCAGGAGAGGTCAAAGGATATTCCATGCTTCAGAGATTAGAAATTATTTTCTCTTTATCTAACGAAGTTTTGTTACTGGGTAGTGGTAGAGAAGTGGTGAAGAGCTACCATATTCCATCATCCTAGTATGCAGGCAGAAGATGTTTTCATTGGGGGTAATCATTGGGACCTAGCTCAGCACTAACTTGGCCTTTTATCCCCTTAGGAAGAAAAGGAAGTTTTGATTGATGGTTCTTCTTCTAGCGTTTGCCCTTCTTCCGTAGCCAGTCAACAGTGTCAGGTTGAGCCTGATGTAAAGTTTTGAGACCTCCTTTGAATCTGGAGAGGTGGCAGTCGTTGACTATGTGGGTCATAGTCTGTCTGTAGCCGCAGGGGCAGTTCGGGTCATCTCTGGCTCCCCAGCGATGGAACATAGCGGCGCACCGGCCATGGCCTGTTCGATAGCGACTGAGGAGGGCCCAATCATAACGTGCTAGGTCAAAGCCAGGTTGACGCTTGCAGGGGTCTGTGATGAGGTGTTTGTTCTTTACCTCAGCTGACTGCCAACTCTGTTTCCAAGAGACTGGAACAGAGAAGTTCAGTGTAGGTGTAGGGGATCAGATTGGGTGATGAGACGTCAAGCGTTGGACAGGGTGGGCGAAGATATCCGCGTATATTGGCAGGTCCGGTCGAGCGTAGACATGGGAAATGAACTTAGATGATGCTGCATCCCGACGAATATCTGGCGGGGCGATGTTGCTAAGAACTGGCAGCCATGGAACCGGGGTGGAACGGATGGTTCCAGAAATTATCCTCATGGAGGAATATAATTTGGAATCGACCAAGTGGACATGGGGGCTACGGAACCATACTGGGGCACAGTATTCTGTAGTGGAATAGCATAATGCCAGAGAGGATGATCGTAGTGTGGAAGCGCTCGCGCCCCATGAGGAGCTGGCCAGTCTTGCAATGATGTTATTCCTCGTGCCCACCTTTGCTGCAGTTTTTATGAGATGTTTGTGAAATGACAGAGTGCGATCGAGAGTAACGCCAAGATAGACTGGCTGGGCTTCATACCGGATTCTCGTATAGCCAAACTGCACATTAAGCTCACGCGAGGCCGAGGCATGGTGTAGATGGAAAACAGATGATACCGTTTTTGCAGTGCTAGGGATTAGTCGCCATTTTTTTTTTTACAGTAATCAGATATCAGAGACATGTCTTTCGTGAGTGTTTCCTCCAGGATGTCGAACTTGGATGCCTGAGTTGCTCAGCAGATGTCATCGGCGTAGATGAACTTCCTTGAAGAAGTTTCTGGGAGGTCATTGATGTAAATATTAAATAGCGTGTGAAGGCACACAGCACACTCAGCACAGGCCCACCTTCTCTGTGTTCTGCCTGCAGAGAGATTTTCCCCTCTTCTCTCCTTCCTATGGTAGAGCAGGTTCTGCTCCCCAGTAGTGGGTTTGCAGTACAATGCACAGGGTTCATCTTGCCAAGTCTGTATGGCTCTTGCACTCAGGCAATTAGGGTTTTTGACTTCCATTTATTGAAGTCTAGTGGGAACAGAGGATTGTCATTTACGGGGATTTTTTTAAAGTCTCATTAGTGTGGGGCCCAATGGTGGCACACCTGATTGAGCACACATGTTACAATGTGCAAGCACCCAGGTTCAAGGCCCTGGACCACACCTGCAAGGGGAAAGCTCTTCATGTGGTGAAGCAGGGCTGCAGGTGTCTTTCTGTCTCTCTCCCTCTCCCTTTCTGTCTCTCCCTTTCTCTCTATTTCTGGCTGTCTTTATCCAATAATAAAGATAATAAAAAATTTTAAAGTCTCATTAGTGTCAAAAAACCATCTTGCTCAAAAATGTAAAAAGGAAATGGATACTATTTAAAGTCAGGGACTTCTGCAAAATACTACTTCAGAACCAGCACCCATTATGTATTATCCTTGACACTTCACATGGGAAGTCCCAGTGAATGCCAAACCTATAGTATCACATGGTGACTGGCTACATAAAAAAAATGTGTCTGAATGCACATGTCACTTGACCACCAGAGTACCAGCCTGCCATCCATGGCCATTGAATGAATGACCTTGAATGAAGCGTCTTGGAAAAAAGTGTGAAGTGTGGCCCAGAGTCATGGAGTCATGCAGAATTGGAATTGGAGTGTGGCTTACATATTTCCTGTGCAAGCTTAATAAAAATCGTTCAATTTTCTGAGCCTCTGTTTTTCCACCATATAATTAGAGTAGTAAGGATATATATATATATATATATATATATATATATATATATAGAGAGAGAGAGAGAGAGAGAGAGAGAGACAGAGAGAGAGAGAGACAGAGAGAGAGAGAGAGAGAGAGAGAGAGAGAGAGAGGTACCACAGCACCAAGGATTCCTGCAATGCAGTGGGGTTTGGGCTTAAACCTGGGTTGTGAATATGGCAAAGCAACATTCTACCCAGGTAAATTATTTTGCCAGCCTGCAAGAGTTCATTTTCTTGGGAGGCTCCTGCATGCATCTTGCAGAGGAGCCCTGGGAGAGGCAGGGGGTCTTTACTACTATCCCAGAGCAATCAAAGGGACTGAGCCATGAGCCACTGAAAATGCAAAAGCTCAGGAAATGGATTGTCTTCACCTTCCCTGTGCTTTCTCATCCTCCCTTGCCTAATATTCTTTCACAAACTCACTCTATCACTCACTGCAGAAATTTGTTCCATGGAGTGTGTTCCTCCTCCAACTCAGTATTTTGGGTGATTTCACACCAGCCAGTTTTTAGCATTTTGACACTGTTAGATCTGGCCTTTTTATTTCATTGCAGAATTGTGGGTTTTTCTCATAAAGTGTTTACTGGGTATGTAAAATATAATCACAGCTTTATGAATATGAACTAGATTATTTTAATGATTGCAGGTAATTTAAAACTTAAGGGCAATCACATTTCCCAACCACCTTATGGTGCTTGCAAAGCACGAGCGAGCCGTTTTGAAGAGCTGTGGTCTCGCTAGCCTGCTCTCTGGCTACATCCCCGCTCCTGCTTGGTGTTACAGTGATCTGATTATTGTAATTGATGACATTAGGAAGAAAGAATCTGCACATAATAGTACAGGCGCCTGTCATGCCAGAATGGTTTTATTCATTGTTAGAGAAGTTCATAAAGTTGAAAAAGAGCGTCTACGTGGGCTAAGGCAGTACAAAGCATGTTTCAGTCCTTCCTTAATTCGCAAATGATTTTATTAATTCCCAAAGCCTACTTGAGCTGATCATTGAAATGAACCCTCAATACCAACCCCCCCCCCCGGACTGAGGGGAATTCACTACCATCCAGTCTCTCCAGGAAAGCCTCCCCACGCCACCCTCTTTCTTGATCCTGGTCAGCTCCAGCTCAGCTCCCACAAAGGGGTCTGTTTTGGGAGTTTTCAAGTTTAAACTGTCACATAAACATTATTTTGCAGAGAAGGGCACTCAAGCTCTGAGAGGCTAAATTACTTGCTTCAGAAGTACCTTTTAGGGGCCCGATGGTGGCACACCCAGCTGAGTGTTCATGTTATAATATGCGAGGACCTGGGTTCAAGTCCCAAGTCCTCTCTTACATGGGAGAAACTTCATGAATGGTGAACCGGTCCTGGAGGAGTCTCTCTTGTTCTCTCCCTCTCTACCTTTCCCTTCTCTCTTGATTTCTCTCTGTCTCTATGCAAAATAAACCAATAAATAAATAATAAAAAGTACCTTTGGGGCCAGGCAGTAGCTCAGCTGGTTAACAGCACACACTAGGGACCTGGGTTCAAAGCCTCTGACCCCTCCTGCAGGAAGAAAGCTTCCTGAGTTAGTGAAATACAGCTGCAGGTGTCTGTCTCTCTCCCTTTCTATCCCTCCTCAATTCCTCTCTGTCTCTATCCAATAGTGGAAAAAAAAATACCTTATAGTTTATGGCAGTGACAGACCTCAAACTCAAGCCTGTCTGCATCTTGCGCAAAAGAGAGAAAGGAGCAGAGGTGTGTGGGTAGGGAACTGAGGGTGCAAGGGTGTGGAGAAGTTAGGGTTTGGAAGCATGTCTGACTGATGGATTTTTTTTTTTTTCCTGGAAAGTTTGAGTTGGGCCTTTGGCTGAGCAAGACAGAAGGAAGGAACCAGGAAGTGACGGTTGGAGATCTGTGGAACAGACAGGAAATTTCACAATTGGAGAGATTTAGAGGAGAAGGTGACAGAGTTGATTAGTCAGAAGCATTTAGAAGGAGATGAGACAGGGTGGTGTGTTGGAGCAAGGTGAGACTTCAGGCCAGCTGGTTAGCTGTGGTCCTCAGCCATGCCCAGTGGTGAAAGAGACAGTACGGAGGTAGGTGACAATATTGGGAGATGTCAGGTCCACTCCTGTTTCAAACTATGAAGGCAGCAGGAACAGGATTGAGTAGGAGAGGTGCAGCCCACTGACCTTAACCCACCTCCTTTGTTCCATCCCCATTCACCCAGAGCCACAGATTCCTGGCTTGAGGACTCGGCTAAGGCAGGGCGATTTTCCTCTCATTCCTGCTAATTTGCTGCTTCTACTTAAGCTCGTAAAAAGTTTCCTCAGAAAACCATTCCGGCCTGAGTTCCTGCTGGAGCCTGCTGAGCTGCTGTAATTAAGCTTTGATTAGTTGGCTATAAATTCCCTTTGAAAGCCAGTGGTGCCCTTGGAGGGCCTCAGCAGAACATTTGGTGCATGAGCACCCTGGGATAAAGGTCAAGTTTCCCAGCTTTGAAGGTCAAAGAGTAGGTGGTCAGGGCTGGAGGCAGGGGCTGCTCTGCTGGGACTGAGGTAGGGTGTGTAGGAAAAAGGACCCAGGGTGGCCTGGCACCTCTCAGAATCAGGACAGTGACAGTCAGGGTTCTGGGAGCAGAGGATACTGATCGGAATATCTACTCTGTAACCCTCCCTGGCCTCTGCTTTACAACTTCAAACAGGAGACTCTGGACAAATATATTTTTCTACCATCACAAGCTTGTTGCAAAGTCGTTTTTATGGTTGCACTAAACCTGCCTTTTAAATTATCGTCAAGTGTAATAAAACGGCAGAAAATCGTCAATTTTCCTGAGATTGTGAGTAAAGTGAAAGTTAGTTACATGACGGCATGGGAGCCTCGGTCCAGCTGTGTTTTTGATCAGAAACAAGCCCCGGAAGCTTTGCGGGAACAGCTGTTTTTAGATGGAATGGCTGGGTTTGGGATTTGACTCTGAGGTGGTGAAAAGCCTGAGGACTTGCCTATCTGGGAGCTTACCCTGGAAGCCAGTGGGAAGGAACAAAGGGGCTTGGAATGTTTCCTACCTTGGCCCCCACCATCAGCACTAGACTTCTGGCTAAGAGCTAAACTACTCAAAGATGGTCTGAACCTGTGACAGAGAACAGGCAGTGGGGTGTGATAAATGACTAGCAATGGGCTCACCCCTCCCCACAAAACAAAAACAAAACAAAAACCTTAAACAACGGACAACCTTAATGTGCAGGGTTTGCCAAGTTCTGTGCATAAAAACGTCTTAATTTCAAAGAACTAGTCCTGATGTGGCTGATCACTTGGTGCAGCAAGGCTTCATTCCTCAAGAATGTTTCTCCTTCCTTCCTTCTTTCCTTCCTTCCTTCCTTCCTTCCTTCCTTCCTTCCTTCCTTCCTTCCTCCCTCCCTCCCTTCCTCCCTCCCTTCCTTCCTCCCTTCCTTCCTTCCTCCTTCCCTCCCCCCTCCCCCCTCCCATTCACTTTCTTTCTTTCTTTCTTTCTTTCTTTCTTTCTTTCTTTCTTTCGCTTATAGGACAGAGATAAATTGAGGTGGGAGGTAGAAAGAGAGAAAAACAAAGCACTGCAGCCCTGCTTTACCACTCGTGAAGCTTCCCCCTGCAGGTGGGGACTGGGAGCTTGAACCTGGGTCCTGTGCACTGTAGCGTGTTTGCTCAACCAGGCTTACCACCAACCAGCCCCCTCACAGAGCACTTTTAGCACAAAAATTTAATGGGAATCAATGACATTGTCATAGAGAATAGTAAACTGAATAAGATGTGGTAGGCCTTGGGCATTTACTACTTTTATTTACAGTAGAACTTATTTAACTTTCCATGATTCCCAGAGCAGGGAAGGACTCCACCAAAAAAGAAAACTACAGACCTATATCCCTGATGAACATTGAAGCAAATATCTTCAAAAAAATCTTAGCAAATCCAATAATATAGTAAGAGAATAATCCACCAAGACCAAGTGGGATTCATTCCTTCTTCTTCTAGCGTTTGCCCTTCTTCCGTAGCCAGTCAACAGCGTCAGGTTGAGCCTGATGTAAAGTTTCGAGACCTCCTTTGAATCTGGAGAGGTGGAGAAGCAGGAATGGTTCAACACCCACAAGTCAATCAATGTGATCCACCATATCAACAAAAAGAACAATAAAATCACATTGTCTTATTAATTGATGCAGAATAAGCTTTTGACAAGGTCCAACACCCATTTATGGTAAAGGTCCTCAAGAAAACAGGAGTGGAAGGAAAATTCCTCAATAGAATAAAGGCTATATCCAGATCACATTAAATCGATGGGGTTTACAATCAACAATACTTAGACACCTTTCCCATATTAAGGAGCTACTCTCTTCCCTGATCCAGCTTTCTGGTCCTTTTCCCAGCCATGACATCATCTCCCCAGAAAATAACTTGGATCCATTGGCATATCAGATTTCAGGCTCAGGGGCCAAAAGAAAAAAGAAAAAGAAAAAAAAACTAGTATAGCCACAGGCATTTGGAATTTAACTAAAACATGCCTACTGGGTATCTACAAAATGGAGGACCTCCTAACTCTTCATCTGTCAACAATTTGTTTGGCTTTGTATGTTAACTCTCTTTTCAGCCACCAGGTTCCAGATGCTAGCTTGATGACAAACAGACTTCCCTGGACAGACAACCCCACCAATGTGTCCTGGAGCTCTGCTTCCCCAGATCCCTTCCTCACTAGGGAAAGAGAGAGACAGCCTGGGAGTATGGATCGACCTGCCAATGCCCATGTTCAGCGGGGAAGCAATTACAGAAACCTTCTGCACCCAACAATGACCTTGGGTCCATACTACCAGAGGGTTAAAGAATAGGAAAACTATCAGGGGAGGGGATGGGATATGGAGTTCTGATGGTGGGAATTGTGTGGAGTTGTACCCCTCTTATCCTATGGTTTTGTCAATGTTTGCTTTTTATAAATAAAAAATTAAAAAAAAAAGATTTTTAAATAAAGGCTATATGTGACAAACCCATGGCTAACTTCATACTTAGTGAGGGAAAACTGAAAGCTTTTCTCCTAAAATTAGGAACTAGGCACGAATGTCTACTCTCACTCATTCTATTCACATTGTCCTAGAAGTCATCACCATTGCAACTAAGCAAGAAAGTTATATCAAAGTAATTAAGATCAGAAAGGATGAAATTAAATGATCATTACTTGTAGATGATATGCTGTAATAACTAAAAGGACCCCAAAGACTCTGCCAAAAAATTACTGGAAATCATCAATAAATTCAGTAAAATAGCTGGTTACAAAGTCAATCTTCATAAACCTGTGGCATTTTTTAACACAAAGGATGGGCCCAAGGAAAGGGAATCGAAGGAAGTAATTCCATTTATAAGTGAACCCCAAAATATAAAATGCCTATCAATAAATATAACAGAGGAGGTGGAGAACCTTCTCAATGAAAAGTACAAGACATTGCTAAAAGAAATGGAAGATGACACAAAGAAATGGAAGAACATCTCCTGTTCATGGACTGGAAGAATAAATATAATTAAAATGGCAATCCTGTCAAGAGCAACATATAGCTTTAATGCAGTTCCTATTAACATCCTAAGGGCATATTTCAAGAAAATTGAACAATGTATCCAAAAATTTTGTGGAACCATAAAAAAATATGAATGATAGGAGAACTCCTAAGGAAAAATAAAAAAAAAATGGAGGTATCACAATTCTCAACTTCAGTTTATACTACAAAGGAATAGTAGTTAAAACGGTGTGGTATTGGAAAACAATGGACATATGGATCAACGGAACAGGATAGAGGGCCCAGAACTAAATCCAGACGTGTAAGTACCTTATATCTGACAAAGGGGCCAAAATTGCCCAATGGAGAAAAGAAAGACTCTTTAATAAAAGAAAAAGAACAATTCAATAAAAAGTGGGCAGAAGATATGAGTAGACAGTTCTCTAGAGAGATACACATGGCCCACAGACATATGCAGAAATGTTCCAGTTCACTCATCATTAGAAAAATGCAAATTAAAACCACATTGAGATTCCACCTCAATTGCAGAGAAGCAATTATAAAAGCCAGAACTTGCACTTTCTGCACCCCAGAAAGAACTTTGGTCCATACTCCCAGAGGGGTCAAGGACTAGGGAAGAACATCAGAGGGCTCTCAACCCCAATACCACCAGGACCCGAAGTGTTTGTCACTAGGAATCTTGATTTTGTAACATCATTAAAAGGGAAGAGAATATGGAAAACACTAGAGGAAACCAAGCACAGTTTCTCTTATATGAGAGAGGAGGAAAAATGGATGGACACTCAGAAGTAGTAATAGATGTAGGTGTGACTTGGAAAGGAAGTGAAGGCAGGACCATAGAAAAAATGGGCAATATATATATAACTTATATAACTTATACATATAAAGTTAGCCCATATTTGTAATCTTGAAAGAACTACTGTAGTTTCCAATGGAACTCTGGTGGTGGGAAGGGTATAGAATTGTATCCCTATTATTTTATAATTTTGTAAATCAATAATTAATCACCAATAAACAAGTTTATATAATATTTTTTTCAACTTGCTACTGGGGTTATCACTGGGGCTTGGTGCCTATATGATGAATCTAACATCTGCCATCTTCCCCCTTCTTTTATTTGCTAGAGACAGAAATTTAAAGGGTAGGGGGAGACAGAGAGGGAGAGATAAAGAGAGATACCTACAGACCTGCTTCACAGCTTGGAAAGCTCCCCTTCCCCCCACAGGTAGGGTTTTGGAGCTCATAGCCATTTTTTAAAAAAATAATGGCTGTAGTCAGCAATCAGCTTGAGAATTTTTTTTAAAATTTTTTTATTTATAAAAACGAAACATTGACAAAACCATAGAATAAGAGGGGTACAACTTCACCCAATCCCCACCACCAGAACTCTGTATCCCATCCCCTCCCCTGATAGCTTTCCTGTTCTTTATCCCTCTGGGAGTATAGACTCAGGGTCATTATGGGGTGCAGAGGTGGAAGGTCTGACTTCTATAATTGCTTCCCCGCTGAACATGAGCATTGACAGGTCAATCCATACTCCCAGCCTGTCTCTGTCTTTCCCTAGTGGGGAAGAGCACTTGGGAAGCAGGGCTCCAGGACACATTGCTGGAGTTGTCTGTCCAGGGAAGTCTGTTTGGCATCATGCTAGCATCTGGAACCTGGTGGCTGAAAAGAGAGTTAACATTTAAAGCCAAACAAGTTGTTGACTAATCATGAACCTAAAGGCTAGAATAATGCAGATGAAGAGTTGGGGGGTGGAGGGTGTCTCCATTCTGTAGATAGCTAGTAGGTGTATTTTAGTTATATTCCAAAGGGCCAGTGATTATACTAGGTTTTTTTTTCCCCTGAGCCTGAAATCTGATATGCAGGTGGACCCAAGTTACTGTCTGGGAAGATGATGCCATGGCTGGAAAAAGGACCAGAAAGCTGGATCAGGAAAGAGAGTAGCTCCCAAATATGGGAAAGGTGTATAAATATTGTTGACTGTATACCCTATCAATTTGATCTGATCTGGGGCCCATATTCAGTTTAGGAGCCTATGTGACTTCTGCATCCCTGTAGATCTGAGCTCAAATTCTGTGGTCATGAGTAGGAACATTCCAAGCTGCCCCAATTACAGGACCTGTCTTCCTCGGGTGGAGCACAGAGTATGTTGTCCATCCTCCCTTCAGAGGATGGAATATTCTCTACCATTGTTGATCCAAGTTGAGGGCAAGGTCCTATGGGGGCCCACAAAGGAGTCTATTGTGTTGTTCCTGATAGAGATGACTGGTAATATTGGGGAGAGTGACTTATTCAAGGTCTAGGCCTTGTCTGTTTGGGAATCTCAGAACTCCCTGACAAGGGCCTCAGCTGACTGGGTGGCCTGATAGTGACTAAAGAGTCATTGTTAAAGTATGCCAGTCTCTTGCCCTTATTCAGCTTTTGCAGTCCTTGCTTTGCTAAGGTTAGCTTTGGAGTAAGTGAGAGAACTGTAATAGGAAGTAGGTGAGGAAGGTATCTAAGTCTAAGTAGACACTATTTCATTATGAACTTTATACTGACTCACTGCAGACTATTGTGTACTTTTGCTTTCAGGTATATATTTTGCCCTAATTTATAGATACATGTGAACATATGTTCTGTCTCATGGGATGTGTTCTATATCTAGGTTTTGGGACTTTATCAAGAAGTGAACCACCTGGAATGGAATTAGAAAATCCTATGAAAGGAAAGGTCTCACCCAAGTAATGAGGCTGAAGGGTTGACAACCCATGCTTGACATCTCTGGACACAGTCTGAAGTAAAGCATGCTGAGATGGTACTTGTTGTGTTGATTAGATTGGAGTTAGCGGTTGTAATATCATTTGATATGAATTGAGAGAAAAATGCAGGAAAGTGAGCCCTAACCTAATGGTTCCAGGACTGGGGGAAATGAAGGCTCTGTAGAGGAATCTGGAGGTTCCTGCTGTCTTAGGTTTTAAGAAGGCAATAGACAGTTATTGCTATAATCGTTTTATTTGGCAATTGGGTTAACTTTGAGATATCCCTTTGTTAGGCTTTGCTGTATCAAACACAACATCACCATAATTTATTTCCTTTGACATTATTTGTGTATAGCTGTGCCACAGGTTACTTCATCTTGAGAATTCGTTTAAAATATTTTTAATATTTATTTATTATTATTTTAATTTATTATTTATTATTAATTATTACTAATTATTATTATTTATTATTCTACTGCTGCCCTTGTTCTTTTTTATTGTTGTTATTATTGATGCCGTTGTTGGATAGGACAGAGAGAAATGGAGAGAGGAGGAGAAGACAAAGAGGGGGAGAGGAAGACCTGCAGACCTGCTTCACCATTTGTGAAGTGACCTCCCTGCAGATGGGGAGCTGGGGGCTTGAACCAGGATCCTTACACTGGTCCTTGCGCTTTGTGCCACTTGCGTTTGCACTTAACCTGCTGCGCTACCACCTGACTCCCTTAAGAGTTCTTAAGTTGCTAGTTGACTCTCATAACTGAGTGTGAGCCCTGTCCTACATGCCAGACAGGCACAGGATCACCCTGCTTGATTGCTGTGTCTCCAGAGGAACTCTTCTGCTCATTGTTGCATGCTTGTGCAGTATTTGCCTCTCAGTAGGTGTTTCTAAAATTTACAAATAACGGTGGCAGGAAATGTCCTTTGCAAGGTGTTTTTCTGTGGTGCAAAGCCAAACAGTGCTTGGGCTGGTGAGATAGTTCACATGGCAGGGCCCAGCTTTACTGTGTGTACAACCAGGTTTGAGTTTGGACTTCATTGCACTGGGGGAAGCCTCAGTGCTATGGGCTTTCCCTTTCTCCCTAGCTCTCTTTCTCTAACTAAAAAAAAAAAAAAATCATTCTCTAAGCTTAAATTCCCAGTGATGGGGGAAAAAAAAAAGCCAGACAGTTCTTCCTACTTCCTGGAGCTATCAGGGATCCCACCAGGCATCCCCCCCCCCACCTGTGTACATGCCCTTGGCTGGGGGTTGTTACAACAACTTGTGCTATGGAGAGAGTGAGTTCTGGGCTCAAAGCTCGTTTCCATCTGGTCCTTGTGGCACAGACTTGAATGAGTTACTTAACTTCCTCTTGAGACACCTAAGTGGAAATAATCTTTTCCTCCTTAGACAAATATTTATTGAGTATCTAGTTGGTGCAGACACTGTCATAAATGTTGCCGACACACCAAAGAATAGCACAAAAGACAAGGCAGACATGCCTGTAACAGCCATTTATAAAGTGTCATAAATTGTGATGTGTGCCTCAGAGAAGGCAGATGGTTTATAGAGTGATGGCATCTCCTCTCTAATTTGGCGCTTCCAAAATGTATCATGGATTTCTCACCTCCTGAGCTTCGCTGACACATTCTGACCTGCCCCTGCTCACAGCAACTTCTTACCTTAACTCCTGGGATCCAGATGCTGAGTGCCAGGCTCTCACCTCCAGAGTCTCCCTGAGCCACCACTACCACACCTCTCCCTTCAGCACTGACAGGACCTGGCACATGCAAAGCTCTCAGTTCCTACTTTGAGGATGGAGATGGGGGGCAGGTGGAAGGGCAATGACTTTGGGGGTGGGGAATGTTTTCCCAGGCTTTTAAACGGTCCAGTAGTTAACTATCCACATAAACCAAAGTAAGTGCTGAAAGAGAGGAAGGTCACTATTACCATCAACCAGGAAAAAGAAGAAAGTGGCCTGATTTTGACTTTATATTTTAATGCATTTAACCAAGTGGTCAATACACATTGATCTGAATTGACTCGCATAATCTAATAACCAGAGCTACTGCATACTGGGGGTTTGAAGGTATGAGGCTCCAGTTACATTTTCATCTAATTCCCAAAGTGACCTCTCATGTTAGAGATGAGGATATGAAAGCCCAGAGTGTTAGGGCACTTGCTCAGGGACACACAGCTGGAAGGCATGCATCAGCAGTAGAGCTTGTTTGGCTTGAAACCAGCAGAATGATCCAGGACCTACATTCTTACCCTTGCTGTCCACAAACGGTCTCCTCCTACTGAGCCTCAGTTCCCCCAATTGCAGGAGGAGCACAAGGACAGTGACAACCTCATGACATAGCTGGGACTGCAGGCTCCTGAAGTACTGGGCGAGGGGAGGTGGTCTCTCTGGGCCTCATATCTGTGCATTTGGGGCTCCAGGGAGCCCACTTGCCTTTCTGAGAATGTGCTATCACTGGTTCTGGTGGACCAGTCACCACTTGTCTCCCACACCGACTCTGAATTCACTTTGAGGGCCGCTTCAGGCCTGGGTGGTGCAGCTGGTGAGGTGGTGCTGTTTATCTCTGAGCACCTGGAGCCAGGCTGCGTGTGGAAGAACTCACCAGTGCTGTGTCTCTGCTCGGCCGTTCTCCTGTGGTTCCTGCCGCCTCCTCACTTCTCAAAAACGCTTCTTGAGTAGCAGATGCAGCTTATATCTCCCCTGTGCCAGCAGGCTAAGAGGAGCGCTGGCAGCTGGCTCTGAGCTCTGCCCTGAGATTCTGCCTGCAGGCTGGTTCTGTGAGGTGCACTGCCCAGTGGTCTTGGGGAGACAGTCCAGCTTTCCATCAGGTAGAGGTCCCCAATGACAAAGGGAAGACTTTGTATATGGAAAGGCCCTGCCTTGTCCAAATGTATCCCCTACCCCATTCCTGTTTAGTACCTTCCATGCCTCTAGCTAATGCCCTCGGGTGAGGGTTTGGCTTCTGAAGGCGAATCAGAGTGCATATGTGATGTCTCAAGTGGATGAAGAGTGCCCAGAGTGCAGATGAGGGAGGTTTGAAGGCAGAGTTCCCGCCCCTGGCTTAGCATCAGAAGTCACCCAGATACATCTGCCTGCCTGCTGCCAGCTCACGTTGACATCAATCTCAGGGTGCTGTCGGGGTGTTCTGGAGAATGCTCCTCAAGTGATTAGCACAGAGCTTGCCTCTGTGAACTGACCAATGAAAGATGAGGTCCTGAGACCCCTGGCCCCCCAGTCCCATGCTCTTCTGCCCACAGCTACCCCTCTTGGCCCAGACAAGACTAGGCTTTCTGCCCTTGCTCCTCTCTCTCATGGCTTCCACCCTGATTGGGGCCAGACTTTCCCAGTGGAACACGATGCCCTTTTCTGAGTTTCTAGGTGGTCCCTGCATCCTCTTACCTGGGTTATCCATTCCTGTGCTTTCTTTCATTTTTATAAATTATTTTTTTCTTAATTTTCCATTGCTCAGAACACTGTAGAAATATCCAGAAAGTTTCACACCCCTACATATGCATAAACCTCAGTGTACCCACCTTCTAAGTTCTGGCCCATTCTCGGGATGAGATGAATATCCCACTGCTCTCTTCAGAGCTTAGGGCAGTACCTCCTCCTTCTTGCCTGTGCCTTCCTCTCCCATACTTTCTTCACTCCCAGTTCAGCTCAAGCTTGCATCCTACCACCTTGTACTTGTCCATCAGCTCCACTTCATTGCAGGGCCTGAGCATCTGCACCTCCCACCTCTCTGAGCTAGGGGACTAGGAATTAATACTTGCATTCCAGCTTCTGACCCTTCTCCTCTTTCTCCTCACATTCTTTCTTTTAAATAGCAGCAAAGAGAGAGATAGAGAGACATATAGAGACACTACAGCATGAAAGTTTCCTTCAGTGTGATGTGCTTTAGTCTTGAACCTGGGTCATGCACATGGCAAAGCAGCACACTATCCAAGTGAAATATTACAGAGGTTCAACATTTCATATATGATCCATGAGTATTAGAACTAGAGAGTACACCCCTGGCCCCCAGATCTCCAAACTCAGCCCTCTCACTGTACAGAGAGGTGCACTGTGTGCATGTGGAGTGGGAAGAGATGGTCCCCAGGTCCTGCAAAGTGCCTGCCACAATGCTTGGGCATTTTGACTTCTTTTGTTTCCAGGATGCAAGCACAGCTTTCAGATTCAACAGGAAAGATAGCTAAGAAGGACGTAAACCTTGGGGGGGGGTGTCTTTCTAGGGGTTATGGGATCCAAGGACTTTTCAGGGGCCCTGTCTCCAACAACCCACTTTCCTGCTCACTAAGTAAGAAGCTCTGTCTTCATTATCCCAGTTTGCCTCCAAGGAAATAAAAATATTTCACCTCTTTGACATGGTTTTCCTGCTATTTTGCTTTCACAGCCATTCCCTTTTAAGTGCATTTAATTTTAAGCTCCTCAAATCCTGTCTAAGTACATGGGGGATAAGTTGTCAATGAACACGGCAATAAATAGAGAATGAAAAATAGTTGTGAGTTTCCTCCTTTTTCTGCTTTGCCCCTTTCTCTCTCTCCCAAAGGCTTACATAATGTTCTCTGACTCATGCCAGCTGTGCGTTGTTCTCCTGGGCAGGGGAGCAAATTTCACCTAAGGGCTCACCTCTCAGTGTCTGGACATGAGGTCTATCTGGCCACCCTGCCTAGGTCACCCCCAGCCAGGACCTCAGACTTCATTTCATGGAGACCAGCTTGTCTAGAAGCAGAGGCCACACAGGAGGGATCAAGTGCCAATAATGTGCTGGCAATTCTCTATGGAGTAGGGGAATGAAGAAAGGGGGCGGGGGGTCAGCTAAAATCCAGGCTGTGGAATTGCTGAGACTCTAATGCAGGATGTTCTCCTGGGGTGTTCTGGGACACAGAAGTCAATAGCCAGCATGCAGAGACTCAGGAGTGAACGCAACATCCAGGTAAAGGTGACCTGAGCAGAGAACTGATTATCCCCTCTGCAGTGGCCCAGCCTCTCCCCAGTGGCCTTTGCCTCTTCACAGGCTTCCACTTGTACCTGACTGAGGTTTTATTGTGATGAACATTTCTGGTTTTTCAAACAGTATTCTTTATTTTTATAAAAAGAAACAATAAATATTCTATATTATTATTATTATCATTTAACAAGAGAGATACACAGAGAAATATACAGACACACAGAGAGATATACTGCTTAGCTCTGGCTTGTGGATATGCTGTGGACTGAACCTGGAACCTTGGAGCCTCAGGCATGAACATATTTTTTTTCCTCTGCATAATTACTATGCTATCTCCTCAGTCCATTCTGGACATTTCATACCCATTTCATTCTATTTTTACCAGGGCTTCTGAGCACTCATTTGTTGGAGAGGACCAGAGAGGTCAAACCATTAATGCAAGATCACACCATTATTGGATGGTAGGGCTGGGACTCAAATCTAATTTTCAAAGGCCATGTTGCCACTCAGCTGAGGTCCCTGTGCTTCTTTCCCAGTCCTGCTGTATTTCACTCCAGGATCCTTCACTGTCTCTCACTATCCAGCTGCTTAGTATCTTCAAATAGTTTCCCCTCTGGGCAGCCAGCTCCACTTTACACATCATCCCCAACCAGAGACATCAGTGCTTTATGGGTTCCGGTAATCTGCCCTTTACCCCATGCAGCTCACATAACTGCCCCTGGGTCCTGCTTTCACTTCCTTCAGAGGACTGATTTCTGCCAGGAGCTGGAAATACTTGACCTGCGCACAAATGACATCTCACCGGGCCAGATCTGGCTCTGCCACCACTACCTTCACTGACACCTCCATCAATGTAGATCTCTCCGAAGACAACAGACATTTATTCCCGACAGTCAGTGGCACAATTGTAATCAGTTGCTGAAGGCCTGAATTCTGCTCTGTCAACAAATTGATGAGGGTGTTTCAGTTAGCTGAGAGGGGCTAAGGGAGAGGGTGGGGAGGACTTCAGAAATAGTCTTTCCTCTGCAAGATGCCATTTGCCCTGGACCAGAGTAGCGTTTCGACTAGAGAAATAGTAGGATGGCATGAAGGAACATGACAGAAAAGCAGGAAAGAATATGAAAATCTTGGGCAGAGTGTGAGTAGGGTCTAGGAAATCAGTCTGGATACAGATCAGGAAAGAGAGAATGACAACTTAGGTGGGAGACAATACTGGTGCTCACTAGATGTGTTTCCTTTCTTCATCCTAGAGGCATGCAGGCTGCATTCTTTGCTGAGTGGTATCACGTGTTAGTTCTAGTATATGAAATGTGCGTAGAAGAAAGTATGTCACTTCCAGACTGGGATATTGAAAAATACTTACATGATTTTTTTTCAGCCTGTCTGTCTCCACTGAGAAGCAATGATAGAGAAGCTTTGTTTTCAATTTTATACATTTATTTTTCATAAAATTGTATTTTTGAAGTGACCTTGGTTTAAGACATTATACATATTTTAGACAAACAATTTCACACTTCTTTGAAATAAGCCACCAAGCCAAACCCACCTATCAAAGTGCTATTATATCTCCCCTGAAATCCAGGAGCCCCTATAACCTTTGCAACCCACTCTTTTACCAGTCCCTTTTTATAACCTCAGTTTTGCAATCCAAGTCAAAAGTTGTATTTTATATATATATATATATATATTTTTTTTTCCCCTTTTGTTGTCCTTGTTTTTTTATTGTTGTTGATGTCACCATTGTTAGGACAGAGAGAAATGGAGAGAGGAGGGGAAGACAGAGGGGGAGGGAAAGAGAGACACCTGCAGACCTGCTTCACCACCTGTGAAGCGACTCCCCAGAAGGTGGGGAGCCGGGGTTCTTGAACCAGGATCCTTCCCTGGTCCTTGCGCTTTCCACCATGTGCGCTAAACCTGCTGCACTACTGCCTGACTCCCAGGTGTATCTTTTTTTGACATTGCTTGTTTTCTATTGCTTTGATTATTAGCCTCACACGAGTTAGATTATGCTGTACTTTTCCTTTCTATAAGTTCCCTTAGTATTTCTTATTGGACTGGCTTGGTGGTAGTGGGCTGATTTTAACTTTTATGTGTCTGCAAAGCTCTTTATCACTTCTTCATAATCTATCTGAACAAAGTATTTCTGGGTAGAGGAATTTCCCATTCAAATCTTTGAATATTTCATGCCAATTTTTTCTGACCTGTAGAGTTTCTGTCAAGAATTCAGCTGATAATCTTATGGAAATTCCCCTGTAGCTGAGTCTCTGCTTTTGATGCTACTCAGCTATTAAGAATGATGATTTCACTTTCTTCACCTCATCTTGGATGGAGCTTGAAGGAATCACGTTAAGTGAGATAAGACAGAAAGAGAAGGATGAATATGGGATGATCTCACTCATATTCAGAAGCTGAAAAATACTACCATGATGCCAACCTGACTTCCCTGGGCAGATGACCTCATCAATGTATCCTGGAACTCTACCTCCCCAGATCCTACCCCACTAGGGAAAGGTAGAGAGAGGTGTGGGTATGGATTGGCCTGTCAATGTCCATGTCCAGTGGAGAAGCAATTACAGAAGCCAGACCTCCTGCCTTAAGCACCTCATAAAGATCTTTGGTCCATACTCCCAGAGGGATAAAGAATAAGGAAGATACCAAATGGAGGGGATGGGATATGGAACTCTGGTGGTGGGAATTGTATGAATTGGACCCCTCTTATCCCACAATCTTGTTGATCATTATTGAATCACTAATAATAAAACTAATAATAATAATAAATAAGAAGTTGAAAAATAAGAACTTGGACTGGGTTTGGTGTATTGCACCAAAGTAGAAGATTCTGGGGTGAGGGGAAGAGTTCAGGTCCTGGAACATGATGACAGAGGAGGACCTAAAGGGGGTTGAGTTGTTATGTGGAAAATTGAGAAATGTGACACATGTACAAATGACTGTTTTTACTGCTGACTGTAAACCATTAATTCCCCCAATAAAGAAAACAAATTTAAAATATTCTATTTTTGATCTCTATATATCTTGGTGTACTTCGGTGTCGGTTTATTTTATTTGGAAATTTAGAATTTCCTGGAGTGGACTATCTCCTTTATCAGTTTGGGAAACTTAGTTAATATTTCTTCAATTAAGAATTCTCTCTCTCTCTCTCTTCTCCCTGATATAGGCTTTAATTTACAAGTTTGTGTTGTTATAAAGTTGTGGGAGGGGAGTCACGTGGGTTAATGCAGCGAGTTAAGTGCACGTGGCACAAAGCGCAAGGACAGGCATAAGGATCCTGGTTCGAAACTCTGGCTCCCCACCTGCAGGGGAGTGGCTTCAGAAGCGGTGAAGCAGGTCTGCAGGTGTCTTTCTCTCTCCTTCTCTGTCTTCCCCTCCTCTCTCCATTTCTCTCTGTCCTATCCAACAATGATGACATCAACAACAACAATAATAATACAACAATAAAAAAATAAAAAAATAAAGTTGTGGGAATAGAATTGGGTTATGGGATTTTGGTACAGCTAGACCCTGCTTGCAAGCTTAGACTCTCAGTTAATCTCTTTAGGTTGTGGTTTGTTGCCATATAGAGGGCACATCTCATGGAGGATAGCCTCTCTTTGCTTCCCTGTCTTCCTTAATGTTGGATTTGTAAAAATAGTTTTCTATGGACAGTTCATTTCTCTATGGGTTTTTCCATGTGTAGCTATGACTTTGCTATTGGGTCTGGGAAGAGAGAGACAGAAGTCCTTTCTAATTGGTCAGCTTGAGTCCACCTCTCATCAAGATTGCCTGTGTTGAGACGGTGGAGCCACAAGATCAGAGCAGTCTAGAGAAGTAGTTTTAGTGATGTAGGACAGCTTTCCAGAGGGTTATTAGAGTAAAAGAGAACTACTGAGCTGTAGGAAAAGTCATCACACATTTTTCTGTTTTTCTATATAAGAATGCATCATGACTTCCCCAACAATCCAGTAAGTGTGCATGAAATAAGCATTGTTGTGTTGTGACTGAAAGGCAGGGAATGTTTGTTGCTATAGCTTATACTATTCTATCCTGACTATTGCAATCATGGCTCAATTGCTCACTACCACATGTCTAATATAGTAATAAGTGATTTACAAATGTAATCTCATATAATCTATGGAGCTCCCTTTCCAGGCAGGACCAATTATTAACTGCATTTTACAAGTCAAGAAGTTTTAGAGAGATTGAGTAACTCCCACAACTTATCACATAGCTAAGAGCAGACAGAGCTGGAAGTTAAACCTAGGTCTCTCTGATTCCAGAGCTGGAATAATTTGTACTTTTGGTGGAGACTGTGAGGTAAGATAGGCAAAGAGCTAGAGGTGTAGAGTGAAAGAGACCACAGCAAGGCCTTGAACCTGGGTCACACATGTGGCGAAGCAGCACCCGACAGTGAGCTGTTTCACCAGCCCCAGGATGGAATTTTTTATTCATAATTAATGTATTTTGGACAGAGACAGAAACTGAGAGTAAAGGGGAGTCAGAAAGGAAAAGAGTCACCTGTAATAATGCTTTATTTCTTGTGAAGTCCCCCCTCTGAGGTGGGGACAGGGAGGTTGAACCTGCATCCTTGTACTCAGCCACATGTGCCACTACCCAGTCCCCAGAACTGGAATTTTTAACACACCACTTCCAGAGAGGTCACCCTGATATTTCTATGCTTGTTGGGGTCCAGGCTTCAGGACTTTGTTTGGAACAGAGAAAGTTATCCCTAATGTGTCCAAAATATTGCTGGAATCCCTGAGTGGAGTCACACAAGGGCCTTGACACAAACAAGTTCTGATCCTGTGGAAGGACTAGTCAGGCAAAATTGTGGCAGGTGGAATGATTGTGTGTGGGGGGGGAGGGGGGAGTGTGTAATGGGATGCATTCAAAGAAAGGCTGGTGTACTCCAAACCAGAGAGGTCAAGTGGAAATATCTAGTAACTCTTGGCTCTGCTGGGAGAAGTAGAGGTTTGGGGTCATTGACAATTCTGGGTCTGCACTCTACTCTTTAGTGCTTCTTGGGGTGTAGGTGTGGGTGTGGGGGGGCTTAGTCTTTGACCTATTTAGAAGGCAGGAGAATTTATCAGTTTTTTGTTGTTGTTGTTTGTTTGTTTGTTTTTTGTTTTTTGGCTTCTTGGGTTATGGGGAGGGTGTGAGGGAGGAAGCTAATGACTCCAGGAGCAAAGTGATGAACCCATTTGTGACCTGTAGTCCCAGCTACACTTCCAGAAGGCAGAGCAGTGATATTTGGATCAGCCTCAATGTAGAATAAAAGATGGACTCTTGAGGTTAAGGCAGCTTGTAGGGTAGAAAGAGGCAGGCAGATATGGGTTCAAATCTAGCTTCTACCACATGTCCCTGAACGACCTTGACCACATCTCTTCACTTCTGACTGTCAGTATCTTTATCCAAAGCAAAGGAGAGTCTCATTTCTCTTGAAGACCACTTGGGAGAGCTAAATGGTTGGCAGTAGGTTACTGCCCTTCTCCTTCCTGCTCTTTCACAAATGTTCCCTTCTGCCCCCTGAATGACAGAGGCCAGGCACAGGTTCTTCCTGGCTTTGAAACTCTCTCTCATTGGGCTTTTCTCTGAAGCCACTGGGAAGTGGGGGGCTGCCTGAGGAGGCCACCTGATGCCCAGCCATAGGTGGCCCTGCCTTCACCCAGAGAAAAAAAATCAACTTGAACATAAAGCACCCCGAACTTCTTCCAGCATCACATCCCTGGAGGGAGTTTGCAGGCGGGGTAATGTATAGCTCCATTTTTAGATGTTGCTGAATTCCATTTGCCGGAGATCTGTGTTTTATTGCCGTATCAGTGTTTCTAAATTGCACTATATTTTCTTAGCTTGATGGGAATTTACAGCACTGGAGTTGGAGCGAAATTGGGCTCTCCCCGAGGCTCGGAAATCACTGGGGTCGATTGCAATGGCTGCAGTTTCTGCTAATTATTCATATTAAAAAGAATCTGGATCCGAAAAAGGACACCCAGGAGACTCCCTGGGTGAGACATTCACAGAGCCTGGGAGGTCTGTGGTTGCTTCCTGTGGGAATCTGGGTTGCCCTGTGTGAACCAGGAGGGCTGTAACAGAGAGTGCTGAGTTGGGGGTGAATTCCAAGCTGGGAAATGGGATCTGGGGAGGCTCAGTCAGGAGGCAGCCTGCAGCCTGGCATGCCCCAGGGAATACTGGTTGACTCACCCCAGGGTTATTAGCTTGACAGACAAAGTAACCAGAGCAATAATGTTGCACCTCTCCCCAGTAGCTTCAAAGCATTTCCATGTCTTCTTGATTTTCCTATGAAGAAAGAGGAACCAGGACACTTAGCATCCACCCTATTTTTAAAAAAATATTAATTTTATTTATTTATTCCCTTTTGTTGCTCTTGATGTTTCATTGCTGTAGTTATTATTGTTGTTGTTTTTGATGTTGTCGTTGTTGGATAGGACAGAGAGAAATGGAGAGAGGAGGGGAAGACAGAGAGGGGGAAGATAGACACCTGCAGACCTGCTTCACAGCCTGTGAAGTGACTCCCCTGCAGGTGGGGAGCTGGGGGCTTGAACCAGGATCCTTACGCCGGCCCTTGCATTTTGCGCCACCTGTGCTTAACCCACTGCACCACTGCCAGGCTCCTTCAGCACCCACCCTATTTTACAGATGAGGAAACTGAGAGCCTGAGGGAACCGAGCACAAAACAGGGCTGGGGTCAGAAACCAGGGCTGTCCGACTCCAGACTGATGTTTGCTGTTCTCCCACATTGTATGAGTTTTGTCTCCTCTCCGGTTTTTCTGTGAAGACTTGGGTGCCAGAGCCATGGTTCTGGATCAGACACCTTGCCGAGGCCTCAGGCATCATTTCCTCTTACCCTGCTAGAGGTGGTATTACTTAGTCCCTTTTGGAGACTAGCCTCAGGAGTGCCAATAACTGTTTCAAGGTCTCACAGCAACCCCTAGGAGGTAAATCTGAAGATTCAGTCCCAGGAATGTCTGATTCCAAAGCCTGTTCTTAGCTCTGCTCTCCAGCTCTTCTGGTAACACCAGTTAATCCAACTCCTGCTGATGTAGGAACGAGCTGCCCCAACTCCTGGATGGGAATCCCGATGCATTCTGGGAGTCAGATGGTGCCTGTCTGGCACTGACATTCAGCAGACTGCAGGCTTTGCACAATGAAGGCCAGGGTGCTCTGACTGCTCCTGCATTTGAAATTCATAGTCTGCCCAGTTCCAGCTTCCTAGGATGATGCATACCTGCCCAGGGCATGGGGCAGGGAGAGGAAGGAGTCCTGAGGACCCAGCTGGGGACTTCAAGATGTTCTGACTGTCCCTCTGGCTGGTTCCTTCAGTTTATCTCACTTGGCAGTGATCCGCTGTCTGAAAGCATGTCTGACGTTTTGTGCAATAAAGTTAATGGACTTCTCCATCTTAGAGCAGCTGAATTCTCTTGGAGCAGATGCTGAGGGTTATGGATGTTCTAATTAGGAAGCTGCCTTTGGCATGGAGGGGAGGGAGGGAGGTTTGTGACGTTGCAAGCCCTGCAAAGACCCCCTGCCAAACTGTTTTCTCCTTGCTTGCCAGGAAAGAAGAGATAAAGGAGAAAAGATAGAGCTTTCCTTTCCCATCTCCCTCTTTCCCCCCCAATATTGGTGGGTTGTCCTCAATTCCAGAAGGGACCAAGTGAACCAGGTGGGACTGACCTCAGCCTCCCAAGTCTGAACAACAACACACAGGGTTTAGGGTTGCAATCAAATAAAACTTACAACCAAGTTAATCTGACATATTTATTGATGTGCATAATTGTTATTGGACTGCACTGCAATTAGGCATAAATGGTAGGTCGTTCCTATGAGCGACTGTAATTAGCAATTCTTATTTTTTGGTCCAATCAAATTTGGATTCCCCCCCCCCCCATAAGTACAGAAGCTCCCCTGTGTCTACAAATAGCATCGATCATTGACTGTTTTCCGATTCATTTATTCACTCACTCATTTATTAGATCTATGGAATGGAGACCCCAGCTTGGCAGCCTTATTCCAATGTTAACTGGGTGATGGTGGATGAATTGTTCTAGCTTTCTCTTAGCCTTAGTTTCTACATCAATAGAATGGGGATGTGATCCCACAGTTCAAAAATGCTAGGCATGGTATATACCAACCACTGAATGCGATGGCTTATCTGGAACTTATTTTTGTTCTTTTTATTTTATTAATATGAATGACAGCTTCTAAAAAAGAGAGAGCAGAGTACTAAGAGCCCTCAAATCTTTGGTCATCAGATGAGGGGTGCTTCTGAGTGCAGGGGTGGAGAGAGCCTGTTTTTTGGCCTTTGCAAAGGGCTGGAGGTCAAGGTGACACAAGAGGACACAGAGGTAGTGACATTTGACTTGATACAGCTGCTGTAATCTCATCCTTTCTCACAGGTGTGTGGGAGTGAAAAGCTGATTTTTCTCACATCTTCCTTCCCATCCTAGCTCAGCCCTTGGGAACAGAGGGCTCATCAGACTCCCATGGAGCAATGTCCTCATAGAGGACAGAAGGTTCTTGCTAAATGCTTGACCCAGAGGACGTGTCACCATATTTTGAGAATGTTCAGTGACAGGGGGCGGGTGGTGGTGTACTGGCTTAAGTGCACATAGTCTGAAGCAGAGGGGCCTGTGCAAGCATCCTGGTTCAAGCCTCCAGCTCCCCACCTGCAGAAAGGTCACCTCACAAGTGGTAAAGCAGGTCTTCAGGTGTCTATATTTCTTTCTCCTTCTCAATCTTCCTTTCTCTCTCAATTTCTCTCTGTCTTATAAAAACATTGAAAAGAATGGCCATAGAAGCAGTGGATTCATAGTACAGGCACTGAACCTTAGCAATAATCCTAGAGGAGAGAGAGAGAGAGAGAGAGAGAGAGATGGAGAGACAGAGAGAAAGACAGTGTTTAGTGACCAAAGAATGAATTAAGTAAAGAAGGAAGCAAGTTCTCAAATCACACTATAAAGTCAGGGCTTTGGAGCAGAGGCTGGCATCATTTTGGAGGAAGATCACTCCACATTTGGGAGTCACTGATCTCCATGAGAAGAACATTGCTGGGGAAACAGCCTGGGAGCCAGCTTGCAGTAGAGAGAGGTTTGCAGGCTTTCACTGAGGCCAAAACTGCAGGCAGAAAGAGCATAGGGTGAGGGGGTGTCCTGGACAGGGAACCAGGAATACTTGTTGGGAGAGTGAGGCCCTAGGGGATTCTTGGGGATATAGGCAGGCCTGGATTAACCCTGTACTTGCACACACTCTCTGGTGCCTCAGCAAGTTACCTGATATCTTTGAGTCTCAGGCTGCTCATTTTTTAAATGGGGGCATAACAGATGCAGTCAGCATTATGCCTTCTTGCCCTTAGTACTTTTGTACAAGCAATCTGATTTTTCTGATGTAGTTGGGACTTGATTGATTGGATCTAACTTGTAAAGATAGAGAGAAGAGAGACTTCCAGAGGCGGGGATATGGAGCAGCAGCAGCTGTGTTTCTCTCCTCTCCCAGGTCAACTAGGAATATCAAAGGAGATCACCTGGGACCGCAACAAGACAGGAATAGAACGACTTCAGGACCCATCAAATCACCAGTGCAAACACATGTGGCTCATGGGAAGAGAGGAGCCAAGGGAGAGATTAAGTGGCTGGTAACAGTCCAGCAGTTTACCAGTTGAGACACCACCTCCAGTCTGTTTCACCAACAAAAAGATGGCTAAAGGGAGGAGAGGACTCCCCTAAGACTCACTAAATGCAACTGTGAGTCTCCATTGCTACTGCTCTCAGAATCTGGAGCAGCGGCAGGGAGGCTTGTGCTGACACTGGGGGACAGAGAACTAAGCAGGAAACTCAGGAGAAGATCTATACCTTGGTGGCCTAGCGGTGGGGCTGTGGTTCTCTCTTGCTGAAACTGAATTGGAGCTTTGGATCCCTGGGATGTGAGAGTCTCTTTGCATAACCACTGGATTATATCTGCCTCACCTTGCTTTATCTCTTGATCAGGAGTCAATGATTAAGCTAAGAAGCCCCACACCTACAGACATATAATCATTGACAAAGGTGCCCAGACTATTAAATGGGAAATATGAGTCTCTTCAACAAATGGTGTTGGAAAAAATGGGTAGAAACATGCAGAAGAATGAAACTGAACCACTATATTTCATCAAGTACAAAAGTAAATTCCAAGTGGATCAAGGATTTGGATGTTAGACCAGAAACTATCAGATACTTAGAAGAAAATATTGGCAGAACTCTTTTCCACATCAATTTTAAAGACATTTTCAATGAAATGAATCCAATTACAAAGAAGACTAAGACAAGCATAAACCTATGGGATTAAATCAAATTAAAAAGCTTCTGCTCAGCAAAAATAACCACTACCCAAACCAAGAAACCCCTCACAGAATGGGAGAAGATCTTTACATGTCATACATCAGACAAGAGGCTAATAACCAGAATATATAAAGAGCTTGCCAAAATAACCCCATCCAAAAATGGGAGGAGGACATGGACAGAATATTCACCACAGAAGAGATCCAAAAGGCCGAGAAACACATGAAAAATGCTCCAAGTCTTTGATTGTCAGAGAAATGCAAATAAAGACAACAATGAGATACCACTTCACTCCTGTGAGAATGTCATACATCAGAAAAGGTAACAGCAGCAAATGCTGGAGAGGTTGTTGGGTCAAAGGAACCCTCCTGAACTGCTGGTGGGAATGTCAATTGGTCCATCCTCTGTGGAGAACAGTCTGGAGAACTCTCAGAAGGTTTGAAAGGGACCTACCCTATGATCCTGCAATTCCTCTCCTGGGGATATATCCTAAGGAACCCAACACACCCATCCAGAAAAGATCTGTGTACACATATGTTCTTAGCAGCACAATTTGTAATAGCCAAAACCTGGAAGCAACCCAGGTGTCCAACAACAGATGAGTGGCTGAGAAAGTGTGGTATATATACACAATGGAATACTACTCAGTTATAAAAGATGGTGACTTCACCTTTTTATCCGATCTTGGATGGACATTGAAAAATTCATGTTAAGTAAAATAAGTCAGAAACAGAAGTATAAATATGAGATGATCTCACTCTCAGGCAGAAGTTGAAAAACAAGATCAGAAGAGAAAACACAAGTAGAACCTGAACTGGAATTGGCGTATTGCACCAAAGTAAAAGACTCTGGGGTGGGTAGGGGGGAGAATACAGGTCCAAAGAGGATGACAGAGGACCTAGTGGGGGTTGTATTGTTATATGGAAAACTGAGAAATGTTATGCATGTACAAACTATTGTATTTACTGTTGAATGGAAGACATTAATTCCCCAATTAAGAAAAAAAAAAGGTAGAGAGCCAAAGTGACTGAGGGATAGAGGGAATAACACCACAGCCCTGAAGTGACTCCTGGTTCTGTGTGTGTGTATGTGTTGGGGGTGGGGGGGTCGAATTTGGATTGTACACATGAAAGAAGGTAGGTACATTGTCTAAGTGAGCTATCTTGCCATTGTTTTTTATTTGTTTGTTTGTTTTTGGTTTTTTGCCATGAGAGTTATCACTGTGACTCAGTGCCTGCATGACGAATCCACCACTTTTAGTGTTTTTTTTTTCTGTTTATTTTTCTTTCTTTCATTTGATAGAGACAGAGAGAAAATGAATAGGGAAGGGGACAGAAAAGGAGGCAGAGACAGACACCTGCAATACTGCTTTACATTTGTGAAGGTTCTACCCCAGGTAGGAACTGGGGGCTTGAACCCAGGTCCTTGCACATGATAACACATACTCTCAAGCAAGTGTGACACCATCTAGCGCCAGCACTCAACTTTTTTTTTTTTTTTAAATACACACTGTTTTCCCTAAGGCTTCATCCTGCCCCAAATGTACCTCACTGCTTGTGGTGTGCCAGAAATGCTAGGGTGGACAGTCCTTAGGCATGTTTGTGCCCCAACTATCTCCCTCTCAAAAAGGGAACTCTTGAGTTGTTATATGTTCTACGTGCTCCCAGAAGTCCCAATGGCCCACAGTTTCTTCCAACCCTGGGCATGCTGCCATAAACTAGGAGCTAGGTTTCCAAGGGGCAATAGCTATTGAGGCGTTAGGGAGGAGACAGAGCCAAGAGGGGCTGGCACTTGGAACCAAGGCACTGCACACTGCTGCTGTGCAAAGGACCTGGGGGTTAGCCTGGGGGTTAGGAGGAGGGGACCATGTGTCCCAGGGAAGGGTGACTGGTCCAGAAACCTTCTCCACAGGGTCTCCCCATACAAGCTCCTGCGTGGAGGCCGAGGCAGGCAATAAATCCCTTCCGTGAAGCCAGTCCCAGCATGGGCCACCCTGCAGAAAGGCTTCATCAGTGGCCTCATTTGCATAAGATAATGAAACAGCAGTAAAAATAGTCAAAGAAAAAATGGCCTGGCAACTTTGTTTCCATAATGACAGATGCTCCTTAAACACTCAGCTTCTGTTTCCCAAAGAAGTGTCATCAAGGCCTAGGAGAGATGAGAGGCCAGACCCAGGCTAATTGTCACAATAGCAATCAGCAGCTCCAGGAGCTCCCAGGTCCTGACCCTTCCTGCTCCTCATTCCCTCCAGATGGATGGGCTAGATGGGCAGAAGCTGGAGAATGGGAACTTGGCAGAAGAGCAGAAGCAGCCCTTCACAAAGAGGCAGCCCGATGCACACTTAGCACAAGTGTTGCCATCTGAGCTTCCCTGGGCCATCCAAGTGAGCATCCTCATAGCACAGGAGAGCAAGCTAGCAGATGTGTATGGTACCGAGTCACTTGCTTAAATTAAGGTGGTGCAGTATCTTGAGGCTTGTCTCCTATTCAGAATTCCTATCCCTTACCATGGATGATAGGAGTCCCTTGCTAGGGGAGATGGCAGAAGAGAGGGTGGATCCCTGATCTAGATGGTGTTGGGAATCTGTGGGAGGTGGGAACTCGTCAGGTCTCAACTCTCTGTGTTTTGAGTGGGATGAAGTAGCCAAAGACAATGATAAGGTGATGCAGGGAGAGTACATAAAAAAGGAGAGTTGTGGTCAGGGAGGTGGCGCAGTGGATAAAGCACTGGACTCTCAAGCATGAGGTCCTGAGTTCAATCCCCAGCAGCACATGTACCAGAGTGATGTCTGGTTCTTTCTCTCTCTCCTCCTATCTTTCTCATTAATAAATAAATAAAATCTTAAAAAAAAAAAAGGAGAGTTATCTGGGGGTGGGGCTGCACCAGTTTTAGAATCTGCTTCAGAGCCATCTTAAAGTTTTTTTTTTTTATCATCTGTATCTATTTAATGGATAGAGACAGCCAGAAATCGAGAGGAAGGTGGAGATAGAGAGGGGAGAGACAGAGAGACACCCACAACCCTGCTTCACCACTCATAAAGCTTTCCTCCTGAAGGTGGGGGCTTGAATGCAGGTCCTTGCATATTATAACATATGCTTAAGTAGGTGTGACACTACCCTTTAAAGCCATCTTGGGGCTGGGTGGTGGTGTACCAGGTTGAACAAACACAGTATCATGTGTGAGGAAGGTGAAGTGGTGCTGCAGGTGTCTGACTTTCTCCCTTTCTGTTTCCCATCTCCCTCTCAAATTCTCTGTCTGAATAATAAGAAAAAAAATGGACCATCTTTCCCCACATTAGACTTCCAAGTCACCAGGCTTAGTGCAACAGGAGAGGAGAGAGCCAGGCTATGCATACACCAATCTTTGCTTTAGGTTGGTCTGCAGAGTTGTCATTCCCAATTCTTTTAGCATGCCACAGGTGACAAGGTGGGCTCTAGGATAAGATAAAGTCTCAGGGACAGTGATCTTTGAAATAATGGTCTTGAAAGCAGAACCAACAGCAATAGGAAGAATGGTGATTAGTGATGATGGTTGAATAAACTAATGGAAAAGGTGATTATTCCCCATCTCAGAGAAAAATCTCTGTTAATCTCACTTGATTGGTATAAAGGGGAGATTCTCTACTATACTACCACCTTCTGTATAAGTACTCAGGGTAGATCCTTGGTTTTCTATTTCAGTGAGATGGGTGTTCCTGCTCTTGAGTTGTCTTGAATGGAAGGACAGATAGATGATGGGCTGATGGATGAGTGAATGGATGGGTGGGTAGATAAATGGAGCTTTCTATGGCTGGCCACTGAACATGCATGATCTGGCAGAGGTGGAATTCTCTCAGTGCCCGACTCCATTTTTGTCTTATAACCCCTTTCTAGACTCTCTCCTCCAGCCAGAGGGGTCTTTGACCTAATTTAAGAGGTGGTAGAAGAGAATGGGATCTTATATCCTACTACATGCATTAAGACCCAGACAGTGACCCAGACCTTACAATATTTTACTATTGGGGGGACTTTCTGAGTAGCGGTGCACCTGGTTGAGTACATATGTTATAATTCTCAAGGACCCAGGTTTGAGCCCACAGTTCCCACTTGCAGGAGGAAAGCTATTCAAGTGGTAAAGCAGTGTTGCAGGTCTCTCTCTCTCTCTCTCTCTCTCTCTCCTTCCCCTCTCAATTTCTGGCTGTCCTTATCCAATAATAAAGATAATATTAAAAAAAATTTAAAAGAATATGCTACTACTACCTTTGCTTTCTGATTCGTTTGTTTCTAGACTATTCTGTTTCTCAGCTTATAGTTTATAAGCTTCTTTGCCATCCACAATGAAAGCTATCACTGGTTGAACTGTATGGGTGTCAGTATTGTACTATCTCAATGAAATCCTGCAA